>NC_141543.1:93271666-93630000 GCF_021556685.1 Rattus norvegicus
CGCGGCGCGAGCCCGGAGGGGCGGAGCGCGGCCCCGCAGGCCCCCTCTCATCCTCCGCCCAGCGCACCGGCTCCCCGTGGACACCTGCTCCGCCGAGAATCCGATTTTGCAAACATTGATTGAGAGCCCCGCAAGTGCCAGGCACTGTGCCAGGGGCTGGAGCTTCAAAGCCAATCGAGGAAGAGAGGCTGCACTGGGTCATTAGCAAGCCGAACAGGGGGCGGGGGCGGGAGGGGGGTGTGCATCGCGCAGCAGCCCGGCCAACCCGTGGCAACAATGCTACGTGCTGCGAAAGATTTATCGGTGCACGCTGCCCTGGGGACCTGGAGGCGCGAGGGAGGAGAAGTGCGACTGGGAAGAAGGCAGCTGCATTCTGCCTGGGTGGGAGGGGGTAGGGCTGAATAAGAGGGAAAAAAACTCTGGTGTCCCCGGCTTCACAGGGGTTGGGGGGGGGGTGGACGAGCTCCGAAATAGCTGGCTTCTATTGTGCTCCCTCTACCCCCATATACTCCTAGGATTACCGATTATTAGCCCCAGATAGAGAGCCAGCATTATTTCCTCGCTTCAGTTGAGGAAAGTGATGTGAATGCAGGAAGCAGTAGAAAGGTGTACGTGAGCAGCGGCTGGGATCTTAGGGGATGAGCAGTGATCTGGTGGGTGTGTCCCCCTCCCTTCAAATACAGCATCGAAGGACATCACAGTGCAGACTAAGCCCGTTGAGATACACATGTCCCAGAGAGGTAATCAGTAGGCAGCCCTTGCAGCTCGCAATGGACAGGCAGGCTGTAAGAGGGCGGCAAATGTCACCAAGAAATTTCCCCTCATCCCTCAAGCACCAGCTACTCCAATATTCCTCAGATCGGGTCTATGAGTCACCCGCGGCTTGTGGGGCAAGTAATATCAGTCCACGTTGCTGACAGGCCCCCAGTGATGCGGTAGGGGTAGACAGACAGCAGGCGGCATTGAGGGTAGAGAAAAACTAAGAAACAGATTGTCTTGGTTAGGTTTTCTACTGCTGCACTGAAACACCTTGACCAAAAGGCGAGTTGGGGAGGGCGGGGTCTATTTGGCTTCCACTTTCATCACTGGAGGAAGTCAGGACAGGAACTCAAGCAGGGACACAACCTGGAGGCAGGAGCTGATGCACAAGCCATGGGGGGATGCTGCTTACTGCCTTGCTTCCCGTGGCTCGCTCAGTCTGCTTTCTTGTAGAATCCAGACTACCAGGCCAGGGATGGACCACCCACAATGGACCGGGCCCTCTCCTACTCATCACTAACTGAGACCCTTATAGCTGGGTATCGTGGGGGCATTTGCTCAGCTGAGACGCCTTTCTCTCAATGACTCTAGTTTGTGTCAAGTTGACACACAACACCAGACAGACAGTACACGGGGTGGTTTTTGTTTGTTTTTTGTTTTTGGTTTTTTTTTTTTTTGCTTGTTTTTATTTTTATTTTTGGTCTTGAGACAGGATCTTACTTTGTAGACCAGGCTGGCCGGAAACTCACAGAGATCCACCTGCCTCTGCCTTCCGAATGCTGGCATTACAGGCGTGTGCCACCATACCTGACCACAGAGGTGCTTTTGCTGGTAGTGCTCAAGCTTTGAAATGTTTGAAAAGCCAGATGATGAGAGCACCAATAAAGGGTGTTCAAACAATGGTTTTGTATATGGTGTGTGCGCGGCGTGTGTGCATGCATGCATGCATGCATGCGTGCGTGTGCATGTATGTGTGTGTATCTGTGTGTATGCATGTGAGTATGTGCATGTGTGTGTGTGTGTGTGTGTGTAGTGAGAGAGAACTCAGTCCCTACATCACACAATATACAAAATTGAATTTTTAAGAGATACCATAAATCTAATTATTAATACAACTCTTAGAAGAAAACAATATATTTAAATACTGGTGTAGGCATAGATTTATTAGAAAAGATGTAAAAGCAACTACATAAATAGACTGCATAAAAATCCAAACTGTGGGGCTGGAGGAATGGCTCAGTGGTTAAGAGCACACGCTCCTCTTGCAGAGGACCAGAGTTCTGTTCCCAGCACCATGTCAGACTGCTGAACAGCCTAAAACTCCAACTCCAGGGGAACATGAGGCCTCTGACCTCAGCAGATACCTGCACTCACACGCGCGCGCGAGCACACACACACACACACACATACATAATTAAAAATAAATCTTTATTAAAAAAAAAAAACACGGGCTGGGTATTTAGCTCAGTGGTAGAGCGCTTACCTAGGAAGCGCAAGGCCCTGGGTTCGGTCCCCAGCTCCAAAAAAAAAAAAAGAACCAAAAAAAAAAAAAAAACACAATTACTAAGCAATTGAGTGGCTGAAGTGGCCATAGTGGTTCATACCTGCGAGATCGACACTCTGGGTGCTGGAGAGAGAGCTCAGTCAGTAAAATGCTTGTTTGCTTGTTGTGATGGCATAAAGACCTGTGTTTGAGCCCCAGCAGCCACATGTAAATGTTAGGCATGGTGGTCTGTGTTTGTAGCCCCAGAGTTGGGGACACAGAGATGGGCAGGTCCTTTATCTCACTGGCAAGACAGCCTATCCTGATTGGTGAGCCCCAGGTCGTAGCAAAGAAACAAGATGGACAGCCCCCGAAGAACAGCACGGAGAATGACTTCTGGCACCCACACTTGTACACACACACACATACATACACACACACACACACATACACACGCATACACACATACATGCATACACACACTCACATGCATACACACAGATACACATACTCACATGCACACACACAGATACACACATACACCTGCTCACACACAGACAGACACACACACACATACACACATACATGCAGACACAGATACACAGTCACATGCACACGCACAGACACACACAGACACACACACACTCACATGCATACACAAACACATGCACACACACACACACACACACACACACACACGACCAAAAAGCCACAGCTGGGAAGAACTATTATCTGATGGAGGACTTTTGCTCAAAATAAAGAATTCCCGCCATTCAATAATAAAAAGACAAGTAGCCCCCCCCAAAAAAATTGGACCAAGATAGAAGCCTACACTCCACTAAAGAGGATACACAAATAGCATGCTGCCACAGGAGTAAATGCTCACCCAACATCATTCGTCATCATGGAAATGCAAATTAAAACCTGTCAGTTCCTGCTGCCACAACAAAAATACCACAGGCTGGCTACTTTATAAATAATAAACATTTATTGCTAAAAAGCTGGAAAGTCCGAGATCAGAGCACAAGCTGGATTCTGACTGTGTACACTTCCCTCACGCATGGAAAGGCCAGAAGGACAGGAAGGCATGGAAGGAACCTGGAAGCCTAGGATGCTGCTCTCCCTGCCTGTCCTCTGAGGCCACTAATGCCTGTCAGTGAGGGAATGGGCACATTGAGATGGATAGATGCACAATGGTGTCCAAGGTTGTTTTACTGTTTCTGTGATAAAAATACTCTGACGAAAGCAATGTAGGGTTTACTCGGGCTCACGTTCAAGGACACAGGGCACTATAGAGGGGAATCACGGCAACAGGGACTTGAAGCGACTGTCACATGGTATCTGAAGTAAAGAGGCAGCGGATGGCGAATGCCTGCCTCTGCTGCACTCCTTTTCTTGGTTTCTACAGTCCGGGATCCCAAGCAGGGAAGCAGCCACTCGCAGTGGGCAGAGCTCCCGTAACAAACTCAATCGAGGGAAGCCTCCACAAAGATGCCCAGAGAATTTCCCCGGACCAGGTTCCATGGCATATGCCTGTAATTCCAGCACTGAGGGACTGAGTCTAGAGAATCAGGAATCCAAGGATCGCCTAGCCTGTCTCTATCAGGAGCGGGTAGCAGAGGGCAGTTCAGAGTGTTTGTATGTTATCATTCATGAGGCCCAAAGTTCAGACCCCAGCACCCACACTGAGTGGCTCAAAACACATGCGACTCTATCTCCAGGGGGTCCTACACCCTCTTCTGGCTTCCAAGGGGATACACACACATAAGTGAACACACACACACACACACACACACACACACACATAATAAAAACTAAAACAATCTTAAAAAGATAAAATAAAGTTTCATATGTATGTGTATGTCCTATAGTACAGGAGTTTTGGGGGGTTTTTTTTTGTGGTTTTTGTTTTTGTTTTTTTTTTGTTTTTTTTTTTCTTTTTTTTTTTCCAGAGCTGGGGACCGAACCCAGGGCCTTGAGCTTGCTAGGCAAGCGCTCTACCACTAAGCTAAATCCCCAACCCCGGTTTTTGGTTTTTTAAGCAAGCAGGTTAGAGGGAACACCAAAGAGAGGAAAAGGGAGGTTTGAGTGACTGAGAGTTCAGAGTGAGGGTGCGGGGCAGAGAGCTGAGTCCCTCCACAGGCAGGTGGTGCAAAGGTAGAGGCCACCGGACTCTTAGCCTGGGAGGCTAAGGTGCGATTCGCCCAGCCAGAGCTAAGATGCTTGGTGCAGAAGCAGCGCAGGAGGAGCTCCCATGCCGGAGGAGTGAAGGAGTAAGAGGTCTATTTGTGCAAGAGAGAGGGTAGGAAGCCTAATCCAGAAAAGATGGATGCCAGCCATCCCGGAAGAGGTGACAGAGACTCTGCCTCCGGCTACAGGTGCTCCTGGCCGCGCATGGCGTTCAGCCCAGGCTCCAAAGGGAACAGGAACAGTTCCAAGAGAGGAAATGGGCTCCATCCCAGAAGGGCATCTCCAGGCGAGGTGAGTCAGAGAAGTCCTCGATCCCATTTACATCTCAGTGAGAAGTGGGTGGCTGTGTAGCTCAGTGGTAGAGCATCTGCCTAGTGTATGCCAGGCCCCTGCATCACAGTAAAAAAAAATAAAATAAAAAGTTTAGTATTTAGAACTCAAATATGGCTGGGCAGTGGAAGTGCACACCTTTAATCCCAGCACTTGGCAGACAGAGGCAGGTGGATCTCTAAATTCGAGGCCAGCCTGGTCTACAGAGTGAGTTCAGCCAGGACTACACAGAGAAACCCTCTCTCAGAGAGAGAGGTTGGGGTGAGGGGAGAGAGAGAAGAAGGAGAGAGAGCTCAAATGTGCACATAGGAAAGTACCCAAGCCAAGTTCTTAGAGCACTAAAAATCAGAACACCTGTGCAACCCACACCTTGATGAAGTAAACGGCAGCAGCTCCCAGAATCCCCTGCAGACCTCTGGCTCACAACTTCCATGTTCCTGCTTTATGGCTTACTCATACAGTATGCATATTACCATGCTTTAAACATGGTCAGACTGGTCAGCTTTAAACCTGAAGAAACAGACTCAGAGTATGTCTCATTCACCAGTATGCACAGGATTTTGTTTACAATGTATCCGTTCTGTCCTGGGATCTATTTTGTTTACAATGTATCCATGCTGTTCAGAGACCCGTGTTTTTAACATCTCCCACTCTGAGTCTTCTGGGTCATCTTTTCACACACCGTTTTTTTTTTAATTTTAATGTACTCAAGGCTATCAGTATTTTCCTTTGTGCTCTTTATTTTTTAAGTCTCAAATATTCTTTCCCAGGGTTGGGAGTTGATAGAGTGCTTGCCCGGCAAACACAAAGCCCTACTTTTTTTTTTTTTTTTTTTTTTTTTTTTTTGATTCACCGCGCCACATACACCAGGCATTGGGGCAGCATCTGAGCGGCAAAGACAGATGGATAAGAAGGGTAAGAAGTCCAATATAGTTCTCAGCTGCACATGAGTTCAAGGCCAGCCTGAACTACGTGAGACCCTCAAAACTATAAGGAAATAGGGGCTGGGAGAGGGCCCAGTAGATAAAACAGTTCACACACAAAAGTGAAAACTAGAGTTTGGATCTCTAGAACCTAAGGAAAGCCAGGCACAGTGCGGCATGTCCGAAATCCCCATGCTCCTGTAGCTAGGTGGGAGTTGGAGACAGGAAAATCCCAGAAAACTTGAGAGGCAGCCCGCCTTGCACATACTGTTAAAGTGACTTTAATTTGTCTAATGTAATTGTCATCTCTGAGACTTTCTGCCTCTGTCTGCTAGCCTAGGCCTAGTCCGAGAAGCTTCTGGCCTCGGTATAATCTGATCTAGACCTAGAATGGTTTCTGAGACTTACTGTTGAATAAGGTCACCCCTTCTTGTTCTTTCAGAACTCTGTTGGCCGGTTCAACTCAGCTGTTCTGCCCAGACTCCTCCCCAAGATGACTCTTTCAATCTTGCTCTGCTTGGCCTCAGACTAACTCTAGCGATCTGTTATAACTTTCTGGCTCCTTCTCTGGCTCATTCTGTCTTCACTAGTGTATAGCTTGTTCTCTCTCTTCAACCCGTCTCTCTAAAACTCTCCTAGCAAAACTGTCTGCCTGCCTTTCTCTGTTTCTCTTTCCACTGTCACAGCCCCCAACTAGCTTCTCTTTCTTGTCTCTTCTCCTAAGGGTTGGGCATATTTTATTCTGTCAAATCTTTCTCTGATTCGTTACTTTGTCTGCCACTCAGTTAGACACCACTTTCAAGCATGGGTGCTTCCTTCTAAAAACTAACTTTACCTTCATTGCTTGGGATTAAAGGTGTGTGCTAAGGGCAGAGGCACACCCTAGCTAGAAACAGGTTTGCTTTTTTTTTTTTTTTAATCTAGTAAATAACACAGTCTCGAGGTTCACAATGTGATCAAATATCCTTTAATTTATACAGTTGGGAACAATAAAGCCAACCTGTTCAAATAAAATGGAAGGCAAGGACTGGCTCTAGAGGTTGTCCTTTGACCTCCATATGTGTGTCATGGCTTGTGAATCCTCATGCATGGGCATGAACTCTTCCCCAGCCCGAAGACCATGAAGTCGCTCTATACTATGTTCTAAACATTACACATACCTAGAATTAATTTTCATGCACTATGAGAGACAAGGATGCGCTCTCTCTCTGCCCCCCCCCTTTCTCCCCACTACTTGGCATCATTGGTAACTAAACTGTACTTCCCTTAAGCCCATACTCACTGTTAGCATTCTGTCTAAGCTCCACCCCCACAGTTACCTGGCAACAGCCAGGTATGCCTGTCACTATAAAAGGGACTGCTCGCCCCCTCTCTCCCTTGCTCTTGCTTTCTTGCTCTTACCCTTTTCCCCCTTTGTCCCTTCTCTCCCCATTCCCCTCTCCCCTTCTTCTCTCCATGTGCTCCTGGCAGGCTTCTACTCTTCTCTCTCTCTCTCTCTCTCTCTCTCTCTCTCTCTCTCTCTCTCTCTCTCCTCCCTCTCTTAACCACCCTCCCTTGTCCCCACCATTCCAATAAACCTCCTCCATGCGAGACCGTGTTGGCCTGGTGTGGTTTGTCCAGACCCAAGCTGCGATTTCCATCCCAACACTCACACATGCCGAAGAGGTGACTCAATGGTTAAGACCACTTACGACTTACGCCGGCTAGTGTTTTTGTCAACTTGACACAAGCTACAGTCATTTGGGAAGAGGAAACCTCAACTGAGAAAAATGCCCCTACCAGACTGACCTATGGACAAACCTGTGGACATTTTCTCGGTTGATGATGGATATAAGAGAGTCCAGTCCCTGTAGGAAGTGCCACCTGTGGGAAGGTGGTCCCGGGTGCTATAAGGAAGTAGGCTGAGCTGAGTCATGCTGAGGTGGCATGTGCCTTGAGTCCCAGTACTCAGGTGGCAGAGGCAGGCCAATCCCTGAGTTTGAAGCCAGCCCGGGCTACAGAGTAAGTTCCAGGACAGTTAGGGCTACACAGAGAAACCCTGACTTGAAAAACAAGCAAGCAAGCAAACAAACAAAGCATGAAGAACAAGCCAATAAGACGTACTCCTCCGGGCTGGAGAGATGGCTCAGTGGTTACGAGCACTGACTGCTCTTCCAAGAGGTCCTGAGTTCAATTCCCAGCAACCGCATGGTGGTTCACAAGCATCTGTAATGGGATCTGATGCCCTTTTCTGGTGTGTCTAGAGACAGTAACAGTGTCCCAACATACATGAAATAAATAAGTCTTTAAAAAGATTTAAAAAATTAAAAAAAAGTATCCCTCCATCATCTCTGTTTTTGTTCCTGCATCCATGGACGTGGATGTTCCTGCCTTGAGTTTCTGCCCTGACTTCCCTTCATGATTAACATGTAAGCTGAAATAAACCTTTTCCCTTCCAAGTCGCTTTTGGCCATGGTGTTTATCCCAGCAATAGACACCCTAATTAAGACACTTCCAGAGGGTCCAGGTTTGGTACCCAGAACCCAAATCAGGGATCTCAGAACCACCTATAATTCCAACTCCAGGGGACCCAACATCTTCTGGCCTCCATGGGCATCTGCACACATATGATGCACACACACTCATGCAGGCACACATAAACTTTAAAAAATGAACAAATCTTTAGAAAATAAACACACATAAATGCATAAAGAACGCACGCCACAGAACTTCCGGGTCGTCATGACATCTATCTTCTGTCATCCCAGGTCTCTAGTGAAGTGCACAGAACCCAAGCTTGTCCCTCCCCCACTTCTCCTGCCCCTCTTTGACCTCATTAAAGAACTTCATTCTATTTACAGACACCAACCTGGCTTCTTCTGAGAGGTCTTTCCGCTAATTAGGATTTTCTGCCCTTCTCGTCTCTTCCAAGACGATCCGTTGAACTCGGCAATATTCTCTTCCGTTGTTTTTCAAATCTGCTGTCAATTTTTTAACTCTCCAGTCCCTGCCAAAACTTCCAAGCTGGAATTCTGCCCCTGCGCACTCAGCGAGGAGCCCCTGTGCTAAGACTCTCCCTGCTGTTTTCGATATCTGCAGTCCCTGAGAGTCTGTTGCTATTGCCCACCGTCTCTGCGTGTCCTTTGCCGCACCATCTGGTGTCCGCTGGATTCGGTAATCTTAGATCATATACTAGGTCGTCTTTGAAAAAAAAAATTCATTTGTCAAACATAATTTGAGGCTTAGATCAATGCTAATTTCCTCCAGGAAGGATTTCTCGCTGGTGTCCTGCAGTGCTCTGTGGGGAAGATGGGAAGGATCCAGGCTTGGAACACTTGTAAGTCCAGGTCAAAGCTTAAAGTTTTAGGGCCTGTGAGGTGACTCGGAAGGTTAAAAGTGTTTGCCTTGCAACCCTGATTACTGGAGTCCGATGACCCATGGTGAAAGGAGAGAACTGACCCCAAAATGTCTTCATATCACACACACACACACACACACACACACACACACACACACACACGCCCTGGGCATATGAAAACCCACATACATAGATACATAGACATACACCTCACATATAAAGTAATAATAATACTTTTTATTATAAATTTTATTTAATTTATTAATTATATTATTATTACCATTATTGTTATTGAATTGAGAACACTTTAAGTGTCCCAGGAAACCTGCATGACAGGGATTGTTGAATGGAAGTCCACAGTAGCCAGGGATATTTGTAACACTCTGAGTCCCTGCCTTTGGGTACTTTAGATCCCTAGCTCTTGGCCTTCCCTGCATCGTCTCAAGTCTATCTCTTCTTTAGCACTGCAGGCTGAAGCTTGGGCCTGGTACAGGCTCAGCAAACATGTCACCACTGTAGTGGTGTCTTCTGTACTGGGAAGCACTTAAGAGCAAACGCTCCTCCCAGGCTGGGCTCATTCTCCTGCAGCGACCATGGCCACCTGGCAAACCCCCCACCCTGCTGTTCCCCCATTCTTAGATGCTTGAAATTTTAAAATAATAACACAATCTGTCAATCTTTTCCTTTGTGGTCTTTGTTTTTACAAGTTTTATATTTTAGAATAATTTAGGGTTTGCAGAGAGGTTTCAAAGACAACACAGAAAGTTCCTACATAGCCTTCACTGTTTCTTCTACTGTTAGCGTCTTACATGAATCAGGGTGTGTTGCCAAAGCCAAGCAATTGACCTTGGTATGTGACTACTAACTAGACTATAGATTTTATATTATTTTGCAAGTCTCTTCACTAATAATTTTTCTGTGTCCCTGGGATCCAGTCCAAGGTACCACATGGCATCTGGCTGGGTTAATGTCCTAAGGAGGTTTTTAAATATACAGCCATCTCTCAGTATCCACGGGGCGTTGATTCTAGTACACCGCCCCCAGATTAAAAACCATGAATGCTCAAGTCCCTTCTATGAAATGGCATTGTATTTGCCTTAACTTGTACACATCCATGGATGGCTTCAAATTCCTAATACCAAGAAACACTGGGGGCTGGAGAGATGGCTCAGCGGTTAAGAGCACTGACTGCTCTTCCAGAGGTCCTGAGTTCAAATCCCAGCAACCACATGGTGGCTCACAACCATCTGTAATGAGATCTGATGCCCTCTTCTGGTGTGTCGGAAGACAGCTACAGTGTACTTATATATAATATAATAAAAAAATAAATCTTTTAAAAAAACAACAAAGAAAACACTGTATCAAAGGCTCAAAGGCTGTCCTTCTGTATCACTTAGAGGATATTGAAAGTTCATTAGAGGAGTCAGGGCTGGTGGCATAGGTTCTTATCAAAGCTATTTGGCAGGCTGCGGCAGAAGGTTTGTGATTTCCAGGCCTATGTGGGTACAGAGTGGGTTCAAGGCCAGTCTGGATGGCTTACGAGGCAGAGTCCAAGCAGAGATAAAATGAGGGTCAGAGGTATAAATCAGTGATAGATGCACTTACCGCACATGATCAGGGCCTAAGTTTGATTCCTGGCAACACACAAGCACTCACACACACACACGCGCTCGCGCACACACACACACACACACACACACACACACACACACACACATGCAGGTGTAGTGGACAATGCCCGACTCCCGAGTGCCTGAGAGCTGCCGAGGGGTCTGGTCTATGAAATGCTGGGGCCTACAGTGCAGTCTGCCCATGTCACTCTGTCCACATGCATACAATGCACTATTTAGCGTGTAGCAAATTCAAAGTTTGCTTTTCTAAAGATTTCTAGACTTTAAATTGGTGCTAGAGAGCTGGCTCAGCAAAGGACCCAGGTTCAGTTCCCAGCACCCACATAGTAGCTCATAACCTTCTATAACTCCAGTTCCAGGGGACCCAACACCCCTTTCTGCCCTCCTTGGACATCAGGCATGTATGTGGCACACAGGTAAACACTCTTCTTTTAAAGGTTTATTTATTTGTTATATATAGGTACACTATAGCTGTCTTCAGACACACCAGAAGAGGGCATCAGATCCCATTACAATTGTTTGTGAGCCACCATGTGGTTGCTGGGATTTGAACTCAGGACCTCTGGAAGAGCAGTCAGTGCTCTTAAGCACTGAGCCACCTCTCCTGTAGCAGTCAGCGCTCTTAAGCACTGAGCCACCTCTCCAGTCCAGGTTAAACACTCTTACATACAAAATTAAAATAAAAAATTCTCTTTAAAATTTTTAATTATTGGTGCATGTGTCTGTCTGTCTGTCTGTCTGTCTGTCTCTCTCTCTCTCTCTCTCTGTGTGTCTGTGTGTGCTGATGATCAAACTTAGGTGTTGCACATGTCAGGTAAATTCTCTGTCACTGAATTATACCTCCAATGGTCATGCCATACACAGTTTGTGTGTCAGAGGGCAGCTCTGTGGGGTCAGTTCTCTCCCCCGTCTCTATGTGGCTTCCGAAGATCAGACTCAAATCCTCAGCCTTCACCCTCAGAGCCATCTTGCCAGCACCGAGCTTCCTGAACTTTCCCCCCTCAAATATTCTCCATCTGAGTTCGTTTGACTCGCAGATGCAGAATCCACCAGTGTGAGCTAAGAGCTTCTCTCTCAGCCGGCCCCTGAGCACGGTGGGCTTTCTGCTCTGCCATGGCCACCCTCTCTGCTTGGTAGATTTGCTACCCAGGCAGTTCTGTTCCTCAGCCTGAAACCTGTTGGAAGAGTCAACACAGACACTTTAAAAGACTCTCGGATTTGTTTGTAGTGCCAGTAAAAACACAGTTCACACCTGCCAGGGGTGGGGAAGCTATGGAGTGAGAGACACATCACACCTGTGTGGGCTCGGCTGCGCTCCCAAGCGCTGAACACACGGCAGGAGTCTCTCTTGCCTACAGGGTGTCTGCTGCAGGCCTGATATCTGTCTGGGAGAGACTCCTCCAGAGTCAATGGCTTCCCATCTCATAGACCATAATCTTCACTGAGAAAGCACCAGCCCATTCCTGACGTGCCCTTCCATAGGACAGAACCTGCTGGCTCAGTATTTTTGGCCTCTCCCCAAGCCTTAGCTGATTTGACTGATAAACGGGGGTCAGGGACAGGGACAGACTAGGCATATGTCACTGAGCCTCCATGTTCGTTTTCCTGGGAGCCTGGCCACAGCAGTACTTTGCTTTGCTCTACCGCAGCACCCAGTGTGTGCCCTGGGAGATTCACCAGGGCTTAGAGAGAGGAATGGAGCCGCACTTAGAAGAACAGGCTTCCCCTCCCAAGGATCTGGGTGTGATTTACAGCACTCACTGCCATCTGTAACTTCAGTGCCAGGGGAACCCAACTCCTTTAGGATTGCTCAGGCCCTACACCAACATGATGAACAGCCGTTCAGGCAAAACACCCATACACAAGCAATTGAAGAATAAAAGGTGAGGCCTGGAGAGATGGCTCAGTGGTAAGAGCACTGGCTGCTCGTCCAGAGAGCCTGAGTTCAAGTTCCAGCAACTACGTGGTGGTTCACAACCATCTGTAATGGGATCTGATGCCTTCTTCTGGTGGGCAGGCATACATGCAGACAGAGCATAAATCACACATAAATGTCTTTTTGTTTGGTTGGTTTTTGGTTATTGGGCTTCTCTGTATAACCCTGGCTATCCTGGAACTCACTTTGTAGAACAGGTTGACCTCGAACTCACAGAGAACCACCTGCTTCTACCTCCCAAGTGCTGGGATTAAGGGTGTGCATCCTTTTATATAATTTGAAGTGGAAACTTAAAGGTTCTTTGGAAAGTCAGTTGGGTGGTGTTTTGCTGGGGCAGACTCATGAAGGAACATTTAGCTGAAGCAGACACAGGTGAACGGACGTTCTGCTAAAGCAAGCACGTGAAAGGGCACGTGATAAAAGATCCCTGGCTAACAACCCACGTATTGACCCGCCTTACATTGCTTAGTCGAGATAAATTTGTGGGGAGTCCATTGAGAGAAATGCACCAAAAACCTTCTGGTGGTGTGCTGCAGTTTCTTGCCACTTCCTCAGACTCGGGCTGATTGACAGAGTGATGTCAGCTGGGACAAACGAACGTGCCGAGACCCATGGAGGACACGTGATGTTTGGAGGCTGTAAATCGGACTCAATGGAGAGTGACGGAGGCTGAGCTTGGCTTGCTGGTATAGCTGGCTGTGCAACGCTTGTGGGTCTCGAGTCTTCACTGATCTTTGCTTTCCTGAGAGAGGCACAGCCAAGAACTTCTCCTGGTGTCCCTCCTGGTCCCCCCTGCTGAGGCCTGGCTGTCTCTGCTAGGTCGTGCCACCACTGCTGATTCCTGTTTGCTATCCCGGTTTTATGGAACTGGACTGCTGCTGTAGCTGTGAAGTGTTTGCGAGTGGGTCGAGCTGCCGCTGCTGACCTGTGAACTGAACTGCTGATTTCCAGACGACACAGACAGGAGTTGCTCCAAAGAACCTTTCTAAACAGGTCCACTTCCCAGTATCCCTTCTTACAGTTGCTTTTTTTTTTTTTTTTTTTTTTTTTTCCGGAGCTGGGGACCGAACCCAGGGCCTTGCACTTGCTAGGCAAGCGCTCTACCACTGAGCTAAATCCCCAACCTCCCAGTATCCCTTCTTTTCCACTCCCTCTGGTGGGTGATGGGCTACAAGGGAGATTAAAGCGTTTAAGAAACATCCTTAAAAAATAGGTGTTTGAAAAAAATTAGTTACAATAACTGATTTTCCAAAGAAAACCAGTAGTTTTCACTTTAGTTCACACTTGCTAACTACGGCACAGACACGTCCTCTGCGCCCACACACACACACACTCACACATGCACACTCACTCACACACACATTAAATAAACAAACAAGGGGGTGGCTGTCTGTGCTGGAGAGATGGATAGCTCAGTGATTACGAACACTTTCTGTTCTTGCAAAGGAACCAAGTTTATCCCCAGTGCCCGCATCAAACCAGTACCACAACAGCCTGTAACTCCAGTAACCAGGGAATTTGATGCCCTCTGGCCTCTGAAGCGCACACAGACAAACACACTCATGCACACAATGTAGAAAATCAAATAAATTTTTTTTTTGGTTCTTTTTTTGGAGCTGGGGACCGAACCCAGGGCCTTGCGCTTCCTAGGCCAGCGCTCTAACCACTGAGCTAAATCCCCAACCCCTCAAATAAATTTTTTTTTTTTTTTGGTTCTTTTTTTTCGGAGCTGGGGACCGAGCCCAGGGCCTTGCGCTTCCTAGGTAAGCGCTCTACCACTGAGCTAAATCCCCAGCCCCTCAAATAAATTTTTTATGTATATGAGTGTTGTCCCATCCTGCATGTGTGTGCACTATGCATGTGCCTGGCACTCGTGAAACCCAGAAGAGGGCATCAGATCCCCTGACACTGGAGTCAACAGATGGCTGCGAGGCACCATGTGGCTGCTGGGAATTACTTGCTCAATGCTCTTAATCCATGAGCCTTATCTCTAACCTCGAGAAGATCTGTTTTTCACAGGGTCCTCCAGCTCAGCTCCTGGTCTAGGTGTGGGGCTCGGAGAGTAGAGGTAAAGATGTTCAAATATGCAGGAAGAGAGTATGGAGGACAAGCTTCAAACCCAGTTCTCCATTTGTAAGGGAAGCATTCGGTAACATCTCCTGTGCTCCCTGAAACGACGGTCGTGAATAACATGCCTGCTCTTGTGCTTAATTTATTAGAAATTATGATACCCCAGATATGCTGGGGGGGAAGAAATAAAAAGAAAACAATTTATTACTAAAAAGCACATATTTCAAAATGTCAGGAGCCAGGCCCTACAGCCCTAAAAATATAATGAAGTGTCGAGCATGTGCCCTGCCTATGATGAATAAGTTAGACACTAAGAACAAGAAACATTTAGAGATAAAGAATTGCGGAAGTGGACTATGCAAAGCTAGAATGGATAATACTGTGGGGGGGGGAGGGAGAGAGGAAGAGAGAGAAAGAGTGTGTGTTTCAAACTGAAAAAAAAAAAAAACAAAAAAAACAAAACAAACCCTACTTTTCTTGGGTAATCTGTACACAGGAAAGGCACTCATGTTCTGGGCTGAGGTCAGTAGGGTTTCCCGATGAGATGCTCCAGGCCAGTAAGCAGCAACAATGGCTGCCAATCACTGTGTAATCAAGACATGTGCCCTTGCGCTGCAGAAATGGCTCTGTGCATAAAGGCACCTGCAACCAAACAATAGGACCTGCGGTATATGCCAGGAGCCCACATGGTGGGGAGAGAGAACTGAATCCTGCAAGTTGTCCTCTGCCTTCCATAGCATGCCATGACACGAATGTGCTCACACACATTTATACGTGAAAATAAGTAAATGTCATACTTATGCCTTCTATTACCAGAGCCACAAGAATAAATTTCCCTCCCACAACGATGATGCTTTAACAACTCCTACCCTACCGCCAGGGGTCGGAAGGAAACATACCAAAATATTAAGAGTGATTTTCTAAGGCAGAAAGTGAATTACCAGTAACACTTCAATCCTTGCCTTCCCTTCTGTCTTACATATCTGTATAATATAAACATTTGCTTAGACCTGATACTGACTTTGCAAGCCTGAAAGACAGCTATTTTGGAAAATGGCTCAGAGCTCCCTCTAGCGTGCGTGCTTGTTTTTGTTCTAAGCAAGTCTGCAAAGGGGAAACAAGCCACGGATTAACTTTTCCAAGTGCCCTGCAAGACAAAGCCCACGGTTCAAGCAACCGGCTCAAGGCTCCCGCTGAGCTCAGCTCAGCTCAGCCTGCGCCGCCGCCCGGTGGCCAATAGCGGTACTGCATCTTTGATCCTTGGTCTTTAAATTTTTGACCCCAGTCCTCTTCAGCAGTGTGGAGAAGCTTACAGATCTCTTTCTCAAAATAATGACTCCTACACATATGAAACAAATTCACGTATTTAAAATAAACAAGGACCGACAAGATGACTCAGAGGGTAAAAAGTTCTTGCTATACAAGCCCGATGACCTCAGTTGATTCCTGGAATCCACAAAAAGGTTGACAGTGGACTCTACAAAGTAGTCCTCTGAAAATATAATTTTAAATTTTTAATAAACTAAAAATAGAGTGCTGGAGAGATGGCTCAGCGGTTAAGAGCACAGGTTGTTCTTCCAGGACCGTGGGTCAATTCCCAGCACTCACATGTTGGCTCACCATTCCCATCTGTAACTTCAGCCTCAGGAGATCCGGCGCCCTCTTCTGGCCGCTGTGAGAACTGCACACACATGGTGCACAGACATGCAGGGAAAACATCCATGCACATAAAAAATAAATAAAATAAAAGTAATAATGTTAAATCAAAATTCTAAAAATAGAAAATACCTTTAAACATATTATAAGTGATTTACTACTCAACAAATATGCTCCCATATTTAGTACTTTAATATTCAGATCCAGGGGCAGGTCCAAAAACTAATAACTTCCCAAACAGAGAAGTATTTGGGGATATCAGTAATAACTGATAGCTCCAGGGCTTTTGATTCTTATAGTAACAGTGTCAGGTTATGCACACCTCTGGGAATTCATAATAGGAGGAAAAACAATATATCTGAGGTTCCCAAAGGCCATGATGCAAGTTTTCTCATCAGAGTCTGAGACCCCTGACTAGGGGCTGGACTTTGTGCGGGTCTGCAGGCTGTGGTAACTGGCACTGAGCAGCAGGGGGGACAGGGTAAAGAGAAAAGCAGAAGGACCTCCAAGGCGGAGCTGAACACCGTGGCCCGCCCCCACCCCTCCCTTCCTGGTTCCATCCTGGCAGAAGCTAAAACTCAGAAGAGCTCCCAACTGCAGGCGTCTGCTCCCGCAGTGTCCAGCACCCACCATGCGGCCTCTGGTCCTGCTGTGGGGCTGCCTGGTGCTCCCAGGTGAGGGGGGACGGAGGTGGCTGGGATGGAGGGGCATAGAGATGCAGGCTTGAGCTCAATCTTGTGGTCTGTAGTTACTCTTTGCCTCTACACCGTGAGGATATGGGGGTAGTGGTGGGATATTTCCCTATTTCACTCCAGGCGACCGTCTTCAGCCCAGCATCCCTGAGCCCAGCACTTGCTATCTTTGCACTCAGACCCAGGCTCTTTCTGTGGGGTCCCTGGCTCTGCAGGTGTAAATGGAGCTAACTTGATTGGATTCCTGCTAAGTCTGCTTTTTCTTTCTTTGCTTTAATTTTTTTCTTGCTCTACTTTTTAATTTTATTTGTGTGTGTGTGTGTATGTAAGAGAGTGTGTTTGATATATGTATGTATATAATATATATGTATACACACATACACACAAATAAATATACATACACATACACATCTAAATATTTATAAAATGTGCATTTATTGCAAGAGGGCAAAGGGCTGGACAGTAACCAGTCTGTCACCCACAGTGAAGCTTTCTTTATTTTTATAATTTTGATCTTTTCTTCCTGTCTGGCAGTGCTTGGAGGAGGGGTGGAACCTGGGCCCTGGAGCATGCTAAATGAATGCTTTGCCGCTAAGCTTACATCCCCAGCCCTCTCTCCACTCTATACCTCAGACAGACTCCCTTGAACTTGCTCTGAGTCCAGGTAGCTGGGATCTGCCCCACCAGGCTGGGCTCATCAGAGCGCATCTTATAACTGACATTGGTTGCTCAGTTGACCCCATTTGCTTAGTTTTCCTTAATAATATATAAAATTAACTCATGTGTTTTTTAGGGGTTTTTTTTGTTACATGGATTTATCATGTGCGTGTGCACATATGAACATGCATTAGTTTATGAATGCTGTAGTGCTCGTGAGGAGGGGGTAGTACATAACTTTGGGAGTCTGTTCTCTCCTTCCTGAGGACTGAACTCAGGTTGTCAGACTTAGCAGCAAGGACCTCGACCCCTTGAGCCATCTGGCCAGCCTGGCTTGTGTCTCTTAAACAACGCGTCTGTTCTAGGGTTTCTCAGAGGAAGGGAGAACCTCGGGGTTTTATGGGGCTGCCCAAGATGTTCTAACAGGAAAGCCTCCCTTCCTCCCCATGAAATAAGAACTTCTTCTGTTCTTGGCCTGGTACTTGGAGCCGTGGAAATACTGTCTCCATTCATGCTGCGTTTCCAGGTTATGAAGCCCTGACGGGCCCAAAGGAGATCAGTGGATTTGAGGGTGACACTGTGTCCCTGCGGTGTACCTATAAGAAGGAGATGAAGGTGCACAGGAAGTATTGGTGCCGGCAGGGTGGCATCCTGTTGTCCCGCTGCGGTGACACTGTCTACACGAATCAGGACCAGGAGGTGACTCGAGGCAAGATGTCCATCCGAGACAGCCTCCAAGACCTCTGGGTGACAGTGACCATGAGAGACCTTACCCTGAAGGATTCCGGGAAGTACTGGTGCGGGATTGACAGACTGGGCCGTGATGAGTCTTTTGAGGTCAAACTCATTGTCTTTCCAGGTAATGAACGACTCTCTTTCCCCTGCCTGGGTGTCAGGGGATAAAGAGGAGATAGGGGATGGGTGAGAGCATCTGAACCAGTGTCCCCATTACAGAAGGGGGACAGTCTTGGTACCAACGTCAGTGCCAATCTCACCAGGCTTATCCTGAACTTGGGGAGTCAGCAGGGACACCTGCTGAGCACTGGGGACAACTTTGAGATGAAGCCTCAGTGTGCCTCTGCTCGGGCAAGTCTGCCATTAGGATCTCATAGAGCAAAATGGAGCTGTAATTGTCATTCTTGGCTTAGACATGGGGGGGGAGCCTTCCATGGGATGGGGACAAGATGACCATCGCAGGGAGCAAGGAAAGTCCTGCTCATTCCCCTGTATCACAAATATTCCCATAGCCTCCTGAGGCCAGGCCAGCTATGGCTGTGTCCCGGGCCCGGCCTGCAGCGTCCCCTAACCATGCACTGGCCCCACCATGCGGATGGTCTCTGCCCAGTCTCAAGTCTGTGAGAGCTAGGTAGCTCTCCATACGACCACTTCACAAATGGGGCACAGAGACTCCAAGATGCTCAGCTTCTGGCCTACGGTTGAAGCAGGAAGAAGAGCAGGGATGATTCAAACCCAGATCACTGCTACCTTTGTCTCTCTTCAAAGGATAGGCCCAGGAGCCAGGAGCCATCCTAAGCCCAGGTCTGTCCTCAGAGCCCAGGTCTGTCCTCAGAGCCTGTTGTCTGTCACCAGTGGGTCTCTGTGACAATGTGTGGAAATAGAAGTAAAAGAATGGACAATAATAGTAATATCAATGCCTCAAGGAGACAGGGTGTGGCTCAAGGGTAGCGCATTAGCCTGGCGCGTGTGTGAGACCCAGGGTTCCAGCCCTAATGCCGTAGCAACAAAGCAATACTGGTGAGTGGTTTCTGTTCTTTGAAAGGTTCTCCAATCAATCCCCGCCCCCCACCAGTGCAAAATGGTCTAATTTTGATTAGCGCTGTCTTTATTTGATTTTTTAATTTATTTTACTCTTTAGATAGGTGGTTCAATTAGCATTGTCTTATTTTATTTTATTTTTCTATATTTTACCTTTTGTCTCACTGTGCAGCAGCCCTGGCTGTCCTAGATCTACAGAGATCTACCTGTCTCTGCCTCCTGAGTGCTGAGACTGCCCTACGCCACCACACCCAGCTTAGCGCTCTCTGGCTTTGAGACCCTTGTATCCGTCCCTGCCCTCAGCTCAGTCACAGTCACTTCTCTGTGAGTGACCCACACAGTCTCATCCTTCTCAGTCGGAGCTGGTTGGCTTCTAATGAGTTTATGCTAACAATGATGAGAGCTGTGTGGGTGGGTGCCCCACAGCCACTGGGGACACTGGTCTGCTGGAGCAAACACGTGAAGGAGTGTTGTCCTAAAGCAGACTCATGAAGGAACGTTTCACTGAAGCAGACACGGGTGAGAGGATGTCCTGCTAAAGCGAGCACGAGAAGGAACGCATGATGGATTCTTAACTAGCTAACGATACTGGGGTCCATAATGTTTATGGATTTCTACTTTGGTAGCAACACTCCAGCATTATTCCTACCTTCCAGTCATTTAACAACCAGCTCCCAGGTTTCCTGAAAAGCCAACAGTCCAGAGTGAAGCAGCTGCTTCCACAGCCAAGTGAGGCTGGGCACTCATACAATCACTTCCTTTATCCCTTATCTCCTGAGGCCCAAGGCAACGGAGAACCCGACTTGGAAACACTAAGTAAAAGCTTCCCTTTATTTACAGGAGATTTTTTTTTCAGCTTCTTAGGGAAAACAAAACCACTAGTGTCAGGCACAGCCTTAAAACAGAACTAGAGAGCAAGCCCGGAATGTCTAGGCTGGGTGTGGTCAGAAAGACTCGGGGCGCTGGCCCTTGAGAAATCCCAGCTCCGTAGGAGACCCTGCAAAGTCATAGTCTAGTCAAAGTGGGAACTTGGCCCCCTGGAGGCAAGCACAGGATGTTGGGGTACCCAAAGGAAAAGGTGAATTCTTCCATACTACTGGGGCTTAGCTTTTGAGTTCATGATGGAAAATGGAGGGGTCGGCGAGAGGCTTTAGGCAGAGTGTAAGCGACTGGTTTCACAGGGAGACAACATGGCAAAGGCACAGCGGTAGAAAGGGTGACCCTGAACACACAGCATCTCCGAGTGGCTCAGTGAGTCCCACACGGGGAAACCGGTAACTTTGACAAGATGACTTGAAGTCTGAGTCTCAAAGGCCTTGAGAGGCACGCTAAGTAAATAGATGGCATTTCAGCTCACGGCTGCTGGAGGACACTGACTGCCCCCACGCAAGAGGCGACAGGATCCAAGGTGGCACGAAGGGAGCAGGCTGGGGCAAGGGACACACAGTGTTCCAATGGGAGACGGGAGTGGACAGCAGGTGGGAAGGACCTGGGGACCACTGGGACCTGCCAATTATGGAGTCTGATTAGCTGGGAAGACACAAGGCTGGCGCCTCTGCTGGGGGGAAGGGGAGCTGCCTGCTGTGGCCATGTCTGCTTCCCCTGAGAGCAGCCTCTCCCTTTCCTCTAGGAAAAAGGGACAGTCCTGTCCCTACTGGCACCTGCTGTCCTTCTTCCCCCACCCCCTCCTTCCAGCCTCTTACACCTACAAGGAGACTGCAGCCCAAGGCAAAAGCCTGGCTGACTCAGCTCCCAGAACTGAGTGAGTCGATGCCTTTCCTGCCCCTTCCCTATTCCAGAAAACGCATAGCGAGGGCCACCCAGATGTTCCCAACAACCTCAGAAGCCACAGTGGTTCGGGGTCAAATGGGAATCAGCTACCCCTGAGCCCAAAGCTCTTCCTCTAGGATCTAGGGTGAGCCAGACCTCGGCCCTGACCTCAGACCTCAGCCCTGACCTCAGGCCCTGTCTTTGCTGCCTTTCCCTGACCAGTCTGTGGCAGCTGGAAGAGGTCAGTTCTTGCCGGAGAGTACGAGTCAGAAGGCGGGTGCTGGGCAGCATGGAGAACTTGCTCTTTGGTCAGAGAGGAGGTGACCTTGGCCTGGACTAAAGAGAGGACCAGGAAGGTGTCTATGGAGTGGTATAGAACAGGATCTTGGGGATAGGGTCCTCTCAAAGAAAAATAGATTATGCATCAAGTGCCTGACCCGGGTCTTCTTGATCAAAAGTGTCTCACCTAGGCCTCTGCTCGCCTCCTGGGGAGTGTTTTAGTTGAGGATATCCTGAGAGATTGGGAAGGTTCATGTCCAAAGGTCAGTCTGGGAGGGGGTCAAAGGTCAGGGAAAGTGCTGAAGCATTGCTTTTGGACTTGTAGCTTCTCCTGGTCTCCACCCGACAGTCGTCACCACCAAACAGGGGAAGACAAGGGTCAAAGCCCCTGTATTCACCGAGGCGGCCCCAGCCTGGTCTACAGGAACCTCCCAGGTTCCCTCAGGAATCTCTCCACATGCTGGGAGCTCTCCTCACACAGCAACCCCAGCCAGATCTGCAGGAACCTCCCAGGTTCCACCAGGAATCTCTCCATATGCAGGGAGGTCTCCTCACACAGCGACCTCTCCTCATGCAGGGAGCTCCCGCCCAGTCATCTGGCCACCCCTCACCACACCAAAGGACTCCAGGGCTGTAACCAGCAGCGTCTCCAAGTCAAGGTGAGTTCCGGGGACCCAAGGTCGCCCTTCAACTCTAACACTCTCTATTCTCTTCCCTCTAGACAGACACTTCCTCTTGTCCTGGCCATAGCCTGTGGCTCAGAGGGCAGATTTCAGGCCTCATTTGCATCCTGGGGACTCTTAAACAGCACCATTCCACCTTAGGAGCCAGCAGCCCTAGGCCATCTGAGGTGAAGGGTCCACCTTGGTCCCAGAACTCATCTTTCCTCCATCTCCAGGGCTTCTCTGTGTACTCTGCCCTTAACCCTGTGCTACATGACTTTCTTCACACAGCTGGATCCCAGCCTGCAGCAAAGGGTTCGGGGCTCTAACTCCCAGTTCCTGACCTGCAGGTCACTGCTAGCAGGTTCAGACCGTGCTAAAAGTGTCCTCTAGAGCTGGCACAGCTCCCCAGGCACAGCACCCACTGATGGGCTCTGAGACACTGGCCCCTGGTCCCTTCTGATCTCCTTGGGAGACTAGGGACCTGATTGGACCCCGAATCAGAGTACTGTGCTGCGGACAAACTGGTGCTGGTGACACCCGCCCACGGGGCCAGTGAATCCCCCTACATCTTGCCAGATGTAGACCTGCAGGTCTGTAATTCCAACTACTCGGAAGACTGGGGTAGGAAGATCCCAAGTTCAAGGCCAGGCTGGGTAACTTTGCGAGGTCTTGTCTAAAAGTAAAAAGTAGGTAGGGCTGGTAACATGGCTCAGCCAGTAAAAGTGCTTGCCATCCAAGCTTGGTGGCTCTGAGTTCAATCCCCAGAACCCACAAAAGGGTAGAGGGAGAGAATGGACTCCCCAAAGTTGTTCTCTTAACCTCAGCATGTGCATCCTGGCACACTCTCCTTCCCCCAATCACACACTCAATGCTAGTACTAATAAATTTTTTTTATTCAAAATAGAGGGCTATAAAAATAAGGTTCAATAGCAGAGTGCCTGCCCGACACGTATGAGATCCTAGGCTCAATTCCAACACCCCAGTTTTCCCAGTATAACATGGGACCATTTCTGTTTAATAAATTGTATAATTTAGCAGCAAATGTAGCTAGGTACTGGACTAATTTATTTTTAGTGGTAAGAGTATTTAGCTTGAGCTAGGTCTCTTTTGTAGCTCAGGCTATCCTCCAGATCCCTATGTAGCCAAGGATGGCCTTTAACTCCCGATCTGCCTGCCTTCACTTCCCAAATGCAAGGTTTACAATCAAGAGTAACCTCGCCTGCCTTTGTCAAGTCCCTTAAGTGTCAAGACCAGGGTTTGAACCCAGGAGGCCTGGATTTGGGGGTCTGAATACCCTTGCAGTCTTGGCCTGGTTGAATTAGATTTCAGGCTGGCTTTCTCATCCTATGCATGGGATTCAAGGACGTAGGTAGCTGATCGAGTAGCAAACAGCCAACAGGCTCCTTCCATCTTTCCTCCAGTGTGTCCATCCCCATGGTCCGCATAATGGCCCCAGTCCTGGTACTCTTGTCCCTGCTGCTGGCTGCAGGATTAATTGCCATTGGCAGCCACATGCTTCGGAGGCAGAGAAAGAAATGTAAGTGATTGAGGTGGGGGTGGAGTTGGGGAAAGGGGGTGGGGGGCTCATGGACACCTGTGCTACCTTATCAACATTGGTAAGACAAGCAGGGCTCAGTGGGTCTGTCTGACAACCTTGCTGTTCACTGGGCATAGTAGTGCACTCCTTTAATCTCAGCACTGGGGAGGCGGATGTAGGCAGATCTCTGAGTTTGAGGCCAGCCTGGTCTACCGAGTGAGTTCCAGGATAGCCGGGACTACGCAGAGAAACCCTGTCTTGAAAAACCAAACCAAACAAACAAGCAAACAACAGGCCAACCTAGCTGTGAGACAGTCAGCCCTGGGAAGGACAATTAAAATGGGGGAGTAGGAGTTTTCTAACAGGAAGTTAGAAAGAGCGGTGAAGGAAGCATATGCCCTCCTAGCACTTGGGAGGTGGAGGTGGGGGGTGTCAGGAGCTTAAGGCCAATCTTGGATACACAGTGAATTTAATACTAGCCTGGGATATCTGAGACTCTAAATAAATATATAAAGAAAAAAGAAAGAAAGAAGCAAACGGAACGAAAGAGCTAGCAGAGTTAATTTTTTAACAAAGTAGTTTACTTAATTCAACATACCTGTCATGTCATTTCAACATGGAACTAATATTCAGACATTAAAGAGGGCTGGAGAGATGGCTCAGTGGTTAAGAGCACTGACTGCTCTTCCAGAGGTCCTGAGTTCAAATCCCAGCAACCACATGGTGGCTCAAAACCATCTGTAATGGGATCTGATGTCATGCATCTGGCATGCAGGCATACATGTAGGCAGAATGCTGTGTATGTGGTGGTGGTGGTGGTGACTGATGATGAAGGAGGAGGAGGAAGAGGAGGAGGAGGAGGAGGAGGAAGAGGAGGAGGAGGAAGAGGAGGAGGAGGAGGAGGAGGAGGAGAAAAACAACAGTAATGAAAGCTGGACATTGCAGTTGTAAGCCTGTGGTCTCAGCTACCCAGACTGAGGATCAATCGTGTCAGAGAGCAAGCAGCCTCAGCAATACAGCCACACCCCATCTCAAAACCTCGATGGAACCTGAGGACCACACCACACCCTGCATTCTTTTTCCCATGTTGAGCCTTTGGAAGCTTAGGTATAACTTCAAGTGACCACATTCCAGTGCTGGGTGACAAGTGTGGCTCCTGTGCTGGGTGGCACAGGCCAAGCAAATCCATGTGGGTTGGCTGTTTCTTTGGTCTTCTGAAAAGGTACGTCGTGATGAGACCAAAGCTGGCCCCCTCATGGCTAGGAAGTAAAAGAAGACAGCGTCCCACAACCCCCTCAAAGACTCTCCCCAATAGCCCGAATATCTCTCCTAGATGCCACCTCTTAAAAGATTTACTGGGGTTGGGGATTTAGCTCAGTGGTAGAGCGCTTGCCTAGCAAGCTCAACGCCCTGGGTTCGGTCCTCGGCTCTGGAAAAAAAAAGTTTTACCACTTCTAAACATTGCCAAGTTGGGGACCAAGCATCTAACAGGACAGTTAAGATCCAAGCTGTCGATGTCCCTTGTGCATGTTCAAGAGGTGAACACAGTTTCCTTGAATAGATCACAAAAGCCAGCTCCTTCCTGCAGGGCTCCTTCCTGCTTCGAGGGCCTGCCAACTCTCTCTGGGAAGCCCTCTCACAACAGTGACGCAAACCTGTGCATTCTGTGAAGGGCTTAAGTTCCTCCTGGCCTCAAGGCTCTCTTTCTGGGTCTCTTTCAGCTTGGCTGGCCACAGAGACTCAGAAGAACGAGAAGGTCTACCTTGAAACCTCGGTAAGGACCCAGAGAGCCAAAGTCTGAGATCAACCCATCTGGGACTGAGGTCAGATTTCAGGGCCCATCTCTGTGCCCACCAGAGGCAAAGCTCACTCCCAGTCCTGAAGGGATCTGTGGGAGTCCCAGGAGCATACTTTTAGGGAGTGAGCTCCATACAGTATCTATCATCAGCCCTGATTCCCACCTGGCATCAGGCAGGGTCACAGATAACTATGTGGGCACCTTTCTACCAGGCGGTAACCTCCCCAGCCTGTTTAGAATCAGGGGACATCAGTACTGGAGCAAGAAAGGACCTGTGGATCCTGGGTCTGACAGTGACGTCAACTCTGAGCCCATTTCACCAGGCAGCAATGTTGGAGATTCGATCTCCCAGGTTCTATTTCCAATCCAACTGTTTAGGTCTGGGGCTAGGAACCCCACAACACACCAGAGTGCAAGAGTCCCTCAAACATGACTCCACTGTACGTTTACAAAAGAACACCCAGAGAGTATGTAGGGCTGACCCCCAACTCACAGGGCGGCACTCAGATTTCTCAATTCTTTTTAAAGATTTTATGTGTATGAGCGCTTTCTTTTAAAACAGATTTATTTTATTATTTATTTTATGTACGTGAGTTCGCTGTCACTCTCTTTGGACACACCAGAAGAGGGCATCCAGATGGTTGTGAGCCACCGTGTGGTTGCTAGGAACTGAACTCAAGACCTCTGGAAGAGCAGCCAGGGCTCTTAACCGATGAGCCATCTCTCCAGCCCACATATGAGCGGTTTGCCTGCATGTGTGTCTCTGCACAACATTTGTGCATGATCACATTTGGCCACCCAGACAAGAGTGTGGGTCCCCCGGAACTGGAGTCACAGACAGTTGTAAGCTAGGTTTGCTGGGAACCAAACCTAGGGCTCCTGCAAGAGCAGCCAGCGCCCTTGACCATTGTGCCATCTCTCCAGCTCCAGATTTCTCCATCCTTACCACTCAGAACATTGTTTCTGGTCCTCCAGCGGTCCTGAGAATATGTTGGCTTGACTGATCAAGGACCCAGCTATCAGTGGCACCCGCAAGGAGCCTGGGGAGATGGGGAACAGTACAGAGATCCCCGGGCCAGGCTTCCTGGGGAACCAAGCCCCCAAGTGTATCCTTGGCTGACCTCCAAAGGAAGAAAGGAATTTCCCAGGCCAGTCTCCCCCTTTCCCCCCCACGGGCAAGATTGTATTAATGAAAGAAAAATTCCACCTTGCCTCACCTGATGCCCTACTCAGATCCACTCAGCCACCGATGGGGCAGGCATTCCCACTCCTGCTCTTCTGTAAACATGGAGTCAGGAAAGTGGGGGTTATCATCTTCTTCCCTGGCGCCAGTAAGGACAAAAGGCTCCAGCCGAACCCCCCCCCCCCAAGGGGAGGGATGGGTGGGAACAGGCTCTACCTTGATTTAGGAAGCAGTTGTTTGTGTCTCAGGAAGTGGGACAAGGCCAACGGTGGCTAAGGGGAGTGAGGGAAAAGTCATGGGGGGCGGGATGTAGGACGGCCACCATAGGCCACCTTTGGAGCCTAGCTCTCTGCCTGTACCTTGGGAAAGGGGCTGGGGCTCAGGAAGACAGCCACAGCCAGGACTGTCTCCCCACTGCTACCACTCTGGGCAGGGCTGCTTCCAACCTGGGGCACCTGAGCTCCCCCTGCAGAGGTAGGTAGGGACAAGAAAGAGACCAGAGCAGCGGCCCCTTTCAGCGGAAGGACAGAAATGGGTTCCTCAAATGAAGGTCAGAGGCCACGGGTACCAGAACGGGGCCAGCTGAGGATGCGTGCTTTGTTTGATTTATTTCCCATTTGGCTTTCTGCAGTCTTTGGCAGAGGTCGGGGGGGGGGGGAGAGTAGGGGGGGTTGGGAATCTTCTTTGCACACATTCGCAACAAAGAAGGAAGGGGACACCAGGAACTAGATGCGCATGTGTGGTGCCTTGCTGTTCAAGGCAAGCCTGGGGCACTCATGACAGAGACAGAGGTATGGAAGGGCAGTGTGTATTTGATTCCTTGTCTTTTCTATTGGGGTAGGCTGTATTACTTCCTCCGTTTGATAGACACAGCCACAGAGACCGAGAGGCGGAATTCTATGCCCACAAGTAACCCAGCCTGAGAAAAGCAGAACTAGACCAAACTCTCCACAGTCTGTGAGGCTGGCTGCATAGCCCACATTGAAGCGTAAAGTTGGAGCAATCCAGTCATATGTGCGGCCCAAAGCTGATCCCCCCCAGACTCCAGAAGAACCAGCCTTCCTCCCTAAGCATGAGATAGCCACAGACCAAATGTCCCCTGTACTGTTTGTATTCGGTGAGTCTTTGAGGCCCATGAAAAAGACCAGACAGCCTGCCGTTCTCTCTGGTTACAAGCAAAGAAGTACCACCATTAAAACGAACCATTCCAGAAGCTCATGTTCACTGGGTGGGGAGACGCTGCCTGGAGAATGGGGACTGAATGTAGCTCGCTTGGTAGCGTCCTCCCGAAGGGCGCTTGCGTGAGGCAAGCCAGCATAAACTGGGTGCGGTGGTGCACAATCTGTAACACCAACACTGGACAAAGTAGAGACACGAGGACCGGAACTAAGTTCAAAGTCATCCTCAGCTACATGGGTTCAGAGCCACACTAGGATTCGTGAGACCCAGTCTCAGAAAACAAACAAAGCCAGGTATGGTGACACATGCCTTTAATCCCAGGATCCAAGAGAAACATGGATCTCTATGAGTTCAAGGCCAGCCAGTTCCAAACCAGTCAGGGTTATATATATTGAGGCCTTGCCTTTAAAAATATTGTTATCTGGATATTACGACCCTGAGGGGGGAAAAACATGTATTCTCATTTTATGGCCGAGGAAACTGAACTCCTGAGCGTTCGCAGCTTGCCAGGGGGACACCCACACAGGATGTTGTGTGACCACAGTACTGGGTCTTTCTCTCTGGCTATTCCAGGCCTGACGGACTCTAGACCATCTAGAATGGCCTGTTCCAAGTTCTGATCAAATCTTTCTTACAGTTGCCAGGAAATGGCTGGACCTCTGAAGACTCGATGATAGACCTTGCAGTGCCTCCCGAATGTCTCAGAAACCCCAACCCTTCTGCTGAGAAGCACAACCTCAGCCAGGTGTGAGCAGACTGGGCTCTGGGAGCCACCCACCTGACACCTCCGTGATAGTGAGGGCAAGGGAGGGAGGGCTCTTTCCTCAGCATCCTGTTCCCCAGCAGCTAACTTCCCACATCAGTCCGCCTAGCCTATCAAAGCCACATTCCTAGGTCATTTCACCACCCTCCGAATTTCACATTTCTCTTTTCCGTGTTCAGAAAACCCTTTAATAGCTTACTAGGTGTCAGTTTAAACAGCTCTCAGCTGAGTCAGGCATTGTGGCGCATGCTTGTAATCCCAATGTTTGGGAGTCTGTGGACCAAGGGAGGAACTGGGGGGTTGGGGGCGGGGGATGAGAAGCCAGACTACCTGGCTCAAAAAAGCATACCGCACGCGCAGAGGAGATGGGGCTGGGGAGGCTCTGCAGCGCCCCCTGCGGGTGACACTAGAAAAGCTAGCGCGAGACCTCCTTACCATCAGGTTCCGCTTTTCAACCTCACTGTCATCTCTCCAGTCTGCAGAGGAAGAGGCAGCCCCTTCCCTGGACGCCGAGGAGGACGTGGTGGTAGCCCCTCCCCTGCATATGTCTGCGGAGGAACTGGCCTTCTCCGAGTTCATCTCTGTGTAACTGCAGAATGCCCCATGGTCAGGCATTGTGAAGCTGAACGGCTGAAGTCGCATGAATTCTCGGGCTCTACTCACCATCCACAGCTCTGCCCACCTTCCTTCCGGTTCCCTCGCATGCCCTAGATGGAGAAGTGTCTGTGGACCCTGGAGCCCAGAATGGTACTTAGTTCCAGCCAGAGGCTGGGACCTCCCAGTATGTTCTAATCCCTGGGAAGAGTTCATGGGCATGGCTCTTCAGCAGGGCCTGGCAAGGGGCAAGGCTCCACAGGGGGCTGAGTTTGTGTGCGGTCCAGGAAAGTCCCTGAGTATGAGAGCCCAGCAACAGTCGTGCCTCCCATCCTCAACAGATCCCACCTTCACCTCCCTCCAATTCTCCTGCATCAGATGCTGTGAGGGAGAAACATCTATGTGTCTATGAAACTCCCGCATCCTGACCCTTTAGAAAATAATTAAGGGGCTGGGGATTTAGCTCAGTGGTAGAGCACTTACCTAGGAAGCACAAGGCCCTGGGTTCGGTCCCCAGCTCCGAAAAAAAGAACCAAAAAAAAAAAAAAAAAAAAAAAGAAAATAATTAAAATAGAACTCACCCAAACCATCTCTAGGGCAGGGCCCCGGACTCCATAGTTCTGACAGGTGACCCTGGGATTCCTACACTTGGGCCTGATGGGTCCTCAGCCCCTTCAAGCTGGAAATCTTCCTTCCTTCTCTCACTGTGGGTCTTCTATATGCTCCCTAGACCTCTGATCATGACAGTCCCAGTAGGAGCTTCCTGATGTGTCCCTGGTCTGGCACACTATGGTGACAGCCAGCTCAAGGCAGCCAGGGATTGGATGGTTTTCTATTCTCCTTCCTCAAGGCTCTGTATCCCTCGCTTTGGGAGGACATTGGAGGAAGACTCCTTATCATCCCTGCCCAGACTGGTTACTCCTCCATGGGGTCTGGAGGTTGGGAGAGAGGAAGGGGAGGGGGAGATGGAGGGGAGGGGGAGAGGAAGGGGGAAGAGGAGGAAAACAGAGTGGGAGGGAAGGAAGGAGGGGACAGGAAGACACTAGACTCTTACTAAGAATACTAAATCCAGGCCTGCTAAGTGAGGGAAAGACAGACTGACTCAACTATTTTTTTTCTTTTTCTATTTTGTTTTGAAAAATAAGAGGTTTGGAAGGGAGGTGTTCAGAATATAAAACAGAGAAATATAGGGAGAATACAAAAGAAGAGAGGGGCGATGTTTTTAGGATCATAATAACCTCACCAAGTCCTGTTGTCAGCTCTGACTGAGCTTGCAGGATCCCCTCCCCTCGCCTTCTTGAATTTGCAGATGCTTGGTTTACGGGGGGGGGGGGGGGGGGAGTCATCTCACTGCGCACAGCTCACTGCTCTCCCCATGCATTGTAAGCATCCCTCCATGTTCTACAAACCTCGTACAATAAACTTTCTCAGCTGCGTAGTATTTCAGCATATGGCTCTGCCTCAGTATACCAAACCAGTTCTCTGCCACTGGCTGTTTTAAATCTGCAGGCTGAATCTTAATGCAGGGGCTTTAACTGCTATTGGAAATCTCTAGAAGAATTTACATTCATGAAAACATGGCCCCGAGGAGGAGAATGTTTCTTCTTTTCATAACCTTTCCCCGTCCCTTTGCTTCTCCTCTGGCCTCCCCTCCCTCCTCTTCTACCCTTTCCTGGAGGGATGACCTGGTAGGTTATGTGTTTGGTGAGTAAGCAAGAGGCCCTGAATTCAGGTCCCTTAGAAAAGCACCCTTGCAAGTCTGTTGCCCAGTACTAGAATGGAGGGAAGATGGTGCATCTCACGAGCACGTTAGCCAAAATGTCAACCTCTAGATTCAGTAAAAGACCATCTCAAAAGTAGAGGAAGACACTGATGTAGACCTCCGGTGGAGGTGCACATGGGCAAGATCACACACACACACACATACACACACACACACTGGGTGGGGGGGGACTGTATCTATAAGAACACAGACCATGCATACATACATACATAAACACATTAAAGAGTTGGATAAACAGTGCCCTCAGGCAGTCAAACAAACCGCAGGGTACACCCAAGAAAGCTCACCCAAAGGTGACTTTCGAACCTAACAGAGTAGCACACACCTGAAATCCCAATATTTAGGAGGCTGTGGTAGAAGGATTCCAAGTTCTAGGCTGGTCTGTGGTGCATAATGAGACACTGCCTCAAAACACAACATAAAGTACAGCATACTGGTGTTCAAGAGGAACTAATGAGGGCTGGAGAGATGGCTCAGTGGTTAAGAGAACTGACTGCTCTTCCAGAGGTCCTGAGTTCAATTCCCAGCACCCACATGGTGGCTCACAACCATCTGTAGTGGCATCCGATGCCCTCTCGTGTGTCTGCAGATGGCTACAGTGTACTTATATAAATAAAAACTAATAAAAATTTTTTTTAAAAAAACAGTCATGAGCCACCATGTGGGTGCTGGAGAACCACGTGGGGTCTTCAGCAAGAGCAGCCCTCTTCTGGTGTGTCTGGAACAGTGACAGTGTACTCATATACATAATTTTTTTAAAAGTAAAAAAAAAATAAAAGAGTAACAGGTAGAAAAGAATCCCTCTCCTCAATTGTAAAATGGCACAACTTCTATGTGTCAGATTTTAAAATTATATTTTAAAAAGCTAATTTAAAACAAGCAAATAAGAACTAATAACGAGAAAGGCACAGACCTTTAATCCTATGGATCTCTGTGAGTTCGAGGCCAGCCAGGGCCGTGTAAAGATCCTGTCTCAAAAACAGGGGGAGGGGGTGGGGTTGGGAATATTAGCTTATTTCAGATTATCTGTCTTTTATTTAAGGAAAATCTCTTGATGCTGACTGGAAGCTCAAAAGAAGTTCCATCCATCCCAAAAGTATGGGGGGGGGGGAGATCAACCTTGGCCAGCAAACCTGGTCACACATTTGCGTCACGTGGGGAGCGTCTAAAACACCCCGCTGTCCCCGCACGAGTCCATGCTCAGTGGCACAGAGATCTGCTGCTTGCAGCTCACGCATCCAGAGCACAGGGGAAAACTACATTTCCCAGCTTTCCATTCCATCGGGGCTGGGGGTTAGGTTCTGCTGTACAGGGAGTCTTAGAGAATCTGCAGTGCTAACGGTGGGGTGCAGGGTCACCCTTCCCTCCTGAAGAACTCCAGGTGGGGAGGAATGTGGGTCCCCTGGACCACATACACTCTAGTGTCGTGGTTGTTGTTCTAGGGATGAAAAGAACGTTTCGGTGTCTTCTCCTGCCCTGGGGTAAGCACCTAGACCCCATGAGCGTATCACTGACAGGCACTTGTACAGAGTATAAAGCCAAGGTCCTGAGAGGTAGGGGTGCCTGCTGAAGGCCACACAAGTCCCAGGCGGAGTCATGTGGATTGACCATGAAGTCCCTGAGTCCACTGTCCCCCTGATGCTCACCGGCTCCCAGGCATAAGCACTTAGAAGGAGCGTCATCTGCAGACAGGAGGAGGAAGTCACCACAGGAGACACACAGACGCATGTCAGTCCATCTTCCGTTCCGGAATTATTTATGCTGTATTCTCTAATCCTAACCTCCTCCCAAAACCATCTCCTCAACCCCAACCAAAGACAAACGGAGCCAGAAACACTTGCTGTCACGTTTAATCAAAGGAAAAGAAAGAAGATTTAAGAAAGTAGATGGGGCTGGTGGTGATGGAGGGGAGCAGAGGGACTGAGTGTGGACCATGGAGGGGGCAGGGTCCTCCTTCTCCTGAGGTCCCCAAATACAAGAGGCCATGGTGGGAGGGAGGGAGGACGGAGTCACAGAGCTAGCATGGTGGGCACGAACATGTTCTAACCCAGCCCTGTGCCAGGTGAGCTGAGGAGGCCCACAACCTCTGTTCCCTCCTGGCCAGTGCTTGGATGGGTTGTAGAGCCAGGCTCAGTGGGAGAGAGAGAGGTAGGAGGCTGCTGAGAGAGGAGGGGCCCTGGCACATTACTAGAGAGGAGGATATGGGGATTGGATACCACACTGGATCTTCAGAGGGAGGAACTGGTACCAACTCTCCAGCACGGTGCCCGCCAGATCTCGATCAAAGGCCATGGTCTTTTGGTTGGGGGGCTTTGTGGGTTAATCAAGGGGGTGGTCAGGGGCTGTCACAGACGCTTCTCTGACCCTGAGCTCATCCTCCAGGGGAGGAAGGAGCTGTCAAGGAGGGCAGTCCCCTGCAGCTAAGTAAGGGTCAGGGGTCACAGCAAGATACTGAACTAAAGGAAAGGACATTGATTGACCAAAGGAAAAGTACAGATAGGCGATAGCAGAGCTATGCAAATGAGCAGTGGGCGGGCCCACCTCTAGTCCCACCTGCACATCTGATGCCAGTGCAAATGAGATAGCTGATATAATAAATATATGTCTAGCATTTGTAATAAATATTCTGTCTATTCTCCCCCCCTCCCCTTCTCTAGGAAATGGGCACACAGTGATTCAGGGACAAGCTTGAGCTGACAGTGCAGCAAAGACTGACGCTTAGGAGAACTGGGAGGCACAGGGCAGAAATGCCGGGGGGGTCTCCTGTGAGGATATGGGACCCCTTGAGAATGAGGAATGAAATGTCTCCAGATGTCATGGGTGGGGTTCTTAGGATTATCCTATTTTACAAAATCACCCTCCCCGAGGACTAAAGGCTGGTACTTAGGATACAGGGAAATGGAAGAGTTGAGGGCGATCCGGGGTCTGGAGTCTGGAACGGGGGATTGTAAGAAATGTCGGAGTTGAGGGGAACCCATAAGGGGACCTCAGAGAGCTATCTCCAAGAGAAGGCAATCCTCTGCCCCCCCTCAAACTAAACCAAACGTGTGCATACACGTGTGCAACACATACACACACACACACACACATAAAGCTAATCTGTTTCCAAGCCCTCACTCACTGTCTCCCATCCTAAGCCCTAATGCCAGCGGGTCACCCAGATCCATCCAGAAAAGCCTGACATGAATGTACCCTGCTGTGGGCTGTGGGCTGGAAGACTTTTGGTCCCAACAATAGAGGGTTCAGCTTTCTAGGCCTTATTCCCAACCTGGGCTAAGCCAGCTGCAAGTCTGAGGAGCAGGGCTTACAAAAGAGGGACACATTGAGAAAGTCTGTGGAGAGACTGGCAGTGAGAAGCTTGGAGTAAGGGAGGGACCAGACTATGTTTACTCCTCAGGGAGCTGAGGCCTGCGTCACCAGCTGCAGCAACGGCTCGTGACGGGGTGTCCCCAGCCTCTAAAATGGCCCAGACTGGCACCATTACTTGGGTCTGCCTACTACCAGTGGTCTGAGTAGCTGGCCGTATGAGGACAGCCCAAGGCTGTTCCTTAGACTATAGTAAGGGATGGGAGGGGGCCAGCGAACAGGATGGCAGTGGCCAGTCCAGAGAGGAGAAAAAGCTAGCAGGGTCACAGACCTACTGACCACAAGGCCCCTAGCGGCTCTGCTCTTCCCTGGACTGAGATTTACAGGAGTGATCTGTGATGCTCCCGGACACAACATGATCCTCAGAAAGGGATGTCTGGTGGCCAGTAGACGTGGGGAGTGGGCAGCACCTGGGTACAGAGGTACCCCATGAACACCTACCTCCCTGGCAGTGCACACCTCTATATCTGAAGCCAGCCCCTGCTGGGAACTGTGGTCCAGGGAAAACCGGAGATGGGAGGATGAAGACCATTAGCAGGGTGGGGGAGTATCACAGGCCGAGTGAAAGTTGGATTCCCGACCAGGCAGTAACAAGGTCCAGAGCAAGACTCAGTACACCCAGCTCACAGGCACCCACTGGGGCTCCGTGCGAAGCTTCTCCATGGCAGTCTGGAGCTCGCGGAAGGTCCTCTCCAGGTTGCTGTTGACCAGGCTGAGGTCGAAGTAATGCCCATAGCCTCTCTGGATGCGGCTGCTCTCCTCCACTGTCCGCCTCAGATCCGCCTCCTGTCCCGCACAAGGGGCTTTGGTCAGCGTCTCCAACTCAGTCCCATCATTAGAGGGATCTACAACCTGCCTACCTCACCCCAAAGTTCAGACACAGTGACACGGATTCCCTGTGCCCCCATAGCTATGCTCCTGCATCCAGAAGGGAGGGAGGGAGGGAGGGAGGGAGGAAAGGAGGGAGGATGGGGGTAGGATAGAGGGGAGGAGGGAAATACGGTGTTGTAAACAACACGTAGGGCGCTAACCATTTGGCCACCCACAGGCTCTTCACCACAGCTCCACAAGGGAGGGACAATTATCTCCCGCTAATAACACAAAGCTCGGACACCAAGAGGTCACAGTGAGTCGATGGTTCGATAGGGATCTGCCTGCCTCCAGCTACTGATCCCTTCAGTCTGACCAAGCCCCTTACTGTAGCCATGAGGGGGCATCAGGACCTACCATGTACCAAGACAGTCCCATGAAGGAACAAGTTAACTCCCATCCCAGATGTAAGGAAGCTCTCTGAGAAGGAACTAGAAAACTGGCTTAATGAAGCCGAGGGAAGCTGTGTCCCAGAGGCTCTAGCTGCATTTGTCACCAGGGCCCTGGTGCCCAAGGCCAGGATCAGGTCATCAGAAGACCCAAGTCCAACCTAGGAGCTGTCGTAACAGGCATGGAGGAGGGGAACCTGGACTCAGAATTGGGCAAGCCCTATTCCTGGGAGAATGTTGTATCAAGGTCCAAGTTTCCTCCAGAAACTTCCCTTGGCCATCTCTGTCCCCCAGATCTTCCACTGGCCTTCTAGGACGTCCTGTGGCCAGTGCTCTCTCTGTAGAGTGTGCCCCATACATAGTAGGCCTAAAGTCAGCTCGATGTCCCTGGCTCCATCTGAGATTTTGGGCACTGTGTTCTCTCAGCTTTTCCTTTCCACACGTACAAAACATTGCCCAGAGTCTTACCTCTCTCTTGAGCTCCAACACCCCAGGCCACCAGCAAACCCCTTCCCAGCAGCTCCGAGTCCCCTCACCGTCAGCTGCTTAGTGGACACTCCGCTCTCCAGGGCAGCTCGGTTCATGGCCCGCAGAGTCTCAAAGTCAGGAGCCTCGATGAACACCACGTAAGGGACAAACTCAGCTGTCCTCAGGACCTTCACCGCCTGCAGGAAGAGGGTGGGGGCTTCATGCATGCGATTGTCTTGGTACCTGGTAGGTCGTGATGCCACCTCAGAGCTACAGTAAGGGGCCTGGTCAGTAAGGATGTGTGGGTGACAGAGTGGGCACCTGAGAGTGATGCTTGAAGGGGTTGGGGATTTAGCTCAGCGGTAGAGCGCTTGCCTAGTAAACGCAAGGCCCTGGGTTCGGTCCCCAGCTCCGGAAAAAAAAAAAAGAGAGTGATGCTTGGGCTGCCTGGAGCCCTGGGACCTATGCCAGCAAGTGGCTGGCAGAGGGCTGCCGTGTGACCTACTGGGGGAGATCTAGGTGCGCTGGGGAAGTGCGGGAAGAGGGCTCGGACAGACAGACAGACAGACAGACAGACAGACAGACAGACAGACACACACACACACACACACACACACAGGGAAGGGCTAGAAGTACCTGCGGGTTGACATCCAGCACGCACACCTTGCCCGAGGCAACAACGCCCCGGATGGAGTCGATCCGCGTGCCGTACAGGTTGCCCTCATACTCGCCATGCTCCAAGTAGCGCCCGGCGCGGATGTCAGCCTCCATCTCCCCACGAGACACAAAGCTGTAGCCCTGCCCCTCCCGTTCTGAGTCCTTGGGCCTCCGGGATGTGTCTGGAGAGGGAAGGCAGGGCTAATTTGGTGAGTCAAGCCCCTAAAACATGCACATGTGTGTCCCATGGGGACTGTGTGACCTCGGCCCTAAAGGCATAGCCTTCAGGATTCACCCCCACCCCCTGCTGTCCCGTCACTTGTCCCATCCTATCTGCCATAAGGCCACATACAGCTCGACCCCGTTTTGCCAGACCCGAGGTAGGCACACACTTAAAAAACGACAACAAACAACAACAACTTTTTTGGAAGTAAAATCCTGAGAGAAGGAGAGCCTGATTTAAAAAAAAAAAAAAAGAAGAAGAAGCCAGCCCCTTCACCGGATGCTGAGTCTGCAGTTCCCCTCATCCACCCACAGAGGGCGCACACTACACACCCAGAGGACCCACCTGACCTGGTGTTTCCCCAATATGCTCTCTCAGCGTTGCTCCGCACCCCTCCTCGACCGATTCCGCCCCACCCCGGACGCATCCACCCTCGTATCTCCCGCTCCACGGTCTCCACTCACAGGGCACTGTGGTGCCGTAGCGGTCTGGATCCCACAGAATGAGCTTGTTTTTCAGGCTTCGCCGGCCCACACCCTGCGCGCCAATCAGCACCAGGGTTTTCCTACGGAATGGGGGCATGCGGGCCACCTCCTCATAGATAAGCAGCTCATGGCGGTCAAACTCTAGGGACAGAGAGATGGCGCTGCTCACCAGGCTGCCCCGTGTAGGAGGGGAGGGACCCTCAGAATACATCAAGGGGGAAAGCCACGGCCAGTGAAACAGGAAGGAGCTGGGCAAGCCTAGGAACGAGGCTGGCAGTATCTGAGGCGGAGTAAGCTCACTGGTCACCTATTAGACAACTAGGACAAGAATTAATACCCACCTGCATTCTTGGTGGTCAAATACATCATTCGCTTCTTTTTCTTTCCTGAAAGGCTGCCGCACAGGGTCCCTGGCCACAAGGAAACAAGTAAGCAAGCTGGGCCAGGCCAGGTCTTAAACCGGGGCCTGAGGTGAAGGAAGGGACTCCTACCTGAGGTCGGGGTCAGTTCCAGGTCCCGTTTGACAAATGCTTTCCGCTTCTCCTCCAACAACTGGCTGGGGATGAGTCCTGCGCTGCCCCCTTCGACATGGCATGCCTGAAATGGCACATGCCAAAGACCTGCCTGGGTAAGAGGACCCTTCCCCGAGCCGTACTCGGGAACATTACAGGAGTGCCCAGGCTCACCTGCCACCAATTGGCATCATCTTGGTTTACAATCTGGAGCAAGTCTCCGGCGTTGAAGCGCAGGCCTGCTTCCTTGCAGGGGATGAGACTGTCCCGGGCAGGGTCGTAATCGAAGTGGCATTTAACAAACACCTGAACCCAGGGATTTGGAGTCACCATAATGAACAGTGAGTGTATCTACCCACTCCATGGCACTCCTACCCTACTTTGCTGATACTCTTCTTGGCAACTGGAACTAAGAGATTCAGATTGAGTGATTGGGAAACTAACCAAGACTGGGTCAGGTCTCAAAAAAGGAAGCCGGGCCCCACGTAGGGGTCACCTAATCCTGAATTCTTCCTTCTACCCCCCAGGAGGACAGAGCTCTCAGAGTTCAAAAGCCAAGGAGGAGGGGAGCACCCCAATCTGCCAATGAGGAAGCAGCTACCAGGGCAGGTGGAGAACCCCACTTTACACAGGCCTGTGGGGTGAGCTCTTACACATGCACAAGGTGCAGAGACCACAGGGAGCTGCATCTCTTTGCACACTTGGGACACTCAAGACCATCTCTTGCACACTCGGGTAGAACCTCCTAGTTACAGAAGCTCACCTATCTCTTGCACATGTGCGTGAATGCCTACATGTGAGACAAGTTAATGTGTGCTCACGTGCCGCACTCAGAGGCTGTGTGGCTGTAGCCAGCGTCGCCCGCCTGGAGGTCCTGCTGTCTCTTTTCTCCTGAGGTGAACAGCGAAAGACCTGGGGGCTTCCATTAAGAGGCTCAGCCCTGGGTGGGGTTCAAGCAGAGGCTCACCTGTCGGGGCAGGTGGGGTTCCTGGTAACTGGGCAGGATCTTGAGGATGACGCTACCACTGGCGCTGCGTAGGAGTTCCTGCAGTGCCCGGGGATCGCTGCCCACTGGCTGCCCATTCACTTCCTTGATGATGTCACCAACATGCAGCAGACCTTGCTGCGCCACCATGCCCCCGTGCAGAATTCGGGCAATCACCAGCTCACCACCCTCCACTCGGAATGTCACACCCTGAAGGAGCAAAGGTGTGGACGGTAAGCCTATCTCTGTCTTCAAATGGCCCTCGGTGGCCCTCCCATTCCTGTCCCCACCCTCATCTCCACTCAAAAGGTCTTCTACTCTTGTCTCAATTCTTATAGACACAGCCTGGAGATGATCCTGAGGGGGGCGGGGAGATAGAGAGAGAGAATGTTATAGTGTGTGTGTGTCCATATGTATAGTGTGTGTATGTGTATGTATGGTGTATGTGTGTGTGTGTATTATGGTGTGTATGTTTGTGTGTTATGTGTATAGTGTGTGTGTCCATATGTATAGTGTATGAATATGTATGTATGGTGTGTGTGTATTTATAGTATGTGTATGTATGCGTGTATGGTATGTGTGTGTCTGTGGGGGGTATGTACATAGTGTGTGTGTCCATATGTAGTGTGTGTATGTGTAGTGTGTGTGTCCATATGTATAGTGTATGAATATGTATGTATGGTGTATGTGTATTTATAGTATGTGTATGTATGCATGTATGGTATGTGTGTGTCTGTGGGGGGTATGTGCATGTGTGTGTCCATATGTAGTGTGTGTTTGTGTGTATGGTATGTGTGTATAGTATGTGTATAGTGTATGTACATATATATAGTGTGTGTGTGTACTGTATGTGTGTGTGTGTGTGTGTGTGTGTGTGTGTGTGTGGAGTGCATGCTCCTAAGTCCAGCGGATACTCCCTAGAGACAACCTGGGCCTACTCTTTATCTTTAACTCCCACCTGCCCTTTCTCCTTCCCCATGGGTGACTTCAGTGCCCGCTCTCCCACAAGCCCCTGGCCCTCACCAGATGTTCTCCTGCGGTCTTTCGAATGCCCACCATGCGCACAGCATCAGGAGGTACCGGCTGGTTGCTAAACGTGGGATCTAGACCTGGACTGGGGGGTGGTGTCTCATAGGTCTTTGAGGCCACTGAGTCATGTGTCTCCAGGAGGGACTAAAGAGGAACAGGAAGAGAAAGGACAATGTGGAAATGCCCAGTGCTGGCTTCCAAACCAGGTTCCAAGTAGGAAGCTGCCCACCCCATCCCACCCCCAGCAGCCAGCAGCCTGGAACCTGGAAGTGAGGCTCTTGGAGGATGCGTGCCAGCTCCGCAGCCGTGCTACTCTGCTCTGCCAGCTCTGCCAGGTCCCGAAGGATCTCCTGCACCAGCTCCAGGTTGTTATCCCGAACGGCCTCCAGCTTGGTCTCCTCCAGCCGCTCGTGGGCCTGGGTGTGGAAGCAGTGCAGGTAAGGCCATTCGGGAATCCCAGGATGCCACACAGAACTTCTCCTCTGGCCCCAAGCTCCTAATCCCCACTCACAACATCACTCTGGGTCCTGCTTCAATTACATAAGACATAAACACACACACACACACACACACACACACACACACACACCACACATACTTATACACAGACACACACTGACACACACACATACACACACACCACACATACTTACACACAGACATACACTGACACACACACATACACCCACACACCACACATACTTATCACAGACACACACACACATACACACACAGACACACACACCACACAGACACACACAGACGCACAGAGACACACACACACAGACACACACACCACACAGACACACACACCACACAGACTTACACACAGACACACACACAGACACACACACCACAAGACTTACACACAGACACACACACAGACACACACACACAGACACACACACACAGACACACACACCACACAGACTTACACACAGACACACACACAGACACACACACACACAATCATATTCCTGTGAACTTTGTTTTCCTTTCTCCAGCAAGTGATTATTAAGACTCCATTTATGGACGGGACAATCAAAGACAGACCTCTATTTCCATCCTCTTGACTTACAGGGTCACCAAAGATCATCAGACTGTCCCCATCTCCCGAGATAGTGTAAGTATATGTGGTCAACATCATGGTGGGATGGGACCTTAAGCACCTTGTAGCCCAAGATCAGAAAGTCATGGAGGGAAAGTAACTTTTCCAAGGTCATAGACATGAACCTGGGTCTCCACGCTCAGTGCTTCTTATTTGGGAAGAGACAAGGTAGGTGTGTGTGTGTGTGTGTGTGTGTGTGTGTGTGTGTGTGTGTGTGTGTGGTGTGTGTGGCAGAGAGAGAGAGAGAGAGCATGCACATAGAGATTTGTGGAGTCGGGTAAAGGCGCTTGTCATGAAGGCCTGGAAACCTGAGTTTGTTCCCTGGAACCCACATAAAGGTGGAAAGAGAGACGAGAACTAACGCCACAAAATTATCCTCTCACCCCTATATGCATGCTATAATATGCACACACACACCACACACATACATCTTGCACGGTTCATAATAATTTTTTAAATGTATCTCTTTAAAGAAACCAGAAGAGGGGTTGGGGATTTAGCTCAGTGGTAGAGCGCTTGCCTAGCAAGCGCAAGGCCCTGGGTTCGGTCCCCAGCTCCGGAAAAAAAACAACCAAAAAAAAAAAAAAAAAAGAAAGAAACCAGAAGAAAACCTTGCATCTCCATGTTGCTACACTCCAGAGCAAGGGGACCTGAAAGGGGGCAAAGATCCCATTCCCATGCAGCCACCAAACCCAGTCAGTATCGCTGATATCAAGAACTGCTTGCCGACAGGAGCCTGGTATGAATGTCTCCTGAGGGGCTCTGCCAGAGCCTTGCTGATACAGGTGAAGATGCTTGCAGCTAACCATCGAACTGAGCACGGGAACCCCAATGGAGGAGTTAGAGAAAGGACTGAAGGAGCTGAAGGGGTTTGCAACCCCATAGGAAGAACAACAATATCAACCAACCAGACCCCTCAGAGCTCCCAGGGACTAAACCACCAACCAAAGAGAACACATGGAGGGACCCATGGCTCCAGCCACATATGTAGCAGAGGATGGCATTGTCAGGCATCAATAGGAGAAGAAGCCCTTGGTCCTGTGAAGGCTCAATGTCCCAGTATAGGGAAATGTCAGGGTGTTGAGGTGGGAGTGGGTAGGTGGGAGGGGGAGTATCCTCATAGAAGCAGGGGGAGGAGGGATGGGGGGGGCCAGGAAAGGGGGTAACATTTGAAATGCAAATACGTAAACTATCCAATAAAAAAACTCAAAGAAAGTAACCCGTTTCCAGCTGATAGGGACGGTTAAGCTGCATAATGCAGCAGCATCATTCTGAGAGCTACATGGACACAAAGTCTTCCCTGATGTTCATGTGAAGGACAGGCGCAGGCAGGAGTCCCTTCTACCCAGAGTGCAGGAGCCGCCTTGGCTCCGTGAACCATTGGGCCGTGAGCACACAGAAAAAGTATGGTAATACTACCTAATAATCCATGCTCCGTGTTCAGTCCCCTTTATAATTTTATTTTTCTGACCCAAGAGCCTACCAAGGACCATGTGCTGCTTTTGGTCATTAAGTGAATTTATTCCTCTTTAATCTAGAAAATCTCAATGGTTTTCAGACTTTTAAAGAGCCTGGGCAGTGGTTCTCAGTGGGCCACTGCTGGATTCCTCTGATCTTTTTTTTTTTTTTTTTTTTAAAATAGTTAGACATGGTGAAGCATCTGGTAGGGATTTCACCCGGGGAGCTGTGTCTCTCCCGTGCTTGTGTGACCTGTCCTGGTCCCCAGTGCTCCTTCTCCACAGGATCTGACATCCACGAGTGACCCTTCCTGAATCCGTTATCCTCTTCAAAGCTGCTCAGCACTGAGTACCTGCCAACCTCCCACACTTTGACTGGCGTTCTCCTGGGAGAGAGCTTTCCCAGGGCTGGGAGCTAGCTCAGACAAAAGCACTCCTCACACGGACATAAGGACTGGAGTTCGGATCCTCAGAACCCGTGTGCATGCCGGGCTGGCAGCAGATGGTCTGTCATCCCAGCCGTGAAAGACAAGAGACAAGAGCCCTTCAGAACAAACTGGTCAGAGAGGCCACACAGGTGAAGGAGGTCCAGGTTTGCTCGAGAGATCCTCCCGGCCTCAACGAGCAATGGAGGGGACTCCTAACCGCAACCTTGGGGCTCCTACATATGCGTATGTGCATCTAACTATACATGTGCACCCACACACATGTTACCCATGTGTGCACATGCACGAGTGCACACATGTGCGCAGAGAGAGAGAGAGAGAGAGAGAGCTTTTCCCTCCTCCCTCCAACCCTGTCTCCTTTTTCTGAGTATTGTTAGGAACATTTTTCAATTCAACCATCCAACCATCGACAGTCTTATTTAAGTTCAGCCCTTCTCACTTGCCTCATGATGTTGTAAGGCAGCCTTCATGTTATGTGGTAGAGTTAAAAAGTTGTGAAAGAGTATATAGCCTGAAAATCCTAAACCACTACCTTAGCAGAAAAATGGGATACTTTAAAAACTGTTTTATTCGTGTGTGTGTGCGTGTGTGCGTGTGTGTGTGTGTGTGTGTGTGTGTGTGTGTGTGTGTGTGAGAGAGAGAGAGAGAGAGAGAGAGAGCGAGAGAGAGAATGGACTCCATTAGATCTTACACATTTTCCTATTTTATGCATATGAATGTTTTGCCAGCATGTATGTCTGTGTACCTAACGACAGCAGGGCCTCAGGTAAGAAGGTGGCCTTAGATCTCCTCCCGGCTCTGCAGTTCCAATTGTGAGCTGCCACGTGTGTGCTGGGAATCAAACCCAGGTCCTCTAGAAGAGCAGCCTCTCTGACCAGCTCCCCAGCCCTGTACTACGAATTTTGATCATACTCCCTCAGTACCGTCCCATCTCATCTCCTTCCCATTCCCAGGGATCCCCTCCTCTTCCCCACTGGTTCCCTGCGTTTGTTTAGTGAGCCAGGCAGGACTTGCTTGGAGCAGTGGTTCTCAGCCTTCCTAACGCTGCAACCCTCTTACAGTTTCTCGAGGTGTGAGCCCCACCCCCACCCCCACCCCAGTCATAAAATCATTGTTGTTGCTACTTCCTAACAGTAATTTGCTACTGTTATGAATCGTAATATAATAAAATATAAATATCTGCTGTGCAGGCCACAGAGGTGTTTCCACCCACAGGATGGCATAGAGGCTTATGGGGGAGCGGCATGGGGCACTTCCCCAGTGCCTATCACTGAAGAAAACCCCCTCGGCAATCATCTGCCTAGATCCCCGCAGACCCTGGGGAAGGAGAGTCATGAGTCGTCTCTCCTCCCATCCCCCATCCCCACCCCCTCCTTTGACATTTTACTCAGTGGGTTTTATGTATCTCCATCAATATCTCCTATCAATATCTCTTTCTGTCTGGGGTTTGAGCTTTGGCCAGCTGTGTTTGAGAAAGAGTTTTGCCATGTATCCCAGACTGTCCTCAGATTCCGATATTCCTGCCTCGGCCTCCCAAGTGCTGGATCTCGGCTGTGTGCTGTGAAGCTAAGTCCAGCTTTATCTTCCCTGGTCCATTTCCTCCAAGGGCAATACGTCCATCCATACCCGTGTCTTGTGGACAGGAGTCCGTCCATCCGAGAGCACCCTCTTCCACCACAATATATGCTCACTTAAAAATTCCCCTAAAAAAAAAAAAATTCCCCTAACCCAGGTCAGGGACCAGCCGCCTCTCCAGGGAACAGGGTCCTTTGTCTAGAGAGTGGAATTCAGAGACCAAGGCCGGCTCTCAGTGCTTGCTGCTCCTTGTGTGTATTGTTTGTTCTTAAACTGCATTTTATTGGGGTTGGGGATTTAGCTCAGTGGTAGAGCGCTTGCCTAGCAAGCGCGCAAGGCCCTGGGTTCGGTCCCCAGCTCCGAAAAAAAACAAAAAACAAAAAAACGTGTGTGTGTGTGTGTGTGTGTGTGTGTGTGTGTGTGTGTGTGTGTGTGTTGGTGCCAGTCTGCCACATCAGAGGACAACTTCACGGAGTCAGATCTCTCCTTCCACATTTCCCTGGGTTTCAGGGATCAACCTCGGGTCAGCAAGCTCGCATGGTCAGCACTTCACCCACTAAGGCATCTCACTGGTCTCCGTGTGCCATTTCTGTGGTAGTCGATATTCACAGTTTCCATTACGATAACTCTCCATGGAGAGTCCTACATACACGACTGGAAGTCTGTCTGGGTCAAGCAGATGTCTTGGCTACCCTGGAGCTGTGGCCAACTTCCTCTCCCACCAGCATCCCAAAGCTCCTCCCCGTACTGATCAAGTTCTGAGTGCCTGCCAGTCACTCCCATAGGAAACGATCGGTCGGTGCGGCTTAATTTGCAATTTTGCTTATTACAGGCGCAGCCAAGCATCTCCTCGTTGTGTTTAAAGACCATCTGTGTATCTTCTGGTGTGAACTGTCTGTTCATGTCTTTTGCCAAATTTCTCTATTTGATTTTTTTCCCCTTTCCCATTTTTAAATGTTCTCTCTATATTGAGAAGATTAGCCCTTTATTTGTGACATCTTTTGCAAATCATTTCCCTCTAGCTTGTCATTTATCTTTGAGTTCTGTCTATGGTAGCATTGCCTTGCAAAAGATATGTTTAATACAGCCGAATTTATTAATCTCTCATGAATCTGAATTTCCAGGGTGGGAGGGGTGGCTCCCACACACACCTTTTTTCCCCCCCAGGATGCACAGTTTCACACTTAGATTCTCTGATCTGCGTGAAGTTTATTCTGATGTACGGTGTGAATTGTGGGTCTACTTCGATATCTTTCAAAAAACGACCGTCAGGATTCCTTAATGGTATTCATTAAAACCACACAACAGGAGGCTGGGGACATGGCTGCCAGCAAAGTTCTTACTGCGCAAGCATGGGGACCCGAACTCAGATGCCCAAGACTAACTGTTAAAAGGTGGAAATGGAGCCTGTGCCTGTGACACCGCCATGCCTGGGGCGGGAGGGTGGGCTGAGGGTGAGGGATGGGGATGGGGAGGTAACAGGGGAATGCACAGATTCCTGGTGCTCACCGGCTAGCCAACCTGGCCAAACTCACCAAACTGATGAGTTTTGGCATCTGTGAGAGACTCTCTGAAAAACCAAGGGCTGGGGAGATGACTCCGCTGCTCTTGCCGAAGACCCCAGTTTGGTTCCCCAGTACCCACGTGGCGGCTCATGACTGCTTCTAAATCCAGTTTCGTAAGGTCCTGGTGCTCTCTTCTTCTAGCTCCTTGGGCACCAGGAACATGTTGCACGGACATATATGCAGGCACTCACATGTGTGCATACAGTAAAAATTAATGCATCTTGGGTTGGGAATTTAGCTCAGTGGTAGAGCGCTTGCCTAGCAAGCGCAAGGCCCTGGGTTCGGTCCCCAGCTCCGAAAAAAAGAAAAGAAAAAAAAAATTAATGCATCTTTCAAAAAATGTAGAAGTGGACAAAGGATATCAGACATCAATCTCCCGGCTTCATACCGGTGTCCAAAGTCACACACAGAGTACATACACCACCTACACAAACAGCACAATACACACAGGACACCTGACTGAATTACCGTTCCATTTTAAGGTCTGATAATAGTAATATCTTCAACTGGGCATGAGGCACGAACGTGCCTTTAACCCCGGCACTTGGGAGACAGAGGCAGGCGGATCTCTGTGAACTCAAGGCCAGCCTGGTCTACACAGCAAGTTTCAGGACAGCCAGGTCTACCCAGAGAAACCGTGTCTTGGAAAAGTAAATAAAGAAAAAAGGAATCCTTGTCTTTGATGTGCATGCTGAAATGCCCAGAGTTAAAGCTGGCAATGTAAGAAATTGGCTTCCGGAGAGAGGCAGGCAGGTGGAGGTGTGGATGAAGCCAGCTCGTGAGTTACCCCATGCTGAAGTAAACTGTGTGGCAGACGACTGATGGGCAATGGCTCTCTCTCAACACATTCTTTAAAAATTCCACAATGTGTTTTAAGCCCACAGGGTGAGGCAGTTCTGCTTGTCTGTCTGTTTTAGGGGTGAGGCTCTAATATATTGCTGTGCTGGCCTCAGACTCTTCGCCTCGTGAGCCCCTCCCACCCCAGTTTCTTAAGTGCTGTGATCACAGGCACCCCTGAGCCAGCCACCAAACGCAGCTTCATACGGGAATATCTTATTTTTTTTATTACATTTGCTGATTTTATTACATTTTACTTATTTGGGGGAGCGTGACAGAGTGCACGCAGAGGCCAGAGGACAATTTGCTGGAGTCAGTTCTCTGAAATGAGACTTTAATAACATCTCATAGAAGAGATTCAAAGAGGAATGAAGGACACAGATACAAGGCCTGGTGACTGGCGACCAACAACATGGCCTCAAAGCTCCTTTCCGTTTCTCTTCCCCAAACAGGGGCAGGGAATGGCACCGGACATGACCACCTGAATGGCCCATCTCCCTCTTGGCTTGGCAATGTTCCTGTTAAAGGGGTGTGACCATTGGAGGGACATAGGAGCTGCATGGTGAGACAGAAACAAACCTATAAAGGCTGAACACCCCCGGAGCCTAATCGCTGGGCTTAGCACAGTCCACGGAGCCTGAGAGAGGCGGCTTCCCTAGCTCCCGGTCACCTCTCTGCCCAAGACCAATGCTGGGAATATGGAAGCCCAAACGCTGAGCTGCAAGAAGGAGCAAATGCATTTAGGTGCCAGGAATGTGGTTGTGGTAGAATTATATATATGTGTGTGTGTGTGTGTGTGTGTGTGTGTGTGTGTATTCACATATATGATATATGCCATATATCACATATCACATACATATGTATATACAATATCTACCAGTTTTATTCCTTTAGACAACTCTGACTATCCCTATCGCTTCTGCCTGGAATCTTACCCATAGGCAGTCCTAAGATCAACGTCTGTGACCCAGAGAGAAGTCTGACCACAGAACCACTAAATACAAAGCAAGCACTTCCGAGGGCCGAAAAGCAGCTGGCTCGCCGGCGCCGAACCCTGTCCGCCTCTGTCCCATTCAACCAACAAACGTCCGGAGGCCGCAGGAACTCGGGGTTGGCTTCGCAGTGCCGAGTTCATGAAGTCTTCGCAATTGGCTTACGGACAGCGGTTAGGCGTCAATGGACAATGTCCTCTATGTAACCACAGGCCCTGCCCACCATATCCCACAGCCATGATTCCCTGGCTTCCTGGTTTCAGTTCTATTCCATCTGTACGGATCCTACACCGTCCTAAAGTAAATATAATGTGTAGCCATCTTTACCTTTAGAAAAAGAGAATCATACTGTATATGTAAAAGCCTAGGAGCCTAGCTTGGGGGCTGTTTGTCTGTCTTTCACCTAGTATGAAAATTTACTTACTGAGTGAAAATTTATTCTTACCTGCTACTTTTTACTCAGTATGTTTTACTATGACTTACTTTTTTTTTTTTTTTGTTCTTTTTTTTTTTCCGGAGCTGGGGACCAAACCCAGGGCCTTGCGCTTCCTAGGCAAGCGCTCTACCACTGAGCTAAATCCCCAACCCCTAAGGGTTTTTTTTTTTTATGACTTACTTATTTTAAGATGTACTTATTTTATTTATACGTGAGTACACTGAAGTTGGTCTTCAGACACTTCAGAAGAGAGCATCCCATTACAGATGGTTGTGAGCCACCATGTGGTTGCTGGGAATTGAACTCAGGACCTCTGGAAGAGCAGTCCGTGCTCTTAACTGCTGAGCCACCTCTCCAGCCCTATGACTTATTTTCTTTTTATTTATATGTATTAGCATTTTGCCTTCACGTATGTATGTGTGCCTGGTGCCTAAGGCAGCCAGATAAAAGGTTGCGTTCTCTGAAACTGCCTTACAAGTGATTGCAAACTGTCGTGTGGGTTCTAGGAACCAGACCAGGGTCCTCTGCCAGACTTAAGTGCTCTTAACTGCTGAGCCATCTCTTTCCCCAAAAAGATTCCTTCTTACTTTCTGTAGAAGTGTTTGGTGTACACAGAGCAGCATTAGACACACCGGAGCTGGGACCCAGGAGAGTGATTTGAGTGTCCGTGGTAAGCACGTATCGTTGGGATCTCAAATCATGCTCAACATGGACGGGCATGCAGCTCAGGTGGTAGAGCCCCTGCCTAGCATGCAGGGAGCTGTGGGGATCCCAGCGCCTCACATAACAAGGCCCAGGGTGCATGCCTATAATCCTAGCACCGGGAAGATCAAAGGAGGAATTCAAAGTCACTCTCTGCTCTGCAGTGAGTTCAAGGTCAGCCTAGGCTCTGTCAGTCATCACACACACACACACACACACACACACACGCACGCACACGCACACGCACACGCACACGCACTGGATGCATCCTCAGCAAAGCAGGGTCCAGAAGCCGGCACCAGGGGCCTGGCCGGCTGATAGTAGGTAAAACACTCGCAGGCTGGGCCTGCCAACTCCTGAACCAGCGGCACAGCAGGCTGCAAACCACAGACCTGCCACAGTCATCTCCCTGCACAGCTCTACCCCCACCCTCTTGCTCCGAGTGTTCTGATCTTGGCAAAGGACAGAATTCTCCTTTGAACTCTGGGGCTCATAATTAAATTCAAGAACTGAAGCAAACGCCAGGAAGCCAAGTTCCAGAACTTCAATCGGGCTTCGGCAAGCGTGACTCGGCTACTGGGGCTCTAGCAAATGCCATGCAAACAAGGAGAGGCTTGGCAGTAGCCACGATCCGCCGGAACTTGTCTTCCCTTGCTGGAGAAATGGCCAGGGGAAGAAGATGGGGCCACCGTCCTAGAGGCTAAGAAACTATGGAGAGATCCAATCATCTTGGGCACTGCAGTCTTCTAAGCTGAGACAGCAGACATGTGTGTGAGGCCATCTTAGACCACCCAGCTCACACCAGATGAACAAGCCCGGGCCGGAAAAGCCACCCAACCTGCCCACAAAACCACGAGAACTAAACCACAGCACAGTGGGTGGTTTGGGATGTGGCAAAAGCTAAGTGATTTTCGGGGTACTCCACTGCCACACCTTCCCCCCTGCCACACACCCTTGTCGCCAATCTTACTGGCTTCCCTGTGCCCTCATCGTCTGAGAGGCTGGGCTTGCTCTGCCAGCTCATCCATTGCAGCCTAACCACGGGACAAAGCCCTCTGAGGAACTTCAGGCTGACAGCGAAGGCCACACCATAGCAACACTTCCACGGCCGTACATCGAGCCACTGCCCACACGCGCTCGATTCTCTTACCAAGCAGGCGATGCTCTCCTAACTTCTCAGAAGAGACAATCAATGCCTTCAGAGACCGACAGACATACCACACGGTTAGGGTCTGAACCTGAAGTGCCCCACACTGGCTCGTGTGCTTGCACTACCTAAGAGGGTTACGGAGCTTTTAGGAGGAAGACCTGACAGAAGTAAAAGACACTAGGGCCGATCCATTGAAAGTTACAGCCCAGGCTAGGCAGTGGTGGCACAGATCTCTTGTGAGTTCGAGGCCAACCTTGTCTACAGAGCAGGTTCCAGGACAGTCATGGCTATATCTTGGAAAAGAAAGAGAGGGGGGCGGGAAGAGGCAGGGAGGGAGGGAGGGAGAGAGAGAGAGAGAGAGAGAGAGAGAGAGAGAGAGAGAGAGAGAGAGAGAAAGGAAAGAAGGAAGGAAGGAAAGAAACTAAACAAACAAACAAAGAAACAAAGAAAGAAACAAAGTAAGTTACAGCTCAGCCTATAGCTGCAGCTGCTCTCTGGCTCCTGGCACATAGTGACACAAGGAGCCTTCATCCCCTGCTCTCACCACCAGGAACTCAGTGATGCCCTCCCTGTGAGGATAGACTACTCTGAAACCATGACTCAGAATATGTTCTTTCTCCACTAAGATATCATGCTGTGGAAACCCAAAGGCCAGCGGTGGGGAGGAAAGGGGGTGTATTCGGTGTATTCTGACTTCAACCGCTGTTCTTGGTTCTCCAGCACCTGCACTGGTTCAAACACTGTCTTCCCATGCCTCCCTGCGGCCCGGTGAGCCTGCTGTTAGCAACTCTTCTGATCTCTAAATGCCACTGTCCTGGATTTCTCACCTTGGCCTTGGCTGCTACTGAAGCACCTGTTGCTGGATCCATGTCGCCCCCCACCCCCTACCCCCAGACGTCAGCCACCTGCCGGGATTGCCACCTGCTCTCTACAGCCAGCCTTTGGATTCATGAGCTGCTTGCCCTCAGAACTTCACTTCTCTGGGTTCCCTATCCCTGGCACCAGCTCTACCCATCCCAAACTTCTCCCATATCTTCAGAGACAAGAGTCAAGTCCAAGGCAAAGGAAGGAGGCAGGTTACTAACTACTACAAACCTGGTCCCACTGGGTTAAACTGGGAGCTCTTGGCTACCTCTTCAGGAGAACCAAGATTTGACAGCTAAATATTTCATTACGGTGTTTGTCTGTTGGTTCACAAATCACCTATGGCTACATAGTCATTAAAACTGCTAAGAAGTAGATCCCAGTGTCCCAGTCAAGCCCATGCTGGAAAGTGGAGGGTGTAATGACTTTTGACGATAAAGTTCCACATTGAAGGTCACCCACACAGAGGTGGGAGGTGTTTACCACTCTGAAAGTTCTTCTTGAAGATTCCACTTCTGTTTCAGAACCAGACGAGAGAAGTCACTGGATGCCCTCAGCAAACTAACCTAACCTTTCATGTGAAGTGGATCTCTGAGTTGAACAAATGTCCTTAGTATCTTCTGTAGAGTTCTACGCACCGAGTGTCATACCCAGAATTTTCTGGAAGGACAGTCTGACCAGCTTATGCTCCAAACATTTCTAGAGAGAGGACTTTAAGGTCTGATCCAGTACATTGGTAACTTGTCACTAGGCTGCATGTGACCTTCTGGGACTGAGGCACTGTGGGAACCAGGAAGAGGAAGACAGGCTTGGATGCTATCAGGAGAACAAATTATCTCCAGTTCATTTGCTGTTTATCTTGGTGCTGTGTGCCTGGTTGTGGTGGTTAGAATGAAAATGCCCCCCCCTCCGTAGGCCCACAGGGAGTGGCACTATTAGGAGGTGTGGCCTTGTTGGAGTTGGTGTGGCTTTGTTGGAGGAAGTGTGTAACTAGAGAGAGGTCTTTGAGGTCTCTGAAGCTCTCCCTGCTGCCTGTGGACCAAGATGTAGAACTCCCAGTTCCTTCTCCAACACCATGTCTGCATTCACAGGGCCATGTTTCCTCACCATGAAGAAAACAAACTAAACCTCTGAACTGTATGTCAGTCCCAATTATAGATTTTCTTTATTAGAGTTGCTTTGGTCACGGTGTCTCTTCCCAGCAATAAAAACCCTTAGGCACTGGTGTATGCTGGGTGTCCAGTAGATAGCTATTAAATAGACGAGAGGAAGAATGAATGAGTGAGTGAATGAATGAAAGGATGAGAGAGTGAATGAATGAATGAGTGAGTGAGTGAATGAATGAGTGAGTGAGTGAGTGAATGAGTGAGTGAATGAGTGAATGAGTGAGTGAATGAATGAGTGAATGAATGAGTGAGTGAGTGAATGAATAAGTGAGTGAGTGAATGAGTGAGTGAATGAATGAGTGAGTGAGTGAATGAATGAATGAGTGAGTGAATGAGTGAGTGAATGAATGAGTGAGTGAGTGAGTGAATGAATAAGTGAGTGAGTGAATGAGTGAGTGAATGAATGAGTGAGTGAGTGAGTGAATGAATGAGTGAGTGAATGAGTGAGTGAATGAATGAGTGAGTGAGTGAGTGAATGAGTGAGTGAATGAATGAGTGAGTGAATGAGTGAGTGAATGAATGAGTGAGTGAGTGAGTGAGTGAGTGAGTGAGTGAATGAATGAATGAAAATGTATGGGGTTGGGGATTTAGCTCAGTGGGAGAACGCTTGCCTAGCAAGCGCAAGGCCCTGGGTTCAGTCCCCAGCTCCGAAAAGAAAAAAAGAAAAAAAAAAAAAGAAAATGTATGACACTCTGGAGATCTGTCCCCTTGGGCAAGGCCACTGGGGAAGGAGTGTTACTCACTGAAGTCACACTTTGCAGGGAGCTGAGTACCTGACCCTGTGACCCATAGAAGATGTCACGCACAACTCTGAACTCAGCTTCAGAAGGTTACAGATGTTGAGGTTCAGAACTTCATGGGTTCAGCACTTCCCCTGCCAAGTCTACCCAGAGAACGTGTCACCCTTGTGCATACACACATGGATATCAGGGTGTTTACAACAGTGCTGTCCTCTACAGGGGAAAACCCACACTAACACCCTCAACTCCCAGAAAGGGAGCTACCAAACTCGGTACTCCACATCTGTCAGAATTAGTGTCCGATAGTTCAGGGGAATCCGCTATCTTTATCTGTTCTTGGATCAACAACTTTCCTCTCTGCATGAACTAGAAATCTCAAGGACAGAAGCAGATTATAATACCATTCCATTTATGGGAAATTTAAAGGCATGTATAAAAATGGAATATCATTAGCAGCTATATATGGGCTACACAAACCCATATACAGACAAGGAAAGCAAGAATCCTGGGAAATAATGTCACACGTGTTTACTTGCAGTAGGGAGAAGGGAGAGGAAGGGATGAACTGTAACATTAGCATCTTTATTTCTTCACAGGAAAGAGTATGGGCCGGAGAGGGGCTTAGCAGTTACAAGCACTTCTTGCTTCTGCAGAGGGACCTGAGTCCAGTTCCCAGCATCTACATCAGATGGTTCCCAACCCCCTGTAACTCCAGCTCCAGGAGATCTAATGCCCTCTTCTGGCCTCTGTGGACACCCAAGCACACATAGCATAAATTCCCACGGACAAATACACATACAAACAAAATACATACAATATATATGTATATATATTATATATATCACCATGGAAACGGGTGTTCAAGAAGTGGTTACATTATTTTCTTCAATCTTTTCTATGTATCCACTCAGTAAATACCACTTATGAGCCAAGCACTGTTTTAGGCTTGGGAGACACTACACAGGCAGACAAACCTTCCTGCCTGAATGGAACTTATGTGCTCAACCTTTGAAATACAAGTAATTCTACCCTCATCTTCTCTGTCAAGAGACAGAGTCTCACTGTGTTGCCTAGGCCTGCCCTGCACTGGGCTCAAGCGATCCTCCTGCCCCAGGCCTCAGAGTATACCTGAATTCTGACTTTAAATAATAAATGAATGGTGTTCTCGTCGATGTTCCTTCCATTCCCCAGAATTTCTCAGATTTTTTAATTTTTTATTTATTTATTATGTATACATCTTTCTGCCTGCATGTATGCCCGCGGGCCAGAAGAGGTCACCAGCTCTCATTACAGATGGGTGTGAGTCACCATATGGTTTCTGGGATTTGAACTCAGGAATTCTGGAAGAGCAGTCTGTACTTTTTTTTTTTTTTATTAACTTGAGTATTTCTTATATACATTTCGAGTGTTATTCCCTTTCCCGGTTTCCGAGCAAACATCCCCCTCCCCCCTCCCCTTCCTTATGGGTGTTCCCCTCCCAACCCTCCCCCCATTGCCGCCCTCCCCCCATAGACTAGTTCACTGTGGGTTCAGTCTTAGCAGGACCCAGGGCTTCCCCTTCCACTGGTGCTCTTACTAGGATATTCATTGCTACCTATGGGGTCAGAGTCCAGGGTCAGTCCATGTCAGTCTGTACTCTTAACTACTGAGCCCTCTCTCCATCCCTTTCTCAGACTTTCTGACATTTGGCTCTTATTTTGTTCTTTGAGACAGGGTGTTACTATGTAGCCCAGGCTATCAAACTCATAATCCTCCTGTCTCAGCCTCCCTCTTGCTGGACAACAGTGTAGGCTGGGTGTGTGCCTAGGAGCTAACCTCCACTCCCCACACCTCAGCTACCTCCATACCATGACAGAGTCCCCACAGACCCTAGAGAAAACCTACCACCCGGGGCTAGACAGATGGCTCCCTGGGTAAAGTGCTTGCTGTAGAAGCATGAGGTCCTGAGCCTGGATCTCCAGCACACAGGTAAAAAGTTAGCCAGTGAGATTCACCTCTGGAATCTCGGTGCTGGGGAAGTGGAGAGGGAAGGGTCCCTGGGTTTGCAGTTAAGGAAGATACCCAATTTCAATCTCTGGGTGACACACACAAACATATGCACACATGCGTGCATACACACACACACACGCATAAGTGTATACACATTGTATACACCCACATGTATACACACGAGTGTACACACATTGTATACACACACATGCACACACAGGTGTACACACATTGTATACACACACGTACACATGTGTAACACATTGTATACATACACGTGTACACACACATAAGTGTATACACATTGTATACACCCACATGTACACACACGAGTGTACACACATTGTATACACACATGCACACACAGGTATACACACATTGTATACACACATGCACACACAGGTGTACACACATTTTATACACACACATGTACACACGTGTACACACGCACACACACACATGGAAAAAATAAGGAACCCCCATCACCCTCTATGCTGTCTGTCTGCCCTATAACCCACCCACCATTCACTCCTGAAGGCCCTGCTGCCTTACTCTTGTTCCCACAAGACTAAATCTTGCCTTAGTCTCATTCCCTGTCATTGCCTCGGATACTCAGGTGTGCATAGCCATGTCCACTCATACCACAGCCTTCTCCTCCAGGACACCCCTGAAGAACAGACCCATCTATAGCAGCCACACCCAGTCTGGTCGCACCATCCCCAGAACTGCCCTCCTAGGAAACACTTTCCTTCCTACCTTCTCCTCCCTGACCTCGGCCATCTCTCCCGTCTCTACACCACCCCTATTCCCCAGTTACCTCGAAACCTCAAAGGGATCCCCCAACCTTCACCTGGATTTTCCCCTGCCTTTTTACCTCCTCCTCCTCCCGACCCGGTCCCCAGAAGTCATGCCATACAAGTCAGTCTCAGGCTTCCTGCATGGATCCACCCACATCTGTGGCCTGGATCAAAACTACCTTCTTCCTCCTCTTTGCCTAGGGATTGAGCTGCCCCACCCTGAGAAACCAGTGCCTGCCATGGACTGTCCCGGTTCTCTAGATTCTCTCCCCTTCAATGTTCCCCTGCTCAAGCCCTGACCCTTGAATCCCAAGGGAGAAAATGCCTGCCTTTGCTCAGATTTCCCAGTAATCAGCCTGACTTCCCAGCACCCTCCAGGCCAGCCTATGAGCACCGCCTTCCCCACAGAAGATGATCTCACTACTGTTGTGCTTACTCTCTTTGCTAAAGCCAACACCAGCCTCCCCTGCTTAGGGTGAAACCTTGGGTGCCCCAGGGTGTCCCATCCCATCCCAAACACAAGTTCTACCTCTTTAGGAGAGAGGAGAGCTGTCCCATCTCAGTGTCTGGTGCCTCTACCTACCATGTGGTCTCTCGCTGGGCTCTGAAACCTTTTGTGTGATCCTCCCTGTGGCTGCCAGAGAGGGGGCTCCTATAAACACCCATGTCACTGTCCCTTCCTGCCTGAAATGTACAGAGCTTGCTTGGTAGTTGAGGTAAACGTCCGAGGCCGCAGGCTCCGTCCCCAGTGCCCTCTATAGCCTGCTACCATCTTCACAGCTCTGTCCTTGTCTAGCACCTGACGCTCCAGCTTTACACATCCAACCACCTCTCACTTGGATGTTTCTGCCCGAGCTCTTCCTGTGGCCCAGGATACCCGCCCCTCTCTGCATCCACCACACGCACACCAGCCCTTCCTCCAGGAGGCCTCCTCTGCAGGGCCCCACACCCCAGGCTCAGGCACACACCTGTCCTTACACACTCCAAGCATGCGTGCATCTGCTCCTAAAACGACACCACGAAATCCTTATAATTTTCTCTTTCTACTGAGCCTGCCTCCCACCTGACAAGCACAAACACCCAAAGGCAGAGAAGTGGGCAGGACCAATCTGGAGAAGCCAGCACACAGGCGAGCTCTTCCCCACCTGCCACTGCCACCTCTCACCAGCCAGGTGCAGCAGATGCTCCTCTACCTGCTCCCTCAGGTTCATCACCCAGGCATGATACCCTCCCACACCTTTCCAGGTGGCTTCTGCCACATGCCCCAATTCCTACGATCCCCTGAGGTTCCCAGGTACACCGCCCACCTCCCCGATGCACCATACCTTGGCCAGGGATCTGACTATCGGACTTTCCATTATCCCTCGAAGGAAGATCAGGTCCAGTTCCGCAGCCCCAGTGGCATTGGGCAGGGATCCCAGGTTGTCCAAGACTTGCTGCATAGCTGGGGGGAGGGGCGGTGAGATGCTAAGAAGACCAAAATCCAGCCCAGACCCTGCCACCCCTACCCCCATGGAAGTCACCCAACAGCAAGCACTTTCTACTCCCCCCTCATAAACACCCAGGCCCTTGCATGCCTCAGGCATTGATCCTAGGGACAGGTGGCTGTTTTCTTCATCTGGTTTTTTTTTCCCACCCTAGCAATGTCAGCCTGGACAGGTAGGGGGCTACCAGCAGCAGGAATCAGACCAAGGAGCAGGGGTAAGGATCCCATTCCAGAGTCTGCCCAGTTCCAAAGGAGCAAACTCCCCACTCAAACTCTCAATGGGTGGACACCAAAGGCTTAGGCCACCTGTAGCTGGCGGGCTAAGGGGCAAGGCAGAGCATGTCCCTGAGTCCAAGCAGACACCAATGCAGAAGGCCAGGACCAATGCTAGACCAGCCCAAGCTATATGCCACTAACTTAGAGTGACAGTGCAGAACTCGCTGACCTCCACCCTCAGTCTTTCCCTCCCGCTCTGACAGACATCCTTCTTTAGAAACTCATGCAGAATAAGAAGTCCAAACTGGCTCCCAGCACTCAGGAGGCAGAGGCAGGTGGATCTCTGTGTTTGAGGCCAGCCTGGTCTACAGAGCGAGTTCCAGGACAGCCAGGGTTGCCCAGAGAAACCCTGTCTTCAAAACAAAACAAACCATTAAAAGTCAAAAAACGGAAGCTTGGAATACTAGCAGGGGTGGAGCAACCAGCACCCTGGGTTCTGGGATGGCTTTGGGTACCAAGGGCAGAGGTCAAAAGTCACATCATCCCAAGGATGAGCACCCTCAGCCTGAGATGAGACACAGCCAAGGACATCAGTACACCTGACACTGTCCCCTGCGATCTGGGTGGAGGCTGCCTTCGCTCCTGGGTTAAGGTGGGAGGGAGCTCCAGGGGGTGGAAGAGAGGAGAAAAGGAGTGTGCCCAGCTGGGAGCAAAGATGGGCAGGGGGTATCATTACTCTACCACCCACGCCTACATCTGCATAACAGCCTCCTAATCCTGGAGGAGGGGGGAGTGGGGAAATAGGCTCGGAGCTCCCCTCCTCCAAACAGTGAGGGTGGGCAGAAAGGGGCCCTAAAACTGGAGCTTGGAGAAGATGGCTTGGGCTCCTGAGCCCCCATTTCGTTTCTACTCCTCCTCCCCACCTTTTAACAGCCTGTCTCCAGACCCCTCCTCCCAGCCTGGGCGTTGCAAGGTCTTGAGACTTACAAGGTCCTTCTTGGGCTCTCAATGTCCCAAGTCAGGAGCCCTTTCCGTTCTGCCAAATGCCCACAGTCCCAGGTCCCCGCTCACTGACTCTCCTAGACAAACAGCTGTTGGGTTTTGGGGACTGTGCCAGTGGGGAGTGGTGACCTCTGCTAGATCAGCTCCCCTGGCAGGCTGGGCATCCAGATCTCCCCTACGGACGCTGCTGCCCAGGTGCTCCAGAGCCCACTATGGGAGGGTCAGTTAAAGGCTGAGTACCCCTCCCCTGCCTCTCCACCCCACCTCTTCCTACCTTCCCTGCGGAGCTCTGCTTCTTCAGAGGAGCCCAGGGAAATCCCCTCCAAGGAAGCCTCACTGCCTGGGCTGCAGGCCATGGCGACCCCTTTGGCAGTCTTAGAACAGTCTCTCCCGCGAGGTCGGCGCCTTCCCAGCCAGACGCGGGCTGAGCTAAAGAAGGCGGGACTCCTGGAGCGCTGCAGGATCAGCCAATAGCAAGGCTCCGCCTCCCGGACCGCCTTGTTGATTGGCCAAAGCCCGCCTGCTGGTGAGGAGGGGGCGGTAATGGGTGGGAGGAGGGCGGTGGCAGGAGATAGTCCTACTAAACTGGCCTGATCCTTGTCACTTAGTGCCGGTGCAGGTAGGGAGGTGGTGATGAGGTCGGGTTTGAGGGAAGTAAGAGTTTTGAGTAAATCCCTGTAGATTGGGACCTCCCTCTCGGCCCGTGCAGAAATCCCAGGTAGCGGTCAGAGCTTGGCTCCCATCTTGCTCCTGTATCTCTCTTTTAGAGATGTCCCTCCTTTACACCTGATGCTGAGTCTCCTCTCTCTCTCTCTCTCTCTCTCTCTCTCTCTCTCTCTCTCTCTCTCTCTCTCTCTCTCTCTCCCCCCCCCCGCCTCTCTCTCTCTCCCTCTCTCTCCCCTCCGCCCTTTCCCCAACTCCAGGCTAGTTTATTTACAATAACCCCTTCTACCAAAGAAACCCCTAAAGAACTACCTTCTCCCTGGTAGTTGTAGTAATAACATTTTGATAAGAGGCAAATATCTTAACTTCAGATGCCATCCATTGGAGCACAGTGGGATCAGGGATGGGAGGAAAGACTGAATGGTGGTATATCCACGGAGCAGTAAAGGCCATAGCTCTCGAACCCATCTCAGCAATAGCTTCTCCCTTTTGCCAACATTATCCACCAGGTGAGGAGTGATGCCCTGGAGCAAGCCAGGCGCCTTGGAAAGTGAGGATGGGGGGCAGGTAAGAGTCCATTTATGCAGCAAGAATAAAAGTGGGCAAGAGGACGCTACCCAGGCCCTGTACCCCCATGTGTATCCCACGTGTACCCATGACGCCAATACTCAGGCACTGCTGCTGCTATTGCTGCCACCTCCAGTCAGCCATTCCCAGAGGAGTGGCACCATGTCTCCTTGCACCCCTGGTTGTCATGGCAGCAGGCGGGATTACACATTAGGACAGTAACCCAGGGATGGCAGAGATATTTAAAGGGACAGCTCCATCAGAAAGCAGGTCTGCATTCTCACTTTGATTCATGGAAAGAAACGAGTGAATGAGCAGTCTGAAGGAAGAAGAAACAAAAACAAAGGGCTGGAGGTGAGCACGAGATGTCCAAACTCCTTGCCTGTGTGTGACATCACACACACACACACACACACACACACACACACACACACACACACACACGGCTTCCCAAACTCTCCTTAACTTAAGCAAGGGTGAGTCCTCCCATAATAATAAGGACCATTTTGATCTATGGGGGAAGGGATACAGGAGGACCTGGCCAGTTTCACCTTTGCAGAAGTGTCCCAGGGAAAAAAAGAGGAGACGGTGAAAGGGTGCCCAACCTCAGATGAGGGGCACAGCTGTCTCTCTGTCAAACCCATGGAAAGTATAGCATCTACCAGATAACGGCAAGCAAGTAGCAGGAAGAGAGAGCCACTGGGCCTGGCTTGAGCATTTGAAACCTCAAAGCCCACCCCCCAGTGACACACTTCCTCCAGCAAGGCCACACCTACTCCAGCAAGGCCACACCTACTCCAACAAGGCCACACCTACTCCAACAAGGCCACACCTACTCCAACAAGGCCACACCTCCTAATAGTGGCACTCCTCGTAAGCCTATGGGGCCGGTTTCATTCAAAGCACCACAAGCAAGGTGCACTCTTAGATTCTGAAGCTAAGAAGTCAGCAGAAGGCTGGCTCAGGGAGGGGAGCACGTGGTATTTCTCTCTTTAGACACAGAAGCAAAGAGCAACCTACGGCACTGTGTCTAGGGAAATGGAGCCCCAGGAGGTGTTTGAAAAAGCAGGCATGGGTTCCCTACCCTATCAGCCCCCACCAAAAGGCCTGCATCTGGGAAGTGTCTCCCTGTGTAGCCCTGCCGGGCGCTATTAATAGGTTTACTGAACAGCCCCAGATGAAAGGCCTTTTAATCACAGGATCAGGGATGGGTCTCATTAACTCCTAAGCAGCTTAGAGTGGGGTACCTGATCGGTGGAGCAGGGGCGAGAGGCCACATGGCAAGAGAAAAATCATGATCCCTCCAGGAAACAGGGGGGACATTATGAGCCATGGAAAAGGGGCCCTTTCTGGGGGTCAAAGGGGTCACAGCTTAGCTTCTGGCTGACACACAGCAATTTTCACTTTCTCAGTGGGTAGGGACAAGAATGCATCCAAAGGGAGAGCCTGGAGTGTCTTGCAGAGGGAGCAGCAGGATCCGTTGTGAAGAATTCAGATCTCTCAGGGACTCTCATAGCTGTAGCCAGAACCCTTTCAGAGCCTCTGGACATGGAACCTTAACCTGGTGGGTCTTGGGAAACACTCGAGGACCCAGGAACCACTGGGATGGGGTGCAGACTTTGGAGCATGGATGAAGGTGTGTGTCTATGAAGAGGGCCCACTGCTGTCACCAGAGTCTGGGAGACCTAGGAGCAAAGTCAAAACCATCCATCCCATCCTGTCACCTCCCTCTCCTCACAGGAAACAAGTCAGAGATGGCTGACGCCTGGCTTACAGGGTCAATGTCATAAAAACACACAGTGGTGGTGGCTGCTGCTATGGTGTCCCTGTCCAGCTCCAGCATGCACCGTCTCTGGAGCACGGTCAGGTGAGTCATGCTACGATATGGGGCTCTACTGGAGCAAGCTCACATCTTCCCCAGTTCTATCCTACCCCCAGTGAGGAGGCAGCCTGAATGACTGAATGACCTCGAATGACCACGTGTGCTATGACTAGGGAGGGATGAACTATTACTGCTGTATCCACCCCCTCCATCTTTGCCCAGCCCCCATCTTAGAACCACTGAGGTAGACTGACAGCTTTAACCTCTTCTTACCAGACTCAGAGTTCGTGGCAGCAACCGGCATGGTGAACGGGGCCAGTGAGGGTTTCTGAAGTCAGTCTCCTAGAGGAGGAAAGAGAAGGCTGAGAAGGCCCAGGGCAAAGCCAAGGACGTGAGAGACTCGGAGGGGTATCTATCCTCTTCACGAACAGCCACAAGGTAGGAAGGTAGTACTGCCGAGAAACGGAAACTTGGATTTCAAGAGTAACCTCCAAATGCTCTGGACAGCAAGAAGGGCAAGTAGCATGCCCCTTCTCAGAGGTGGGAGAGCCAGGGAGGATCAGAGAGGTTAATTAATTTCCCTAAGGCCCCAAAGCTGGTAAAGTAGAGTTACAGTGAAAACCTAGGTTTTGTGACTCAATTTTTTTTCTTTTTTCTTCTGTTTTTGTTTGTTGTTTGTTTGTTTTGTTTTTCAAGACAGTTTCTCTGTGTAGCCTTGGCTGTCCTGGAGCTCACCCTGTAGACCAGGCTGGCATCAAACTCTCGGATCTCTATCCGCTTGCCTCTGCCTCCCAAGGGCTGGGATTAAAGGTGTGCACCACCACAGCCCCCGAAATAAGTTTTTCTCATTGGGCATGATAATGCCTACCTGTGCCAGCCACTCAGGCCAAGGCAGAAAGGGTCCCCTGATCCCCTATCAGCCTGGGAAACATATAGAGAAGTCATCTCAAAAACAAACAAACAAAACATAATATTCTTTCTGGTTCTCTCTTAAAGTGGAAGGAGAATCAAGTATGAGTCCTGAACAAACATCAGAAAGTTTTCCAGGACCATGAGCTCCACGAGAACAGGAATGAAGTCCGTTCTGTGCCTCCAGGCCCCAGGCCTAGAACCGTGGGGTGAACACTGGTGTCTAGCTGACAGACATTTCCTTTCCTACTGCCATTCTCTCTCTCTCTCTCTCTCTCTCTCTCTCTCTCTCTCTCTCTCTCTCTCTCTCTCTCTCTCTGTCTCTCTCTCTCTCTCTCCTCCCTCCCCTTGCCCAGAGCTGGGACAGGGAGATGTGCAAGGCAGTAGCCAGAAGCAGGCATGGAGTTTGCAGCCTAAATCCCCATCCCAGGGTCTCCCAAGCTGAGATTTGCTCCTTCACCAGCCCTGGAAAGGAGAACAGGGTGACCCACCACTCTTTCTCCCCTTGCCTTCCTGGGCATGTACTACTGGATAAAACCCTAATTCCCTAGTTGCCATGACAACAGGAAGCAGTGGCTCTCAGCAAGGGTGGGGGAGTAGGGGGAAGCAACTGGCAGTGCCCACTTTAAGACTAAATGCCTTTTGCATCCCTCCCCTGCTCCCCTTCCCCAGAGAGAGAGCCACAGGACCACTCCATCCATCCTTCCAGCCTCTCCCCTCGCCAATCTAAAATAATTCTTGGAGGATCAACTACTGGGTTTTTTTTTTGTTGTTTTGTTTTGTTTTTGGGGTTTTTTTTGTTTGTTTGTTTGTTTGTTTTTGGTTCTTTTTTTTCGGAGCTGGGGACCGAACCCAGGGCCTTGCGCTTCCTAGGTAAGCGCTCTACCACTGAGCTAAATCCCCAGCCCCTACTGGTTTTAATAATAAATTCTCACTTCTCTCTTCTCTGTCTCTCTGTGTGTCTCTGTCTCTGTGTCTCTGCCTCTGTCTCTGTCTTTCTGTCTGTTTCTGTCTGTCTCTCTGTCTGTGTCTCTGTTCTCTCTCTCCCCCCCCCCCCAGACCTAATATAATGACAGCTCTGGAAACCAAATGGTTCCCTTTCCTCCTGGATCTTTTGCAGAAGAATCGAACTTGCAGAGAGGGACTCTTTTCATGCTAGCACTACCGGTTAGGAGAAATGGCCAGGTTCCACTGTGCCAGCCGGTGTCCCCTCTGCCAACTCCCCTGTTCTTATTCCTAGAGAGCGGGGGCAGCTTCTCAGGCCCTGGGCCACGCTCCCTACTAGAGGTGCTTGCTGTGGGTTCCTCTTTTCCTGGAGCAGGGAAAACGGGGAAGAGCCGGGAAGGATCCTGTAAGAAACCCTAGGCCCAGGAGTCCTGCCCAGTGAGCCTGGGTTTGCTCCCTGAGGAGTTGGTTCCCACGGCGTCGGCTCGCTCTGCCCCACCCCCACCCAAGCCTCTGAGAGGGAGGGGCCGCCTGTGCCCACAGGAGAACGGCAGTGCCAGGCAAGCTAGCCTGGTTCTGTGCCAAGGTCCCCAGGCCCAGTCATCACGGAACCGGCACCGCGGCGTCCAAAAGCCTAAACCTAAAGCTCTCCCACTCCCACCTCCACACGCACATCCGCCACCAAACTATCCAACCCCCATACCCCGGGTGTGTAGGTGAAGCCCGCCAGCTTCAAAGGGAGAGGTTTCCTCCAACCTCCCACCCGCCTCCCTCCATCGGTGCCGACTCAGAGAGGTGTGAAAGAGGAACGCCTAACAAAGGCACTTTGGAGCCGGGCAGGGTTATGAGGAGGACTGTACATAACTGAGAGCCGGAGGATGGGGTCTAGGGAGCCGGCGGACGTGCCCGCACTCACAATCAGACTGCCCCCGCCCCTCCAAGTCAGCCCTAACCCGCTGGGCGCTAGGACCTAGGAAGGAGGGGGCGTGTTGCGAGCCATCAAAGGAGGCTCTTTGCTTGCGCGCCCGCCGAGACTAGGGGGATGAGGTCACTGAATGATTCCCCCCCCCATACCCCCCCCAGATCTTCATTCCCCACTATCCCTTTAGTTGACCTAACTTTCTGACCCTGGCTCCTCTCTTCTGGTACCGATTCCCTCTGGAAGCCCTATGCCCTAAACCCTGGCTCCGAGACCCTGCAACCTCTGGTACTCTAGGTTAGCAGAACGCATCTCTCCAGGACCCTCTCTCAGGAAAGACTGAGATGTTGACCTCTTGGGGTGCAGGGTGCCAAGGGACCCAGCACAATCTCAGTCTAGCTCCCCCGGGGCCGGAAACGCCAGCAGCACGGCTCTTACGTAATGCCGGGATCCAAAGTCGCCCCCCCACCCGGCGCCCAAACCTGACACAGACCCTGGAGAGGCCGCGCAAATACCTGTGCTCCGCTCAGCTCAGCATCTCTGTGTCCGGTGTCCCTCTGGAGCCCTCATCCCTAGCATGGGAACCAGCATCCCTGGGATGAGAGGTTCGGTTCCCCCCACCGGCATCACACACAGAGAGCGGAGTGCTGCAGCTGGAGAGGGAGGGGGGCGACTTGGGGAAGGGGGCCCGGAGTTTGGACCTGGAGAACAGAATCCCCAAGTGCGGTGCTAGGTCGAAAAGGAGGCAAGGGTTCTGAGGTGGGTGCTGGCCCAGGGGCCTGAGAATACCTACCTGCGTTTTGGGGAGCCCCTAGCTTGGGGCGATTGCGCGCAGACGGGCGCTCCGCGGTTATTGCTTGTCAATCGCTAGCCGTGCTCTTAAAGCGGCAAGGCCTCCTAGGAGCGAAGGGGCGGAGACAGAAAGGAGAGGGCTGGGACACGGAAGGGACGCGGCAACCTACGGTCCACTGTAAAGTAATCTCCCAGCAGCAGGCAGGTGGGCGGGGAGGTGGTGGTTAACAGTCACCGCAAGCCCACGACCCACCCCCCCCCCGAATTCTGAGAAGGACCAATGTGGGTTACTTGACCAATGTGGGTTACTTGGTGCCTAGGAATTCTTTAAAAGGGCGATGATGTTTAATAAAAGAAGGGGGGGGGGACTGAGCCTGATGGGACCACCCCCTTAATGAATCTGCTCCGTCCTCCATTCTAGTCTCATGCAAGCTTCGCTTGTCCTTTCCTAACACCGTTTGGAAAAGCAATGGAACTTTAGGACACTAACTCCCGTAGGGGCTCAGCCTCGGGGTAGCGTTATGCATTCAGACGGCACATACCTGCTTCCAAGAAAAATAGAAATTTTAAGAGAGCGAGACTGTTTTTTCATGAAAGGGACCGAGATCCTAATTTTAGTCTGGACGCAGGAAGTTGATCCTTGCCTCTGTCCATGGCATAAGGGCAGAAGAAACACTCTCTCCCTCCTAAATCCCATGTCAACAAGTAAGTAGTGGCGGTGGCTTCTGGCTCCGTTGGTGGGTAAAATGTGTAGGAGACCCTGGATTCTATGTCCGGCAGCAAAAACGAAGAAAGGAAAGGGTTAAGCCTGCTAGCCCGCCTTCCTCAGCCTCTGGCTCCTCCCAGACCTGCTAGTAAAAGATACTGCACAGCCTCAGACGATTGGTGGCTGCGGTGTGGAAAACAGCTTTCATTCAGTCTGTGCAAGCCGGGGCCTTCCCTGACTTGGGTGCTCCCCTAACCCCTCCACTGCTGCCCTATGGAATATGCGTTCCGCGGGGAAAGGGGCATTTATCTTGATAACTGGGCTCCTAAGATCAGGAATGTATTGCATCCTGGAAACTTGCTTGGAAACATCGAAAATGAATTAACTTGAGGACTCATCTCTAGATGTGGTACCAGCCGGCCCTGTTAGTAAAGGGTAGTAGTTGGGAATAGACTAGGGAAAAGCCAGCAATGGGTCCAAACGCTAAAGGCTGGTAAGTAGCAGACCTCACTTATTCCTGAGAGAAGAGAAAGTTTTGTAGCGCCCCCACATGGTAGTGATTGGAACTACATGCTTCCGACTGAGGAAAAAAGGCTTCCAAACTAGATCTTCCTAATTAAACTGAGGACAGGAGTCCTCCTTCCCATTGTCAAGACCCTCTCCGATCTTACCCAGTCACCTCTGCTTAGGGAATCTTTTGCATTTAGTTGGGAGAGGGAGAGAAATCCTATTCCTCCCAAAACTATTAATTACTTCTCAAACAAGCAAACATTACTCCCCATAGCAATTCACAGCAAACTTAACCCATCCAGGATCCCAAGGACATGGTGGGGTTCGAGTACTAATCCACCCAGTGTAGTCTGACTCACTATTGTTATGGTCTGACCCCCCCCACATAGGCACACACGCCTTACATTTGACAGATAGATTCCTACAGTAATCCTGTGGGATTAGTGGATGGAAACGTTTATCGACAAAGACTACTATGCTCCCATGTGTTCACAGGGAGGTGCCAGTTTCCGTGATACCAGAGTAGTCAAGGTACCTAACATCCTGGGGTGGAGGTTCGGGAGAGATGTGTCACGGGACTGACAAAATGCTGTTCTAGTGATGTGGTTAAATGTCCCAACAAAATGTGCCCCAGAGGCACTTTGCTCAAAGCTGAGCACAACCCGTTCTGGAGTCTACTGAGCTTCTCCCTGGAGTTCTAGGGGCTGCACTGCCCCTGGGAAGAACGCTTTCTCCTGATGCTGGGTCTGTATTACATCCGTCTTTCTCAGAGGCCACCAGGGTGCAGGCAGGGGTTTCCTTCAAATACTTTTTTTTTCCTATGGTGGGGGTGTTCAGACCACAGCTTTGAGAATCAAGACAAAAAAAAAGAGAAAAAACAAAAACAAAACAAAACCCTAAGCAGGTGTAAATTTCTAGACCACGCTTGGAGTGGTGCTACACTTCCCAATGATGGTCAGCAGGACCCCAGTCTATTCACTCTCACTCACCCACACCCACACCCACACACACACACACACACACCTGCAACTGCCCCAGGCATGTTCTGGAAACCTTTTCTATGTACTATACCACTCTGGAAAAAGAAATTTGGAAACATCAGTGTAAAAAAGGAAAAGAGAGGGCTGGAGAGATGGCTCAGCGGTTAAGAGTACTGGCTGCCCTTCCAGAGGTCCTGAGTTCAATTCCCAGCACCTGTCTGTAACTGTAGTTCTATGGGATCTGCTGTCCTCTTCTGGTGGACATAAGTGTGGTATGCAGATTTACATGCAGACAGAACATCCATATACATAAAATTTTAAAACTCTTTAAAAATAAATCATTAGAAAGGGAAAAGGTGGTTTTCTTATGAACCACTGTAGCTGAACCACTGAACTGACTTCTGTGTGTTTAGAAGCAATTCACATAAACATAGAACTTGTGGCGTTATTTTGAAACTATAAAAATTCCAATGTGTTTCTCCATAGTGCAAAGAACTACCCTGCACAGGCCTGCATGCACCCCTGCATGAGAAATATTATGTCCCCATCCCCAGTCTGAGCCTCAATACAGCAAACATCCCAACAGGTAGCTTTGTCTCATGTTCGGACCCGTACCAAGATATCTGGCCTCTTGCTTTCTTTTCAACCACAAGACAGAGCCTAAAGGCTGATCCACCATCCAAGGGTACCACATACCACCCTTCCCTGTACTCAGAATGCTCACCCAGAAGAAGACCCAGACTTGCTTGTGAAGTACCCTCCTTGCCCTTCCTTTCACCCCACCCCTGGACCAGCACCCACTATTCTGTCTCCTGGTTCCACACTCTTCCTTATCAGGGTTGGAAGTTGTAACAACGGTTCTGTTGAAATCTTAGGCTAAAACGTGTGCGTGAGTGCTGAGCCCATTCATTGTGTGACCTAGCTGAGCCTCAGTTTCCCCATTTGTGCACAGGCACACAGAAAATGGACCTTAAATACAGGTCCCTTCTAGAAGTTTGGAAGGCTCTAGCTAGGTGCCAGGGGCACAAATGGGTGGTTCATCTCTTTCTCGGGCCAGCAGATGTGCCCTGACGGAGCCCTCGGGGTCCACCTAAGGACTTCTGAAGTGTGTGGTCTGAAGACCATGTCCTTGTCTCACCACCCACACCCCCTTTGAGAGGAATCTTGCTTGACTCTATCTGCACCACCCACTTCTCTTCTCCCTTCAGTGCCCCGGCTTAAAGAAACAAACTGGAAACAATTTGTACTCTTTCTTGCTAAAGTTTAGGGCCCTTGTCACAGCTTAATCTAATCCTGTATTTTCCTAGGCTCCATGGGGGCCCTTTTACTAGTTGACCCGAATCCTTTATTTTTTTTTAAGATTTATTTATTTATTTTGTATATGAGTACACTGTAGTTGTCTTCAGACACACCAGAAGGGGACATCAGATCCCATTACGGATGGTTGTGAGCCACCATGTGGTTGCTAGGATTTGAACTCAGGACCTCTGGAAGAGCAGTCGGTGCTCTTAACCACTGAGCCATCTCTCCAGCCCCCCCCCCCAATCCTTTATTAATTGGCATCAGACACAGGGTTGGAAACAGTGTAGCGGTTCTATCCTTCCCTCAGAGATACTGTCTCACTAACTCAGGCTGGCCCTTGAACTCACAATCCTCCTGCCTCAGCCCCTCGAGCGCTGGGATTGCAGATGTGCAACACCACACCTGGCTAGTTAGCAATGCTTGGCAGTAGCTGGAAGGGTCGTCCAAAGGCTACCACCTTCAGGTTTTCAAAACCACCAACATCCTTATCACAGGAAAATTGACCCATGACTCATATGTAACAGGAGAGGCTGGGGAGCCAGAACTTCTAGTCCACTCATTTTTTTTTATTAAAAAAAAAAAGTCAAGGGGTTGGGGATTTAGCTCAGTGGTAGAGCGCTTGCCTAGGAAGTGCAAGGCCCTGGGTTCGGTCCCCAGCTCCGAAAAAAAAGAACCAAAAAAAAAAAAAAAGTCAAATTAAAAGACATTTTTTCAAAGACAAGAGGTAGCCTCTTAGCAAATATTTCTTGAAACATTAATTACTTTATTCCTTAAATACCTATTCCCAGTAGACCGTGGAGTTCTTTGAGGACAGTGGCAGTGTCACTGAGCTGTGACTCCGGTGCTCAGAGTGGAGCCTTCCATCAAAGCCAGTGCTCAACAAACACAGGTGCAGAATCTCTGAGGACCGGTTCACCTGATTATTTTACAAAGTTTCCGGGAATGGGGGTTTAGATGAGTGTCTCCCAAAGGATATGGATTAAAGGCTTCAGGGTGACAGTACTGGGAGGCGTTAGGGCCTTCAGAGAATGGGTCTGCCCGAAAGTGAAAACCATAGGAAACAGAAACCCGTGCTTGGGTTAAGGATGCAGCTCAGTGTGCGTAAAGCCCTGGGTTCAGTCTTGACTCAGGGGTTGGGAATTCCGTAGCAGCTGGACCAAGCAGCATATTCCCATCATCCCAACACTCAGACACAGAAGGATTGAAGCAAACTCAAGGCCAGCCCAGGCTCCTGGGCTATCTAGGGAGATCTTGTCTCAAAGCAAAGCAAACTAATAATCAAGTAAAAGGGGAAAAAAAATTCAGGCACAGTGGTGCACACTGTGATCCCAGAACTAAGAAGGCAGAGGCAGGCAGACCTTTGGGACTTCAAAGCCAGCCTAGTCTACGTAATGAGTTGCAGGATAACCAGGAGTATGTAGGTAAACTGGGGGAAAGGGGGGAAGGACTAAAGAGATTGCTCAGTAGTTAAGAACACTCTGATGTTCTGACAGACGACCCAAGTTCAGTTCCCAGCAGTCAAGTTCAATGATTCACAATTGCCTTTATTTATTTATTTATTTTTCTTTTCTTTTTTTCCGGAGCTGGGGACCGAACCCAGGGCCTTGCTAGGCAAGTGCTCTACCACTGAGCTAAATCCCCAACCCCCACAATTGCCTTTAACTCCAGCTCTAGGAGATTTAATGTTGTTTTCTGGTCCCTTCAAGCAACTATATTCATGTGCACATAGCTACACACACATACACCACACACACACACACACACACACACACACACACACACACACTTTAAAAATCAAAATCAAAACTTTTTAATGGAAGCATTGGAGCTGAAAACATGGGTCCATCAGTTAGGTCCTTTTTGTGCACACAAGAGGACCTAAGTTTCATCCCAAACACGAATATTAAAAAACAGATATGGTGGCACATGCTTGTAATCCCAGCTCTGGGGCCGGGGGTGGAAACCGAAGGATCCCTCGGGCTCACTGTGCAGACAGTCTAGCCAGTGCAAACCACCTTAGGCAAAGAAGAAACATTTCTTGATTGTCTCTGGGGCAATTTATAAAGGAGACACCTCAGTTTAGAGCCAAAACCCCTCCAGGGCGTCCTCTGAGCTTCTCTTTGCCCAGCTCCGGCACTGTCCCATAGCTAAGCATATCACACTGAGAAAAGCAAAGGAACTTGTCCATGGGCTGCATCCCCATGTCTGTCCCGGCACCAAAGCCTGAATCTCACCTCCCAGAGCTAAATTCGAAAAGCCCCTGAGAAACAGCCAGGAGGGAGGAAGCATAAGAAAGAGCCAGGGTTAAAAGCCACGCAAGCCACAAGCCTGCTGAACAAGGGCAGCTGCTGAGTGGGGGACCGGAAGGTGATGGAGGGACAAACAGACACGTGACTGGATTGCTTCCGATAAGAGGCTGCCCTGATTTCCGCTTTGTACCCCTATACCCTTGGGTAGATCTCATAGTTTCTCTAAACTAGCATCCTTCCCCATAAAGAGTTGAGAAGGCTCAGCCACAGTGCTGAGCTACATGATCAGACCAACCTTGGCATCACTGTCAGGCTGGAAGGGGAAGGGGCTCCCTTTTACATCTGAGATTATGGAGCAGGGTGAGGGGCTCACTGGGACGTAAAGTCCCTTGACCAAGGTCACACAGCCAAGATCGAATTCATACGGTTCCTTCCTGGGAGTCTGGTGGTCCCGGGGAAGCATGCCGTGTTTCACAAGGTCTGGACAAGCAGCAGAGCGGAACAGATAGAGGAAGATGGCAGGCTCACACCGAGGTTCACAGCCTGATCCCCAGTGTGAGTGTACCACTTAAAGATTTACTTATTTTATGTGAGTGCACTGTTGCTCTCCTCAGATACACCAGAAGAGGGCATCAGAGCCCATTACAGATGGCTGTGAGTCACCATGTGGTGGCTGGGAATTGAACTCAGGACCTCTAGAAAAGCAGTCAGTGCTCTTAACCACTTAGCCATCTCTCCAGTCCTACGTGCACCACTTAAGAGGCAAAGATTCCTCTTTCCACAGGGTTTATCGGGTCACTGCCAGAGGCTCTACATGGCTGGGACAGGCAATCCCACAGCTCCCCTAGTCCTAGATACCAGAGCAGACATACTAGGCCTCCACACTAACCCTGCAAGTGCAATCCTTAGCTCAGCAGGATGAGTATGGTATCTCTCCAGCACTGGCCTCTGCTGACCCCAGGGAATAGCCCCCGGGGAAAGGCACCCCCACAATCCCAGAGACAACTCTTCCCCAGGATCTGTGTGTGATCTTGGAACAAAAAATTACCTGACCCCAGGAGCCTCACACCTCGGCCTCCCACTTCTCTGGGCTGCTGGAAAACACTGTGCCCTAGTCAAGACAGTTCGTTGGTCATGTGCTTCCACCTACACATTCTCTCTGTTCCCAATTCCTGGGCCATGACACAGGAACAGGAGAAAGCCGAGCTGGGCTGGGGCCTTAGAGGGACAGGGTCATGGATCCCTAGAAATATAAATGGCCTCTGATGTCCTGGCCAGAGACCTTTTGCTTTGCTGCTCTGCGCCTGCCCAGTACAATGGTAATGTCTAGTGGCTAAGTGTGGGATGAACCCCTGTCGCCTGTGCTCTTCAGGAACTTGGGGATAGAGGCTGACACCAAGGGCCTCTCCACATGCCCACTGAGGGCATGAAAAAAATGAAGCCATTCTAAAGCCAGGAGAGCTGCCATGGAGAGCTTCCTGCCCCTGCTTGAGGTGGTACAGATGAAGGGAAGAGGCTGAGAGAGACTTCAGGGGCTCATGGCTTCAAGGGAAGTGTCCTATCTGGGGTATCATAGTCTATGATATGGAGTGGGGTGTTCTGTGCTTAAATGGGAATGGAGGAATCGCCGGACTGGCTCTCCAGTGTGCAACTATGTTATTCATTCTAAGTGTTTCTAAGAGCCAGTTATGGATGGATCTGAGTGGTAGGCAGTTCCACGCCAAACAGAAAATCGGCAAAGAGTCCACCTGTGATGTGGTGGCAAGAGGTAGGGTTGGGAAGAGACTCAGACAATAACTACAAACATTTAGTATAGAATACGACAAGAAGTGGGAGTGGCGGGGCGTGGCAGAATAAGAGAAGGATGGGTGGCAGCTTTAAGCCTGGGTGTCAAGGTTAGACCCATTTAGAGTGTTGAGCTGAAGCTTGAAGCTGAGCTGGCCCTGCCAACATCTGGAGAACCAGGCTTCCAGGTAGACAGCAGCGTGTCTAGAGTATTTGAGAACCGAATAAAGAGTGTGGGAAAGACTGGAGAGGGGTGCACAAGGAATTTGCAGGAAAAAAAAATCTGTGAGGAACCTGACAGGAGACTCTAAATCATGCATCAGTTGCTCAGCGGGTGGTTCCTGTCCATTTCTACCTCCGTGCTTTGGGGATATCGCAGTGCTCGTATAGGCATGCCCTAATCTCCCTGGGAACCAGAATGTTCCTTGAGGCGCTGGAGCACTGGAGTGTACTGAGGCAGCTACATTTCCTGGTCTTAGGTCTGCCACACTCCAGGCTTTCCCAGTAGATAAGTGTGTGGCTCCACAAGTCTCAGTGCGAGCACAGCTAGGTCCCACCCCCACCCCCTACCCCCCCACCCCCCACCCCCCACCCCCCCACCCCCCACCCCCTTAGCCAGACAGAAAAACCCTTAGCCAGACTCACCAGAGGTTATTAACAAATCAACAAATTAACAAAATCAGAAATGAAAAGGGAGACATGGCAACAGAATCTGAAGAAATAAAAAAAATCTTCAGATCCTACTACAAAAGCCTATATTCAACAAAATTAGAAAATCTGGACCCCCCCACCCCCCCACCCCCACCCTCCCCACCCCCACCCCCCACCCCCCACCCCCCACCCCCCCACCCCCACCCCCCCACCCCCCACCCCCCACCCCCCCCTTCTCGGGGTCACCTGACCATGCCGTCTGTCCCGCCCCCACCAGGCCGAGACTCTGCCCTGCGCGTGCGCACTGGCTCTAGGTTGCCTAGCGGTGCTCCTGGTGCCCCCCAATGGCGCCCTGGAGGACGAGGTCCACCTGCAGCCGATTCCTGAGCCCAGAGTGGCTAGTTGGTTTTCAGGCTTTGGCCAGATCAACAAGTACCTAGAGAAGCTCTTCGGCAACAGGTGGGGCTGATGGAGGAATGAGGGGGAGAAGTATCTGGCACCCCTACTTATTTCTCGGCCCCACGATCTCTGCAATGATATGTCCCCTAGTTTAAAGAAAGCCAAAAACCACAAGAAACCCTCAAACACCACCAAATCTACCCCATCGAACACCACAGTACGTCCTCCCTTGAATGTCACGAACCCGATGCAGAAGAATATCAGCAAATCTCCAACACAGGAACTCCATGGACGCCCGTCATTAGTCTCCTCCCCTAGCTCCAGGTAGGCAAGGCCAGTGCGGCCAGCAGAGGCCTCCATCCACATCCTCCGGCAGGTGGGAAGAAGAGGAAAGACCTGGGGACTTGAAAGGGGTACACCAGGGCCAGGGGTGTTCCTTGACTCTCAGGCCTAGCCTGGATCTGGCTACCCACAGACCCCTCTAGACGATGAGCAGTTTTTCTGTTCCTCTCTACCCATGCAGCATGAACAATAAGCAGCAATAGCAGGATTGACAAGATGGCTCCGTGGGTAAGGGCACTTGCCAATAAGCCTGTCGGCCAGAGTTCCACCCCTGATCTCATAAGACGGAAGACGGGACACATGTACCTTGGCTTGTGTGTACACACACAAACACACAATAACAATAAAGGAATGGATAAATAAAATGTTAACAAGAATTTCTTTTGCTTCTGTGACTTCTGTGGGCCCTGGCAGGAAGGGACTGTCCTCCAGTGAAGAGGGGACCCTGTCATTCCTCTTGTAGGACAAATAGATCTTAGCCTAGGTTTTTCTCTGCAACCTACTCACCCACCTTCCACCACCTCACCCCACATCGACGGCTTCCAGGGTGACTCAGAGAGAGAGAAGATGAAAGAATTGGTCCTAAAAACTTTAAACAGGGGTTTCAGCTTGACCTGCTCCATGCCAAGATTCACCAGAGAGCAGGACAGGTTGGAACGTCAGTCTAACCTGTGAAAGTGGCAGAAAATCAAACACAGGGGAGTAGAGCATGGAGGGACTTCATCCCTCTTACCTCGGGTTAACAGATCCAGGGAAGTGGGGAGACCTGGTAGAGTCTGTTCCTGAAGCCTGGCCATCAAGGACACAGCACACACGCCTTCCTATCATCCAGCCATTAAACCCAGGTGTGTGTGGCTTGGGTTTCTAGCTCCTGCCTCTGTGGGTGCTTAGTTTTCCCCATTAGAACCCATCTCAAGCTGAAGAGATGGCTCCGGGATTAAGAGCGCTGGCTGCTCTTCCAGAGAATCCAGAAATTCCAAGCACCTACACAGTGTCTTACAACCACCCATAACTCTAGTTCCAGGAGACCTGAAACCCTCTTCTGGCCTCTGAAGGCACGAGGCAGGCACGAGGCGGACACGTGGTGCACAGTTGGGTAGGCAGAACGCTCATACATATACGATACAAATAGAAACCATCACCTAAGCTACCAGGGAAGGCTTTGGGACACCAGGCTCCAGTACTAATTCAAACCATTCTGCTGCTGAAACCTCCTTATGTCCCCTAACTATCTGCACACCCCTTGGACTTAAGAACCAACTTGAGCCATGCTTTTGCAGTATAGTTGCAACTTGTACAAGGTTTTGGCCTTTTAGGGCAGATTCTGCCATCTGGTCATTCACACTCAACCTATGACAAGTCACTGTCACCAAGGCTAAATGCTGAGCCCAGCACCAACCCTACCAACCCTGGCCCTTCAGATCCTGTCTGTGGCAGAGATGGGAGAAGCCATTCAGGGAATGTCTAATGCCTTATCTTCCCCGAGGCCATCTCTATCCACAAACGCTCCCAGGAAGGGAAGTCCAGCACACACACACACACACACACACACACACACACACACACACACACACGGCATCTCCATCTACTCTGGATGCCTGCTCTGAGGAGATAGTCTACAGGGATTCCTAAGGTAGTACCTGGGTCTTCCCTCCCTGACCCAAGAACCAAAGATTGACACATGGAGGTGGTCAGAATGCTTGGCTTGGCTATCTCCTCCCTGGGGCAAAGGGGCACATTCTCCTACAGCAGTAGCTAAATTTCATTCTTAGTCCGTCTGGCAGTTCACTAACTCTCAGAACAGCCCATTCTCTCCAGAGTTCTAGAGAGCAGTTCTGAGACCATCCTACATAGCAGGCCATTGGCTGACCTCCCGCCAGCACTAATCCTCTGAGTTCTTGCCCCTGCCCCATTCTAAGGCCACTTTAGTTCAAAGGACTCCTCTCCCAATGCCCAGGTTATAGGAAGCAATCTTGAGGGTACATTTGGGAACAGGGCTGGCCTCAGGTTGAAGAGCTGGCTGGTTTAAGGGGTGCTAGGATGGGAAGATTAAGCTTAAAACTGGCATCACAGACCTTTGTGGAGGGGAATCCCCCTTCTCTCTAGAACACAACTTGCCCCTTCATGAAAGGGATGAGCTGAACCCTTACATACACTCAGGATTATGGTAACTGTTCTCCCCCCCCCAACCTCCGCCTCCCTATCAACTTTACCTGCTCCTGCCTCAGTGGGTGCACACACACACACACACACACACACACACACACACAGATAGAGATATATACACACACACCTAGGGAGGTGTAGGGAGAGAGAACACAAGCACACACACACACACACACACACACACACACACACACACAGAGAGGCTATAATTTTTCCTTTGCTTTATTTAGTTTGCAAGGGAGCAGGTTGTTGCAAGAGCTGGGCCTGTACCGTCCTACAGCCATGGGTAGGAGAGAGACAGAAGGGAGGCTACAAATCCATTGGGCTGAGATCCCTGTAAGGAAAGAAGAAACTCGTGAGGAAGGACAGTCCTTGTTCCCTGAGACCTTGTTTCCCTTCCCCTCCTTTGGATCCCCTTTCCAGACCTGCCTTCAGCTCCGGGCAGCAGCGCAGGGCATCAAACCCACCAGAAGGCTGGTGCATGGTGGGAGCTGCCTTCCAGGAAGCCCAGCTGTGTCCTCATCTCTCTTCCCATACCTGGGGAAGCAAGACGGCTGGGATCAGAATCGTCGTTCACAGGTGTCAGCTCAGCTGCTTTGTAGACACTTTTCCCTCTCTCTCTCTCTCTCTCTCTCTCTCTCTCTCTCTCTCACACACACACACACACACACACACACACACACACACACACCCCGCCCTACCTAGGCCTGGTCAGTGTGTTGATGTATCTTCGGAGCTGAGTTTCGTATTGAGCCCTCTGTTCATGCGTAGCATAGTCCCCCGGGTACATTGGCTCCAGTGGGGCTCCCCAGGCACCCTGCAGGGACTGTAGCAGCAGAGCCACCCAAGTGGATAGGAGAAACAGGGAGAGGCAGTAGTATGCGACGGCCATCTAAGGAGCAAGGAATCGTGGAAGCAGAACACAGCCCGTCAGCAGACCCTCCTGTGTCCATGACCTACCTGCCCAGACACCACCCACCACACATTTTCTTCAAGCCAAGCCTGGAGACAAAGGCAGACGCAGGAGCCACCAGCATTCCCGAGAAAACAAGGACACCTCCATATACACACCCATCAGGGATCAAGCCAGAGGACCCGTGCCTTGTCAACATAGAAAAACATAGCAGAGGAACTGGATATGGGGACTGGATACACAGGACTTAGGACGTTGAGGGCTCTGAGGATGTGGGATTAGCTAGTGCTGGTGGGAACCACAGGGTAGGGGACACAGAATTAACTTATAAAACAAAGGGACAGAAGTCTATGACATTGTGGGTCCTGCTTCCTGGATTGTCCAGGTGCAGAGAGAGACCCAAGAAGGACCTTAGGCCTCTTGAGGGCTCCTGCCCTACAAAGCACCAATTCCGATCCTCCATCACCAGCCTCAACCCAAGGAGTCCCCAGAGGCAGGACTAGAGCTCACTTACCCTGTGTCCTGAGCGAGTGGGTATTGGACCCAGACACCTACCTTCTGCTGGACTGATCTCCCTGTTCCTGGCTGTGCCCCTTTATAGTCCTCAGCACCCCCAGTGTCCCCGCCTCCTGTCAACCTTCCTCACTGCCAGCCTTCAACCCCCCTTTTGCTCTCTCCCTGGTATCTGAAACACGGCGGGCACTGCGGCCAGAAACAGGAAGGCACCAGACCAGTGTTCTAGGTGCCAGAGGAGCACAGAGTAAACAAATAGATCATGACAAAGGTGTCCCGTGGTGTCCATACCAAGCTTTGGACACCAGAACAGCCTTGATTCATAATTGACAGGGTCCTGACATGGTGACCCAAAGATTCTAGTCTCTGGCCTCAATACACCCTCCCGAGAGACAACCCCAGTCGACAATGGGATTTCCTCAGGGTGTGGCTTGAAGCTGAAGGGTCGGGTTTTACCCCTAGCATGGAGGATGGAAGTCAGGCCTTCAATCCAGTGTACAGCTAGATCCAGGAAGGGACAGAGAAGGTGTCTCAGATCCCCAAGCCACTTGGAAGGGAGTGGAGAAATCCATTTGTCCCGTGTACAGAATGCCAACTGAGTTCCTGTGGGCCAGAGTTCAGAGGACACAGGGTTCACAGGGAAAGGGACAATTTCTGGAAGCTGCTTCCTTTCCCACCACAGTGCTAAGTCCCAGGGGAGTACTAAAAACCAGCATCACTTATGAGCTTCGAGTTGCCCCCAAAAATCTCCATGCTGTCATCCTATTTGACAGAAAAAAAAAAAAAAAGAGGGGGAGGCTCACGGAGGAGGGAAGCTTCTCCAAGGCTCTCAGTCAGCCTTCAGTTTCTCCCCTGAGAGATTCTTCTGGTGCCAGTGTGCACCAGGAAAAATCACTGCCCTTTCGTGTTCAGTGTCCTTTTCCCTGACACTTTTCTTTTCTTGCTTTTCTCAAGCCAAGAGCAGTCACTGGCTCTGTTTATTTTGACGCCTGTGAAGGGAGCAAGGGCCTCTCTCTCCTGAGGTTCTGCTCTCAGGACCCGAACAAGAAGCATCACTGTGGGTCCTGGGAACGCGGGAGGTTTTGAGAGGAGAGAAGGTGACAGCAGGCATCTGTTGTGGTGAGGTTAGAGGTCAGATAGGCCTAGCCTCAATTGCAGTTCGCACCACTGCCCGTCTGTCCTGGGAGCATAATCCAATTAGAGCTTCTGGGGTGTAAAGTGGGATCATTGCACCCACTCCCCAGACAGGGAGAATCAAGTAAGACTGTTCCTCTCGGCTCTCATTGATGGTAGCAAGAAGAGCATCAATCGTTCAAAGTAAGTAGAGTTCATTTCTTAGCGAGCCTGCCCTCTTCTCAGGGCTTGGGTCCCCTCCCCCGCAAAACACCCCCCACAACCCCCCACAACACACACACAACTCCCCACCTCCCGCCCCGTCCCCGGCTATGCAAAACCAGTGGCTAGTTCCGATTCGAGCCTCCGCTCTGGCCCGGAGGGCCACGACTGCCACCAGAGGGCGCCTGGCCCTCAACGCCAGATTTAAAGATCCGAGTTTCCAGAGGCTCTGAGCCTCGTGGGGTCTGTTCTGGCCTCTACTGCAGGTGAAGGACCCTCACCAAACACACTGTATCCGGGGACTGAGTCTGGTGTGGGAACTATTTACAGTTTGTCACGCAAGTCCCAAAGAAATCACAACCGTTCCTTAAATGTCAACCAAATAGATTATTGCGATGACAGATTCCAGGGTCCTTGCAGGAGAAGTAGTGACAATCCAGGAGGAAGTAGAGCCTGTGTCTTCTAACTATTACGGTCACCTCTGGAGCACAGAGATAGCTCCTGCTGGCCTTGGTGGGTTCCTGCTGTGCTTTCGTGGAACTCTGAGGAAAGCACACCTGCTCACCTGCAGACGGACTGACCAAGATGCTAGTTGCCCCTTTCTAGCCACGTGCTCTTTGGACAAGGAAGATGGCTACCGGCCAGGGTGATAATGAGGTTAGGAGGACAGCCCAGAAACATGAGGGTGAATAAAGTAGGTGAAGGAACAAAGTACAGAGGCCCCACATACAACCTACAGGACAGGCGTTTGACCAACATCCTGTCCTCCATCAATATCCTATACCGTTTTCCTGGCCCTCTTACCTCAGCCTCTGCTGCTCTCTGAGCACAGGCCAAGAAGGAGTCATTCACAGCACACGGTTTTGTTTGATTTTGTTTAGTAGTGTGTGTGGTGGTGGGGGTGGTGGGTATGTGAGGGGCGTGGGGTGTGGATATAGGTACATGCATGTGTGTAAGTATGTATACATATAGGTGTGCGTATGTGAGGGTTTGTGTATATGTGGGTGCATGCATGTTTACACAGCTCAGGTGGTGTTCCTCAAACACCATCCACCTTGTTTTCTGAGCCAGGGTCTCTCAGCTGGAACCTGGGACTCACACCGAGGCTGAACGGACCAGCCAGTGAGCTCCAGGAATCCAGCCATCTCCACTGCTCTTATGCTGGGATCACACTCAGGTGCCACCATGACTACCTCCCTGCATGAGTGCCGTGGATTTGCCCAGGGTCTTCACACTGGTGGGAAGTACTTTAACCACCTGAGCTATCTCTCAGGCCCTCTACTTTGAAATTTTTGAGGTGCACGTCACTATGCAACCCAAGATAGCCTTGAAAATTGTGGTCCTCCTGCCTCAATTGTGCCCAACTTGCACATATGTCTTAGTGACTTCAGAAGGAGATGAGGAAGAGGGGATCCTTCAAAGAGCTCAAGGCAAAGGAGGCAGCTCAGGCAGCCATTTATTTATCTATCTATCTATCTATCTATCTATCTATCTATCTATCTATCTATCTATTTAAAAGATGAAGTCACTAAAACAGGGAAGAAGCAGGTTATGGTATAGCCATCCTTCACCTAGGACTATATTTCAAATCCTTCCTCAAAAGATCCCTCATAGGTATCCCCTTTGGGTTGGCAAGAAGCTCAGCAGGACCTGAGTTCAATCCCCAAAAACCCACACCAGAAGGAAAGAACCAACTTCTAAAAGTTGTCCTTTGAGTAGCATGTTACACACGTGTGTGTTCACACGTGTGCACACACACACATACACACACAACCAAATCAGCGTCATAGTACTACAATGTGTGTGAGGCACATAACTAATGATCTAACACTTAAAGAAGAGCTGTTTGAGCCAGGGATGGTGGGTCACATCTTTAATTCCAGCACGTAGAAGGCAGAGGCAGGTGGATCTCTGCTGGTTCGAGGCCAACCTAGTCTACCCAGTGAGTTCCGGGGCAGTCAGAGCTAGAGTTCTGTCTCAAAACAAAACTGATATTTGAGACTCACTGCCTGACACTGCAGGCTTGACGACTTGAGTTGGGTCCCTCAGGACCTGGGTAAAAGTTGAAGAGGGAAATGACTGCCCCAAAGCTGTCTTCTTGACTCCACAAGCTGTGATCCTCACATCTTACACAATAAAAACCAATACAGTTTTTAAGGAGAACGTTTTGCAAAGGTAATCATTGTTACTGTCATATCTTTTCATTGTTATTATCATATCTAAGTTCCTTCCTGACTTCTGTATTGATTAAGTTGATCAGCCCCAGATAACACACCTGCTCAAAATGCCCCAGAATAAACCAGCAGTGAGGTCACCTCACTAAGTTAACTAGATAGGACACTTTACACAAACTGTCTCTGGCTGTGTATGTTTCTCCAGGTCTCTCCTGCATTAGCTTCAGACTGGCCCCAGTGAGACAGACCAGCAGACAGGGGACCACAGACACCAGTATTCAGACACACAGTCCTTACCACTCAACCGTATAAGTGGTCACTGCAAGCTTGGAGCAGTAGAAGAACACAGGACTAGAAACGGGGGGGGGGAGTCTTGGGTAACTGGGATGCTAGAGGGAAAGGTAACAGAGAGACTAACTCCACCAAAGGGGAGCCAGGAATAACTTCTAGACAGTGACCATAACGCAAGAGAAACTTACGCAAGTAAGCACTGTGGGACCCAGAATCCATGCAGTGTATGACATATGTTGGGCTTTGGGGTTGTTTCTTCATCCTCTCCCTGTGAAGTTGAAGGGCAGTCCCAGAAGGTAGACATGGGGTCTCATGATCCCCTATACAGAAAGTGTTATACCAGAGGCCACTCTCCTTCCAGGGCTAGCAGACTGTAAGGAGTCCTGCTTATCTCTCCCATCCACACAGTGATACCACCCAGCCTTCCTGGATGACACCATTTCTGTGGATCTGTAGACTTGACTTCAACATGGTACCTCCTCCCTCATCCCCCACCCTCCCCACTGGGCAGGTCCTGCTCAACAAAGGATGGGGAACATATGCTCCTCTTCCAGCACCACCCCCTTCAAAACCTAGGAAAACAAGACACGGAGTAATAGGTAGGTTTCACAGTGAACAGGGAAGTAGCCAGAGAGTGCTGGGTGGCCATAGAGGGCAGAAAATTCCAATTAATGGGCCTCCTGCAGTAAGAGAGATCCAGGGACTCGGGTTAGACTACAGTTTAAAGACCCACAACATTTTAGACCTCAGGCCTTCCCACCAGAAAGGCACAGTTAGTCATAGCTGGGGAGCCATTCAGCAATACAGGGACGTCCCACTGTTGCTGAGAGAATGGAGACCTCCACACTCCCGCTGCTCCTCCTGCTCAAGGACCAAGGGAAGTAACTTATCCTCCTCTTCACTCAGTGCACCCATATTGCCTCTCCAAGGTCTCTTCCTGGGGGTCTCATCCTAGATACCACTCTCCTGCTCTCCGTGGCTGCTTAGGGCGATTTCCCAGGGAGTGGTGCCCAACCTTCTCCCAGAAACTCTCATGGACTTTAAACGCCTCTCCATCCCGATGATCCTTTCTGCCCACCCTCCCCACCCCGTTCAGAATCCACTGCACCCACTCTCTTAGGCTCCCTTCCCCCAGAGTGCCTTCCCATGTCCTTTGGGACCTCCCCCTAGCCCCCAACGACTGAGATGAGCTGTCTTTGCTGAACTCCCCATACCACACCCTCTCCTTGGTTGGTTGGTTTGTTTGTTTGTTTGTTTGTTTCTTAACCACCTATCTTTCCTGGGGCTCCAGCCAGTCACCTTACACACCACTGACGCCATCTCCACAAAAGTGAAAGGGACAGATATATAAACACACGGGTATTTTGTGCGAAATTTGCTTTTTATTTGAGGACGGGGACATGAACACACACAGCCCTCCAGCCTGGGTGTCTGAGACACGAAGTCCCCTCTTCTTAAACCAAACATGCAAGTGAAGTCGGTGTAGTTAGCACATCTCACGGGAGGCCTTGGGGGTCTTCACCACTGGTCCACACCTTCTGGCCTGCAGGAGGGAAAGGAAATGAATTGAATGTGAGGGCATGGTTGTAAGTGATGGCGCCAGGCCACACTCCAGGGCATGCGTGTGGAGGGGTGATATCTACCGAGACCTGAAGGGGAGATTCTCGCTGTCGTCTGTGAAGAGCAGTTTGGAGAACAGAGCTGCGGGGACTTCTCTTTTCCCATACCTGAGGGCGGGACCACAAAGGGGCGTGGTCAGGCCTCCAGGTGGCGCTGTGGGGGAGGGAGCAACCCGCGAGGCTGGGGTCCACCCGCCTGCCCTCTCCCAGGCTCACCGCTGCCGGGTGACCAGGTTGAGGTAGTGGCGCAGGGAAGCATAGTAGCGGCTCAGCTCCTCCGGGGAGGCATCTTCGCCCGGAGCCTCTGGTTTAGCGGGGTAGGCGTCCACCAGCGCTCCCAGGCAGGCGAGCAGGACAAGCAGCATTGCGACCATAACGGGCCAAGGCCTGCGTACCGCCACCATCTAGGAGGAGAGCATTGGTGGGTGGGCCATCCTGAGCCTCGATCCTCCACAGCGGGAGGCTGCGGTTGTCGTCGTGTCCACATCTCAGTGATCTGTTTGTTCCAACCACAGGACTCACCTAGTCTTCTCCCGCCTTGCACCATCTCTGTCCTCAGTTTCCCCGTCTGTCAGACAGCCATAAGTCTCCCCACTCCCGCTGATACCCAAAGAGGTAGATAAGGGGAAGAAAGCTCCGATGACACCCGAATTCCCCACGGCTTCTCCATCTCACCTCAGATAGACCCTGCCCACCCAGCTCGCAACCACTCAGTCTCAGTTTCCAGCGACCTGACCTCGGTTTCCCCACAAAACATCACAATACCAAATCATTCCTGACTCCGAGTCATTCACTCACAGCAGCTACAGCTCCTGAAGCGAGATGAGCAGGAGGAGATGGAAGGCAGGAGAAGCTCGAGGGCTGGACAGCTACGGATCCCTGCGGCCTCTGCTCAGAGCTTCCCCGCGGGGCTTATATCCCACTTGGAAAGGGAGGGGGAATCCAGAGGAGGGGAGCCAGCGGGGGAGGGCTTGTCTCCTCCCTCCCTCCTCCCCTCTCTCCCTCCACCCCTGCCAAGCGCTGACTTTACATCCAGCCTGAACGTGCTGTCTCTCCACCTCAGCAGGAGCCGAGGGGGCATTCCCATCTTCGGACTCGGGGTCCTTCTGGAAGGATGCCTTGCCTGAATCCGGTGCTCACACTACAGCTGCCACAAGGAACTGAATCTAGAGTTTGGAACTAGACTAAACGGGGCAAAACCAGAAATGACATCCCATCTTCCTCAGGCCATTCATAGAAGGGGATGGAGAAGGGGGAACGCAGTTCCTTCAGCCTGTGCGACCTGTGTTAGCTTCTTTCAGGAAACAACCCTGTGTGCTTCTGTTTGGTGAAGGTCCCAGGACTGACTGGACCTGTAGGGGAAGTCTTTTTTCTGCTGAAGGCAGGGATAGGGGCATGTGTCCTCGCCTCCCAACCTGGTTATGATGTTGTGAGGATGAGGCCTCATTGGACTGACATCTCCTTGTGTCCTTTCTCCATTGAAAGAGAGATGGGGGAGGTAAGAGGCTAGTTCCAGTCACAGACACTGTTTCATCAGCTCCTTGTGTATTTAAGCCTAGAACAGACAGACCCAGGACCAGCCAGCTATGCAGCCCTGACAGAGTGCCCCCCCAAGTCAGAACCCCTTCTCCGACCAAGACACCTTCAGGACATAGGTGTCTTTTGCAGCTAAGTGATACCAAGATGACCCAGTGCACAGCACTGTTTAAGCCCGCCACAGATGTCTCTGGACTTTGGGGCCCATGAGGGAAGGACTGCAGAAGAGAGGCAACCCTCTTCTATTATTATTATTATTAATGATTATTAAACATTTACTTTGTGCTGCATAATACATCGATTCCTGCACAATATTCCAACTATCCCACCTTACTAGAGAGAAAACTGAAGTTCTGAGGGGTCATCCATGGCTCAAACAGGACGAGGGCAGACAAACCTGGGGAACGGCCTTCTCAGTGCTGACAGTGGACAGGCGTGGCACCCCAACCCTCAGGAGTTACACAAGGGAGCAGGAATGGACACTGTCTGGAGCCATAGCCTACTCTGATTGGCTGAGAGGGGGAAGGACCCCAGACCATGAGCCCCATCAGACCCACCTGCTTGATCAAGAAGAGAGAGCCATAGGGAAATACTCTGTAAAAACCCTTTTTATGTCCCTCTCCCAGCCCTGCCAGAGCCACTTCTAGCCCATGAAAGCAGGAAGAACTATCTTGCCCAGGCTCCTAGTTCTAGGCCAGTCCTTCCACTTTCCAGGACAGATGGCCGTGGATGCTATATTTAGAACTCACCTGGGATGGAGCTTCCAGGTCTTCTTCAATGGCCTTTTTTATGGGTTCAATCACCTGTACTCTCCGGAAATGGATCCTTATCAGTCAGCCAGGTTCCATGGGGTCCCCCTGTAACAGAAGAAGTACCAGGGCATCCTGCTGAGCATGGAAGTGGAAGAGATCAGGACTAGAGGACCCCAGCCTTGGGGAAAAGAGAGACACAGTTCTCCTTAGGGAGCCTGTATCCGGGGATCAAGGCACAGCCTTGCCCTCCAAGGACCCTCATCTCAGGAGAGCCACATCCCTGAGGTCTCCCAGTCTTAAAAGATCCCAGAACAGATACAGAGAAGCCAGCCAGTGTTCTGTTTGGAGAGGAGATAACAGAAGTCCAAGAATTCTAGTCTTTTAGGGAAAGCCAAAGGCCATGGGACGATAAGGCAGATGCTCGCTCGGGAGAGGACAACCTGCGTGCTGGCGAGGACAGCTCTGATCACAGACGCCTGAGCCTAGATAGACAAGGACACTACAGGCTACAAGGGACAAGGAGATGGGAATGGACATTTATGTATTGGTCCCCCAAGGGCCAGCTGTGGTGGCAAGGGGGTTGCAGTTGCACCAACCCCAGACAGAGGCAAAGGAGTTTGTGAGAGGAACACAGAGGATCTGCCATGCTTCAACGCCCTGCCCCCTCCTACCTTAGGGAATACAAGGTTCAAGGAAAAAAGAGGAGGAGAAAGGGTGAAGACCCTAGAGGATATAAGTGAAGGCCTAGATTCAGTGTATGAAAGCAAGCTGAACGCAAGGGGGTCCTCAGTGTGGCCCAGGAGCCAGCCTCCCCCCATCCTCACAGACCCCCGTCTGTGCGTCTTGGCTTTCCCTCCGATCCCATGCCCCAATTACAGGACAAGCTTTCTATTCATTAATCACCACCCCCACATCAAAGACTTAATTAACCGTTGATTAGTGGGGAGGATGTCTCAGCCCTCGATCAATAGGCTTGGCTGGCCCCACTGAGTGCCCCCCATCATCATCGACCCGTGACTCAGCCTCTTTCAGACAAGTCTGCAAACTGGGCGCTGACACCTGTGAGAGGGAACCTCCAAAACAATTGTTACTTGAGGCCAGGACCAGCCTCCATCTTGTCCTCCAAGGATATAGAGACAGAATTGCTGGGGTTCCATTGCTCTTCATCCTCAGAAGGCATAAGACCAACCCAGATTAGGGAGGTTAGAGACCTCAGAAAACCATTTGTGTTGTCTCCTATGTTCAAGTCCACTCATCCTAAGTGACAGCTTTCTGCAACGTATCAGTGGTCACCCGAACCCAGTATCCATAACAGGAACCTCTGATACACAGGACATTGCCCAATGACTCCTTTCCAAGCAAAGTCACAAGCAGGAAAGAGTCATTCCTTACAGACGCGGGTGCACAACATGTAATCCCAGCACTAGGGAGAGACAAGATCTCAAGTTCCAGGCCAGCCTGGGCTACATAATGTCACCTTGTTTCAGAACAAAACAACAGGGAGTGGGGATGTATCTCAGGTCTAGTTCTTACTTAGCATGCACAGAGCTCTGAGATTGATCCCCCAGCATTGGCAGGGATCCCCACCACACATCTAGAACCCCAGAACTCCAGAGGTAGACGTAAGATGAGAAGTTCAACATGCATCTTTGGCTATATTAAGAGCTTGAGGTTAGGGCTGGAGAGACGGCTCAGTGGTGAAGAGCACTGACTGCTTTTCCAGAGGTCCTGAGCTCAAATCCCAGCAACCACATGGTGGCTCACAGCCATCTGTAATGAGATCCGATGCCCTCCTCTGATGTGTCTTAAGAAAATGGCACTATAGTTACATAAAACAAATACATAAATCTTTGAGGGTTGGGGATTTAGCTCAGTGGTAGAGCGCTTGCCTAGGAAACGCAAGGCCCTGGGTTCGGTCCCCAGCTCCGGAAAAAAAAAAAAAAAAAGAGCTTGATGCTATCCCTGGATACATGAGACTATCTTAATGATGGTCACTCTTGCATGATGAGACACCATGACCAAAGCAAGTTAGGGAGGAAAGGCTTTACTTGGCTTACACTTCTACATCACTATTTAACTTCAAAGGATGACAGGACAGGAAATGAAGCAGGTGGCTGATGCAGAGGCCATGGAGGGGTGCTGCTTACTGGCTTGCTCCCCATGGCTTACTCCTTCTGTTTTATTATAGAACCCAGGACTGCCAGCCCAGGGATAGCACCACCCACAATGAACTGGGCACTCCTCCCTCAGTGACTAGTTAAGAACATGGCCTACAGATGTATCGTATGAAGGAGTGTTCTCAGTTGAGCTTCCCTCCTTTCAAATGACTCTAGCTTGCTTGATGTTGACATAAAACTAACCAGGACCACCCTTCTAGAAAGAATGAAAGGCCGGAGGTAGGGGAAGGGGGCGAGAAAAGGGAAGCTGGTAAAATATCTCAGCAGGTAAAGGCACTTGTCACCAAACCTGGCGACCAGAATTCAACCCAAGCAGACTTAATCAAGGTGTGATCAGGTTGGTCATAGCAATTCCAATTCTTCAAGATGGTCCTAAGTCATCCCTATTGCCTGAGAGGACAGGCAGTTCTCAGGAGACGATGACTCATGATCCTGGGTACAAGCCTCACCCTGGTGGATGATTGCCCTCATCTGGGAATGATCCAGCAAGGCTCTGATGTTCCTGGAACCCAGGTAAAGGCAGGTTTGGAAGCTCCGGCTATCTCCATATCTTCCATTTAAGGGGATGAGATAAACCGATAGACAGTCCTCGAGCGCTTAACGTGTCTATGCAGAGTTGGGCAGGAATCTCCCCCAAAGTAAAAGACAGAGATACTGAATGAAAACAGAGATACCAGAGAGGGATGGGCGGTTTTTAACGAGGTGGTTTCTAAGGACCTTTTAGGATAGGATTTTAACAAATCTAAAAATATAAGCCATTTGTATTTGTTGCTAAGATAAAGCAGACAGGAGGGCGCGTGTTTGACAGCTCATCTGGTAAAAGTCCTGGCTGTGTAGGCCTGAGTGCCATCCCTGGAACCTACATAAAGGTGGAAAGAGTCAGCTCCACAAAGCTGTCCTCTGACCGCACAAATACTGAGGCACGCGTATACACACACCCACGGGCACACGCACATGCATACATCAACAATAAATAAACGTTTAAAAAGAAAATAGAGGGGCTGGGGATTTAGCTCAGTGGTAGAGCGCTTACCTAGGAAGCGCAAGGCCCTGGGTTTGGTCCCCAGCTCCGGAAAAAAAAAGAACCAAAAAAAAAAAAAAAGAAAAAGAAAATAGAAAACAGAAACCTTTCTAGCACAGACAACACATTTGGCCTGTGTTTTGTTTGCTTGTTTGTTTGCTCTGCTTTTAGACTGGGTTTTTTTTTTTAAAGATGTATTTATGTTATTCATATGAGTACACTGTAGCTGTCTTCAGACACATCAGAAGAGGGCATCAGATCCCATTACAGATGGGTGTGAGCCAGCATGTGGTTGCTGGGATTTGAACTCAGGACCTCTGGAAGAGCAGACAGTGCTCTTAACCACTGAGCCATCTCTCCAGCCCCTAGACTGGGTTTTATTATGTAGTCCTGGATGGCTGAGACCTCACAATGTAGATCAGGCTGGTCTTTAAACCATACAAATCCCCTTGTCTCTGCCTCCCGGGTGCTGGAAGCTACCACCAGTGTCTTTAAATTGTCTTAAAAGGAAAAGCAGGATTTAATTCAATTTCTGTTTCTTCTATAAAAACCCTATATGGCAAACACTGCTGGAACCTGGGGCCTCTGCACGGAGACTCTCTGTGGGTTTCACAAGACGGTTGGTGGATTTCTGGAAGAGAGACTCAGTCAACATGCTCTCTTCCCAGAGATCCCAGGTCAGGTGTGTATGTAGCTTAGAGATAGCATCCAAGGTGGCCTGGCTCAGGGTGATAGTGCAGTCCCTGGGTGATGTGTAGCAGTCATCAAGGCCAGCAGCCACCCAACATCAGCAGCAGCAATAGCAGTTTCTTGGGCACGAGAGCCGAGACAATGCCTGTGTCTCTGGGGCCAGAGATAATGAATCCCACCAGAACAGAGCCACAGCAGCCTGTCCCCTGCATAGTCAGTGTGGGGTTTATCCATCGTGTTGCTCTGGCAGCCTCTCCGCGCTAAGACTGTGTAAAGCTTGGCAGAGATGGGGCACCTCGGATGGCAGTGGCTGCCTTTCTTGGAACACTTAACATCCAGACCCACGTGATCATCGCAGTCCCGGACAGTAACAAAACCCTCAAACCTGATCCGCTGATGAGCCTGAATCTGCCTCTGCACTGCCATGGTAACAGGACCTCATCCCTAAGGGATGCTGCTAGAAGAGACAATGACCTCAGACTCCTTGATGGACAGTGAGAACAGATGGATCTCCTCCAGGGGTTTGATCTTCATGTCCTTAACCAGGCAGACCAGCTTGTTTGATGAAGATTCATTCCTTCTATTAGGTTTGCCTTACGGTTTTTAGTTTTGTTGTTGTTGTTGATGTTTGGTGGTGGTGGTGGTGGTGGTGGTGGTGGTGGTGGTGGTGGTGGTGGTTTTTTTCAAGACAGGGTTTCTCTGTGTAGCCTTGGCTGTCCTGGAACTCACTCTGTAGACCAGGCTGGCCTTGAACCCACAGAGCTATGCCCGCCTCTGCCTTCTAAGTGCTGTGATTAAAGGTGTGCGCCACCATCGCCCAGCCTTTGCCTTCAGTTTCACCTCCACAAGCCTGGTAGCCTCAGCTCTAGAAGCTCCTGAAGTTCCTGTGAGGTCACTGTAGCCCTCCCTATCCTGCTTCTCACGCTGTGTCCACCAGAGCACACTGAATGGGTCCCCCCCCCCCCACTCCTTGCATTGGGTGTTTTCCTGTGAAAGAGGAAATATCTTTTTTTTAAGATTTATTTGTTTATTATATATAAGTACACTATACCTGTCTTTAGATACACCAGAAGAGGGCATCAGATCTCTTTACAGATGGTTGTGAGCCACCATGTGGTTGCTGGGAATTGAACTCAGGACCTCTGGAAGAGTAGTCGGGTGCTCTTAACCGCTGAGCTATCTCTCCAGCCCCAGAAATATCTTTTTCTTTTTAATTTTTTGTTTTGTTTTGTTTTTAAGATTTAGAGTGGAACACTTGCCACAGCACACGTGTGGAGCCCCGTCCACCTTGCTTTGAGGCAGAATCCCTCTTGATGCTGCTACAGCACAGGGGTGTGAGCTTCTGGCCAGTTCTCCTGTCTGAACCGCCCATCTTGCTGTAGGACTACTAGAATTACAGATGTGTGCCTCTGGATCTTAGTGAATGTCTCAGGGATTGAACTCAGGGTGTCAGGCTTTCAAACTGAATCATCTTCCCGGCGGAAATACGTCTTAAAGCTAAGTTTGTATTTTTTCCACAATGGGATGAGCCTTTCCTGCGTTGTAAAGCCACTTCCTTAAGCCGTAAGAAAGATTGAATTAGAAAGAATTATTCCTGCTTAATAACTGTTTACTAATAAAATTACTAAATTAGCAGTGGGATTCATCTTCCTGGACAAACATTGAAATGTTTTTATGAAATGTGTCAAAGTCGCACAGGGATTGCCGCTGTGCCTACGACCTTAGGTCTTCAGAACCGGAGGCTAAATGGACGGATGATACTACAAAAATAAAACCAGTTGTCAACATCAGTGGGAGCAGTCAGCTTCCTGAGCAAAAGTAGCCTGATAGTTCTTCAACCCGGGAAGTTACTCATTCTGGAAAACGACAGTTAGTTCCTTATAAAAAAAAAAATCTAACGCACCTTATATGAAAATGGATGTGAACTGTTTTAGTTATCTCTGCTAGAAGATGTTTAAGAATCACAGCTAAGAATTCAGAACGGGTCACAGTCCTTCCACAGTGAATTCGCGGCAGGCAAGAGACTCGTGAAGTGGAAATTTCTGGAAACTCGTTATGTCATATGTTTTGGTGGGGCACACAGGTGAAAGGATGTTTCGCTGAAGCAGACACAGGTGAGGTGGTGTTTTGCTGAAGCAGGCGACATGTGAGAGGATGAATTATATTTAGAGAGAATGTAAATATGACCCCCACAGACAGTGGGAGGGGCTCTGGCATTGGTTCGCCTTGCCCAGAGCATCACTGGTCCTTGCTTGCTGTTACTTTGTAGAGAATAATTCACCAAAGAATTTCTCATGATGTTTCAGCAGCGTCTTGCTGCTTCTGTGGCCTCGGACAGATTGGCAGAGCCTTGCGGTTTCTTCTGGATTGACCTGCCATTGGTAATTTATGGGAGGTGATTCCTGAATGAACTGGATGCCGAATAGCCCTGAAAAAAAACTATTTCTAAACAGGTCCACAACCCCCACTTCCTATTAACCTTTCCTTTCCACTACCTTTGGTGGATGGTGGGCTAGAAGGGAGGTTGAAGCATTTAAGAACCCTTGTTAAAGTAGGTTTTGAAAAATCAAAGCCAATATTCATTCATTCATCAAATTAAAAACAAATATATTTACTCCAGCGTTTAGTTTGGGAGGGACCTGTTTTATCTCTTCCAAAAGTGGGACTGGAGAGATGGGTCAGTGATTAAGAGCACTTGCTGCTTTTGCAGAAGACCTGGGTTCGAGTCCCAGCACCCTCATGGTGTCTTATAACCATCCATACTCCAATTCCAGGGGATCCCATGCCCTTTCCTGACTTCTCTGGTCAGTGGCAAGTATGTGGTGTGCATGCATACATACATACATACATACATACATACATACATACATACATACACACATACACACATACATGCATGTGTGCATGCAGGCAAAACACCCTTACACATTTTTTAAACCTAATAACATGAATAAATAAATCTTCCAAAAGAAACTCCATTTGGGGGTCTGGAGAGATGGCTCAACGGTTAAGAGCACTGACTGCTCTTCCAGAGGTCCTGAGTTCAACTCCCAGTAACCACATGGTGGCTCACAACCATCTGTAATGAGATCTGATGCCCTCTTCTGGTGCATCTGAAGACAGCTACAGTGTACTCATATAAATAAAACAAGTAAATCTTTAAAGAAAGAAAGAAAGAAAGAAAGAAAGAAAGAAAGAAAGAAAGAAAGAAAGAAAGAAAGAAAGAAAAAACTCCATTTGGGGGGCACCTCTAGATTTAGCCAAAAAAACAATAGAACGTCTCCCTACTAGTAAAAGGAAGAATATTCGCTTGTTTCAATGAATTGACTTACTGGGTTGTTATTGACATTAGAAATGATGAGGAGTTGGGGATTTAGCTCAGTAGTAGAGCGCTTGCCTAGCAAGCACAAGGCCCTGGGTTCGGTCCCCAGCTCCAAAAAAAAGAAAAAGAAATGATGAAATACAACAAATTCCTGGACATAGCAGTTGATCTGCTCCAGCTGCTTCTCTCTCCTGTCACAGCATAATCTGTCCTGATGGCCGCCTGCCCTACAGTATGGGACCTAGCCATACCTGTCAAGCACACGAAGTCCTACTTACAAGAGCAACCTGATGAACTCATATTCCAGATGTTATAACCTACCATCAACACTGTGCCACACTCAGACTTCCGCCTACCCTGGAACATCTGCTGAACTAACTTCCTTCCTTCCTTCCTTTTTTCTTTTTTCCTTCCTTCTCTCCCTTCTTTCTGTCTCTCTCTTCCCTCCTTCCTTTCTGTCTCCTTTCTTCCTTCCTTCCTTCTTCTCTCCTCTCTCTCTCTCTCTCTCTCTCTCTCTCTCTCTCTCTCTCTCTCTCTCTCTCTCTGACAGAGTTTCACTGTGAAGATCAGGCTGGCCTGCAATTCCCAGAGAGCACCAGCCTCTACCTCAAGATCGATGAGATTAAAGGCATGCACCGTCATGCTCAGCTTCAACTGATTCTTATTAGGGACACCCAAACATTTTGAGCTAACGATTTTTCTTTAAATTATATAAACCCAACCAGTTGCTGATGCCAACAGTGTTTCTGGTGTTCCCATTACAAAATAATAATAATAATAATAATAATAATAATAATAATAATAATAATAATAATGTGCCAGGTTTAAAAGGGAGGGTACTGTGGGTGGAAATGTGAGACTAGGAACTCTAAAACACATGAATTTGCTAAAAATAAGGGAGACGTGACTTAGAAAAGGATTCATGCTGTTGTTTTAAAGGGAATTGGAGAGATGGCTCAGTGGTTAAGAGCACTGACTGTTCTTCCAGAGGTCCTGAGTTCAAATCCCAGCAACCACATGGTGTCTCACAACCATCTGTGATGGGATCCAATGCCTCTTCTGGTGTGTCTGAATGAAGGTACAGTGTACTACATAATAAATAAATCTTTAAATAAATTTAAAAAAAAAAAGAATATAGAGGACTGACGAGATGGTTCAGCAGGTAGAGGTGACTGCAGCCAAGCCTGATAGCCTGAGTTTGATCTTCCAGACTCCCAGGATAGAAGGAGAAAACCAATTCCCAAAAGTTGTCCTCTGACCTTCACATGCACACATACATACACACATGCAACACACGCACACATGCATGTGCACACACACAAACAAACAATTTTTAAAAACTAGACCACGGAGCACAAAGCATCCTTGGCTTCCACAGGAACAAACTGTTCAGCCAACAGAGGCGACTGTGAGTGACGTTCTAAGAAAAATAGAAGCCGTGCCTGTGGTGAAGAGTCTAAGAAGCCGATTGACTGATTACGTGAGCTGGAGTTCCCAGGAAAAAGCCACACCTCAGCAGGGGTTGTACAGGGATGATGGGTGGATTGGGTTCTACAAGTGTATTTGAAAACTGCCTTGATTTATGACTTTCCTTTGTTCACCAACCACAAAAAAATGTCCTAAAACCACACGTCCACATCAGAACACGTTATTTGGGGCAACCTAAATCCACATGCATTCCTGGGCCATAGTATTCATGCTTCACAGAAATTAATCATCTCTTTCTGCCAATCATCTCTTTCTGCCTTTGAGATGATAATAACAGCCTCACAGCCACAGAGCTAGAACGTGGAGAACGCAGTCAAAAATGAGCTTGGTCCAATTTCACTCGCCTGGGCTGCCCACCCCTGAGTCTGACCTAACATCAGGTTAAACCACGGCATGTGATTTATTTATTTATTTATTTATTTATTTATTTATTTATTTATTTATTTATGAACAGGGTCTCCCTGTGTGGCCTTGGCTGGCTGGAACCTCATCGTGTAGAGCAGGCTGGTCTCAGACTCACTGAGATCCATCTGTCCTTGCCTAGCGCTGGGATTGAAGGTGTGTGCCACTATGCCAGAGGGCAGATGCCATTTATTTGTCTGTTTTCACAGAGCAGGCCTGAGGACGGAGTTCAGGACCTGAGGAACGCTAGACCAATGTTTGACTGCTTAGCCAAACTCCAGCTCCAAGAGATGCCATCTTTTATTTTTTAAAGGTTTATTTATTTATATGAGTACACTGTAGCTGTCTTCAGACACACCAGAAGAGGGCATCGGATCCCATTACAGATGGTTGTGAACCACCATGTGGTTGCTGGGAATTGAACTCAGGACCTCTGGAAGAGCAGTCAGTGCTCTTAACCACTAAGCCATCGCTCCAGCCCAAGACGCCATCTTTTTAAAAGCAATAGGAAAAGGAAGGTGGAGACTGGAGAGACGGCTCACCCGTTAACAGCATCTGCTGCTCCTGCACAGGACCCAGTTCAGTTCTCAGCACCTGCATGGCTTCTCACAACCACTGTAACTCCAGCTCCAGGAGATCTGACACTCTCTTCTGGCCTCCTCAGACACCATGTGTACATGGCATACATTCTCACAAACACACACATAAATGAAATAAAGATATGCCATTAAAATGAAGGGCTGGAGAGATGCTCGTGATCAAGAACACTTGTGATTCCCAGCAACCACAGGGTAGCTTACCACCATTTGGAACTTCAGTTCCAAGGGATCCAACTCCCTCCTCTGACCTCTTGGCGGCACTAGTCACGTGCACAGTGCACATTCATGCATACACATGTGCGTGCCATCAAAACACTCCTACGCACAAAAATAAAGTTTAAAATTTTTTTAAAGTGTGAGAGATTAGGCTTAGTAGCACATGCCTGGATCCCTTGCACTTTGGGAGGCAGAGGCAGGAGGATTGCTGAAAGTCAAGACCAGCCTGGTCTACATAGTGAGGTCCAGGCTATCAAGGGCTTCATAAGGACCCCTGATCCGACATGATGAGGACTTACAGAGCTACTGTAAACTCTTGCCAAAGATGAAGCGGGCGGGACAGGGCGGGGCAGGGACAGGGCGGGGCCGGGGTCGGATCGGGGCGGGGCCGGGGCGGGGTGGGGCGAGGCGGAGGAGCTGCAAAGAAGATGGCTGTTCAAGAAAAATACTTCTGCACCTTCTAAAATGAAACATACTCTTATAAAAACAAATGCGCGTATGTATGACCCAGAAATCCAGGGTTATTTGCCTTTGGGAAGTGAACGTACATGTATGTCCGCACAAAAACCCAAGCATAGCTGTTTGCAGCCGCTCTAACTGCTGAAGTCTTCCAACAAGGACTGAATAAAGTATGACATGAACGGGGCTATCCACTTTTGGTCACAGTAAGAATGAACTGTTGACATTCAGAATCAATTGGGTTACTCTCTAAAGATAATTAGGCTTCATGAACGAAGCCTGCCCTCGGAAGGGCACATCCTGTATATAATTCCTCGTATGTGACATGTGCCAAAAGCTACTACAGTGATAGAGAACAGATTTGTGCATACCAAAAATAGCAGGAAATGATGCTGTTGTTCTGTGACAGGAAGATAGTTCAGTCCGTATAAGAATCCCTGCCTGGGGGGTTGGGGATTTAGCTCAGTGGTAGAGCGCTTGCCTAGGAAGCGCAAGGCCCTGGGTTCGGTCCCCAGCTCCGAAAAAAAGAAAAAAAAGAAGAAAAAGAAAAAAAAAAAAAAGAGCACTGGCTGCTCTTCCAAAGGATCCTGATTCGATTCCTAGCACCCACACGGTAGTTCACAACCATCTGTAACTCCAGTTCTAGGGTGTCTGAAGCCCTCTTCTGGCCTCCACAGGCACTGCACCCTCATGTTGCACAGACGTCCATGGTTGCAAAACCACTATGAATAAAAATTTAAAATGTAGGGGCTGGAGAAATGGCTCAGAGGTAGAGAGCACTGACTGCTCTTCCAGAGGTCCTGAGTTCAATTCCCAGCAACCACATGGTGGCTCACAACCATCTAATATGGTATCTGACGCCCTCTTCTGATATCCAGGCATATATGTAGGCAGAACACTGTGTACATAATAAATAAATATTTTTAAATGTAAATAAATAGGTGGTTTGTAGTGGCACACTCCTTTAAGCCCAGCACTCAGGAGGCAGAGGCAGGCAGATGTCTGAGTTCGAGACCAGCCTGGTCTACAGAATGAGTTCCAGGACAGCCAGGGCTACACAGAGAAACCCTGTCTTCAAAAAAAATCAAAACCAAAAACCCCAAAAACTATAGATGAGTAAAGTTATGTCAAAAGTGTTCAGAATGGCACCTGAAAGCCAGTAATCTTTCAAAAAGTGCCTTTTTGAGTCAGGGATAAATTTTAGTTTCCTAGCTAAAGTCCTCTAGTGGTAAAAGAACCACTTAGCAGGCATCCTGGGCACTGCTTAAAGATTTTGGCCTTCTCTGGGGTCTGAGTTCTCCACAGGGTCACAACATAGGTGATGCTTCTGTGTAAGCTGAGAGGTAGCAAGGTCAGCTCAGGGTGGGCAGCCCTTACTCACCATCCCCAGTGCAGAGATGGGTGGAAGAGACAGGCAGACTGCAGGACAAGGCTGGGTGGGAGGGACAGACTGCAGGAAAGGCTGGGTGGGAGAGACAGACTGCAGGACAAGGCTGGGTGGGAGGGACAGACTGCATAAAAAGGCTGGAATGACTTATGGGGTCAAGTGGAAATGCAGGGAGGTTGGGCATACCTGGGGGGGGCAGGAAAAACGTATCGAATGTTCAGGGTCTACCCCAGCTTGGAGTCAGGCTTCAGGGCTAGATCAAGCTCCAGGGGAGCAAGATGGCTCAGTGGATAAGGAGTTTGCTTGAGAGCCTGAGGCCCTGAGCTTGAGCCCTAGAAACAACAAGGTGGAAGGAGGAAACCAGTGTCACAAAATTCTCCTTTAACCTCCAATAGACGGTATAGCATGTGCCCATCTCTACACACATCACGTACACACACACACACACACACACGCACACGCACACGCACACGCACACGCAAATAATAATAATGATATAATAATAACTACTACTTCAAGCCCTGCCTCTATCCCTCACCAGGTCTCTGTGGCCTGAGCCTGGCGTGGCATCTTCAGCCTCCATTTTTCTCTGTGTGACAGAGGGCCAGAGCGCCTAACTAGTTATGAGTGAGTGTTTAATCATGTGAAATGCCTCCCTGTCCCAGCCCATCCTAAGTGCCCTTAGCTTTGCACTCTACTGTTTACAGTGCAGACATAGGCAGGAGGTATGAATGGGAACTGTAAGTTTCCTTTGCTGTCCTTAACGGCACTGAGGATAGAAGCGAGGCCTGTGTTGCTCAACCCAGAAGAGAGAGGCCTGCCATGGTGGCCTACCTGTTGGCTCAGGTTTCAGTTTTATTTTGTGGGGAGTTTAATAGACTATTTGACAGTTGCTGGGATGAAGGCGAATCACTTTCTCTTCCTGGTGGCTGGATAGATAGATAGATAGATAGATAGATAGATAGATAGATAGATAGACAGACAGATGATAGATACATAAATAGATAGACAGACAGATAGATGATAGACAGACAGATGATAGATACATAAATAGATAGACAGACAGATAGATGATAGATAGATAGATAGATAGATAGATAGATAGATAGATAGATGATTGATAGACAGATAGACAGATGATAGATAGATAAATGATAGACAGACAGATGATAGATAGATGATAGATAGACAGACAAACAGATGATAGATAGATGATTGATAGATAGATAAATAGACAGATAGATGATTGATAGGTAGATAGAGAGATGATTGATAGACAGACAGATAGATGATAGATAGATAAATGATAGACAGACAGATGATAGATAGATAGATGATTGATAGATAGATAAATAGACAGACAGATGATTGTTAGGTAGATAGAGAGATGATTGATAGACAGATAGATGATAGATAGATAAATGATAGACAGATGATAGATAGATGATAGACAGACAGACAAACAGATGATAGCTAGATAAATAGACAGATATATGATTGATAGATAGATATATGATAGATAGATAGACAGACAGACAGACAGACAGAAAATATCTGATTACTGCTCAGGCTGCAGAGAAGGCTCAGGACACCAGACACATACATGGTGCGTATTCATACACACAGGCAAAACATCCGTACACATAAGATAAAATAAATAAACCTTAAGGGGGGGAGGGGATGGGCTGAGTCATGTTCAGACATCTTTGTAGCCCCTGAGCCATGTCACCCACACAGCTCCCTGTGTCCACGGGGTGTCAGGAGATATTTTGCTGACTACCTTGCTGAAGTCCAGACACGGGAGTTTCCAGCACCCTGACCTCTGGCCACATAATCCCATCAGCCCAGAAATCAGATCAAGCCAGAGTGATGAGTTTTTACCATCTCTAGCCCTTTGTTTTCACAATTCCTCAAGCTCGAGGGCCGAGCAAAGGGTATGGACTCCAGGGTCTCACTGTTCTGGTTGCAAACTCACATGCAACCATCACTGTGTGACTCTGGACAAGTTGTCTGGGTTCTCTGAGCCTCATCATTTAGAGAGAGAGAGAAAGAAAGGGGGGAGGGAGGGGGAGAGAGAGAGAGAGAGAGAGAGAGAGAGAGAGAGAGAGAACCGATGTCTTGGATTTCATTTTACTATTAAAATAGTTGGTATCTAATTGCTCTTCCCTATCAAGCCGTGCTCTCCTTGGGAATGAGCTGGAAGCTTACCCAGCGCCCTGGAAGAGTGATGGTTTAGCATGCACAAGGCTCGGTGTTTGATCCTCAGCACCAACAAGAAAGCAAAGTATGGTGACCCGTGCCTGTTATACCAGCACTGGGGAGGCTGAGGCAGGATTGCAAGTTGAGGACCAGCCTGGATTACGTGTTGAAAAACTCTATCAGAAAGAAATGAAAAGAAAGAAAAGTGAGGTTTCCTAGCTTTGTTTCCCAGCACCTGCCTTTGGAGGGGACCCATCTTTGTGCCCCTTTTTTCTCTGCACTCCCGTCCCCTGTCTCCCCTCTCTTCCCACAGTCTCACAGACTCTCCCCATATACCGCTTTGCCCTTCATCTCAGGGGCAATCTCCTTTCTCTCCAGACTTCCGTACCCAACCTGGGTGATAGGCCCAGAGCCCATCCCCACCCAGGGGTCAGCAGCATTCCCCATCTGTCATGTGGTACAGCTTGCTCTGTGGCCTTGGATGGAAGCAGGGACTGGACAGGTGTGATGAAGGAGCCTGACTCATTTACTAGTTCGCTCGTTAGCGGCTTCATTAGTTCCGAGGGCTCTGTGGAAAGCCATTAGTGTGACTCACTTGGTGCCATCCATCAGAGAGGAGGGTGGTAACTGACAGCTATGAGAGGAGAAAACAAGAAAATGACCCACTCCCGCCCTCCTGCCGCCTCCCAGGAAGAACAAGGCTGGGACAGCTCCATGGAAACCGTCAGCCTGGGGCTCCCTGGATACACTGGTCTGTGGCAGGATGCAGGGGAACTGCCCCAGCTGAGAGACATCATCATGCGACCGGTTCTGATGCTTTATGACCTCTGACCTTGGGGGCCACTCATCCTCTGGGTCTATCCTGTGCACCTCCCTCACTCTGCTCGGTTTCCGCAGTGCGGCTCTGAAAAGCTCTGAAAACTGGTGCACCTGAGCCCACAGCCCAAGGTTATCCAAACCGCAGAAGCAGCCAGGCACAACATCTCTGTGGACAGTCCCTTAGGAAACCCTAGAGCTCTGTGCCCCAGAGGGGAAGGCCATTTATAAGTCACATTTATGTCCATTTGTGTGTGTGTGTGTGTGACGCATATGACATGGCATGCACATGGAAGTCAGAGGACAACTTACAGAAATCAGTTCCTCTCTTCTATTGTGTGTTTCAAGTTCACGGGAAGGGGCATTACAAACAGAAGAGACAAGGGCCCTGCTTTATCTCAGGTTACATGATGGTGACTTGCTGTGCCTGGATGCTAAGAGAGCTGACTCCTTGACCCTGAGTAGATAGTGTGGGTGGGTGTGCTTCCTGCCTCCTCCTGATTGTCCCCAATGTCTTCCCAATGGATTGGTCAGATAAACCTTGACAGCTGACACCTGGCCATTCTGAAAGAAATAGCCCACACCTCAGCCTTCCTTGTGACTGCTTGTGTGTCACTGAGCTGTGGCCAGTGAATCACAGAGGAATCTTATTTATTTATTAATCCAAGCTAGCCTCAACTGAGGCTCACTGGGTCATCAAGGATGACCTCGAACTTCTAATTCTCTTTCCTTGACCTCCCAAATTCTGGTATTCCAGGCATACACTGTCACCCCCATTTATCCAATGCTGGAGTTCGAAACCTGGGCCTGGTGTATGCCAGACAAGCACTGTCCCACCCAAGCTACGTCCCCAGCCCAGGATTAATCATATTTCTATGAGGTGTTTTTAGAGGTGCCTTGAAGGTATGCTATCTGTCGTATCTTCCCATCTCTTCGGATGACGGAAGCTCAAACCACCATGTTGGACTAGTAGGTGATGGCCAGCCATGCCTTTGGGATCCAAAGTAAAAAGCATTAAGGTCCTGATGAGTCCCTCACACTAGCCCTGATCCTCTCTCCTCTGGGCTTCTTCCTGGAGAGAATAAAACCTAGAGTGTGGTATAACAGTAGTTCTTCAGTGTGGTGCCCAGGTCAGCAGTAGCCGCTCCTGGCAGCAGGTTAGAAACACAGCTTATGAGCCCATTCAGGACCTTCTGAAGAACAGAGACACACGTACACACACACATCACACACAATTCGCATATGCATACATGCATACATATACACACATGCATACACACACCACACACGCACTGTTTTAATATGATGTAGCCTCAGTCTCTCAAGTGCTGGGGGTCAGGTGTACCCCACAAGCCCAACCACCAGCTTATGTTTAATGAACCATAAAAGTGATTTTGATGCATGCTCAAGTTTGAGAACACTAACTTTTGGGGTGTTTGGGGGTGAGGGAGGATGCATGTACCGTTGCATGTGTATGCATGTGGAGACCAGCAGTCAACCTTGGGTATCATCCCTCAGAAGCCATCCACCTTTTGGGAGTTTTTGTTTGTTTGGCTGGTAGATTTTTGAGACAGTCTTCCTATGTAATCCTGGCTGTCTTGAAACTCACTGTAGAGACCAGGCTGGCCTTGAACTCACAAGAGATCAGAGTGCTGGGACTAAAGGTATCTATCACCTCACTGGGCTTGTTTTGTAAGATTGTGTGTGCGTGTGCATGTGCATGTGTGTGTGTGTGTGTGTGTGTGTGTATATGTGCAAGTGCCCAGAGAGTCAAGAAGAGGTCACCAGATCCTCCTGGAATTGGAGTCATTGATGACTGGGAATCTCCTGACTTGGATATTGGGAACCAAACTCAGGTCCTCTCAAAGAACAGCAACGGCAAGAGCTCTTAACCACTGAGCCATCTAGCCTCTCCCCATTTTATTTTATTTTATCTTTTTTGTTGTTTTTTATTTTTATTATTTTGTTATTTTTATTATTTTTATCAAGATTTATTTACTTTATGTGAGTACACTGTAGCTGTCTTCAGACACACCAGAAGAGGGCATCGGATTGCATTACAGATGGTTGTGAGCCACCATGTGGTTGCTGGGATTTGAACTCAGGACCTCAGGGAGAGCAGTCAATGTTCTTAACCGCTGAGCCATCTCCATCTCTCCAGCCCTCGAATATCTTTAGTAGCTGAGGATGATCTTGAACTCCTTGCACACAGTGCCTCACCTGTAATCCCTACACACATGAAGCTGATAAACATGGATAATGGAGTTTTCAAGCTCGGCCTTGGCTCCTGGGAAGTTTCGGCTGATGCTCTTGCAGAGGACCCAAGTTCGATTCCCAGCAGGCATGCTGGGCAGCTCACAACCCCCAGAACTCCAGCGATAGGAGATTTGATGCCTCTGGCCTCTGGGGTCATCTGGACTCATATGTTCATACCTACCCCCTGCCATGATTAAAAAGCAATAAAAATAAAACTTTAAAAGTGTGTTTTTTATGTGTTAAATCACACTTCACACAGCCTGAGCTTTCAGAAGCGGGCCACCCTGGGGGAGAGGGGAATAGGGAAACTGGATGAGACCCAGGAGTAGAGGAGGGAGCAGAAGACAGACGAAGGAGAGTGTAGTGGAGCCAAGAGGTTAATGTGGCATAAGTTCATCTAAATGCCAGCTCCATAAATGTTTAAAAACCGTATTCAGTTTTTTATGGAAGACTAGTGTACACCCATTAAGGTACAAGGACTGTAAATGTTTAGCTTGGTGGCTTTTCGCAAACTGAACACGGCCACAGAACCAGCACTCAGCCCAGGACACAGTTCCCCCTGCAAGCCTCTTCTGCACCCCTCCTTACTTCTCCCTGCCTGGGGTACCGTTCTCTAGTGTATCAGTGGAGTCGTATGGCCAATGTTCTGTAAGTGCAGATACAGCCCGTGTGCGTGCGACATCTCTCCAGGCCCACCTGACCTTATTTTTTGAGATTGGGTCTCTTTCTGAACCTGGAATTCACCAATCCTGCTAGCCTGGGCTGCCAGCCAGATCCTCCTGCCCCCCGGGGTTATAGATACTTGGAAGTGTCTTTCGGTGACGATGTGCACACCTTTTTGTGAGTGTATACAGCTGGGGGTGAGCGTGCTGAGTTATAAAATGGCTTATATCACCCTGTGGCAGAGATGACGAGTTTTCCAAAGTAGCTGCACAGGTTTCCACTCACCGGATGATTGTTGACACAACTGGGGGCGGGGTGGGGACACGGGGACAGACACACTTTGAACCCCAGATCTTGGGAAGCAGAGGCAAGCAGATCTCTGTAAGTTAAAGGGTTAAAGGGCAACGTGGTTGCATAGTGGGTTCCGTGTAAGGCAAGGGCTACACAGTGAGACTTTGTTTGTTTGTTTGTTTGTTTGTTTCGGAGCTGAGGACCGAACCCAGGGCCTTGCACTTGCTAGGCAAGCGCTCTACCACTGAGCTAAATCCTCAACCCCTGTTTGTTTGTTTTTTAAGATTTATTTTATTCATATGAGTACACTGTAGCTGTCTTCAGACACACCAGAAGAGGGCATCGGATCCCATGTGGTTGCTGGGAGTTGAACTCAGGACCTCAGGAAGAGCAGTCAGTGCTCTTAACCACTGAGCCATCTCTCCAGCCTGAGACTTTGTTTTTTTCTTTAAAAAAAAAAAAAAAAGGAAAAAAGAAAAGAAAAGAAACGGGGGAGGGGCTGGCTGCTGAACTAGCAAGATAGCTTGCAGGTGCAGGTACTTGCCAAAAATCTTGATGACCTGAGTTCAATACCCAAAACTACATGATGGAAGGAAAGAAACAATCTACATGCACACACACACACACACACACACACACACACACACACACACACGTGGGCGCACACACTCACGTACACACACACACATACACAGGTGGGTGCACTCACTCACACACACAAACATAATTTTAAACTTAATGAAACTGCCACTTTATGAACATTTTTCCACAGGGGAGCTCTCTCTAACTCCACCCGCACAACACTTGGACCAACACCCTCAGCCGTCTGCATCGCCCGTAAGTGTGAATGGCAGGTCACAAGTGCCCCATTTGGAGTGGAAGCCCACCCTCTGAGAAAGTTGGGTGGTGGAAAAGAATCCACCTCAGGGGACTGAAGTACAGGTTGACTGGGATGAAACCATGAACACATGTGTGTCAAGGCGTGTGCTTGAGATGAAATGTGCTAGGGTATGGGCAAGCTAAGCACTTATAGATCGCCCGCCAAACCCTCAGGGAAAGGGTAGCGAAGGCTATCTGGGCATGTGACTATACGGTGACTACACAGGACACGAGATGGGACAAGGGCAAATAAAGGAAAGATTAGCAAAGCTATGTGTGGCACTGATGCCTCCTCCATCACGCTACCTTCTGCAGGCTTCTCTGCTAGCTTCGTCCTTACCTCACGTGTGTTTTGGTAAGTGACATCTAAAGAGAGGATGAGGAGGGTGGCCCCAAGTCTGTAGCCTCTGGTGGCAGGCATGGTGGGGTTACTGGAGAAGAAGAGAAGAGGATGAAGGAAGCTGTGAGGGTCTGTGTTTCCTCCCAGGGCCCTGCATCTTCTGAGTGCATTGGTAGCCCCCAGCTCTGGAGCCTGGTCTGTGTCCCAGGTACGATGTGACACTGACTGAGCCTCTCACTTCAGAGGACTCTAGTCTGTGGGTGATTGGCCCTAGGAAAGGAGGTTGGAGGCCTGTCCCAAAGCTGTAAGGAGTAAGCATTCATTGTACCGGAAGTCTCCAGGTCAAACTTAGCAGGACAGTCAGTCCTCCATATAAACCCACTTTCTCCAGCCCAAGTTTCACATTAGCCAAAGACCACACACACACACACACACACACACACACACACACACACACACACACACACAAGCTGGCATACTCGTGCCCTTGACATAACCCCCAGCTCAGCCCCAGCCACCTCAGCCACCTCCCGGGTCCAGCTGTGGCTGCTATTGTCACCTGTCACCTGTCACACGCCCCCATGTTCCCCCTTCCTGGTCTCCTGGGGTCTCGCTTTTCAAAGCCACAGGCAGGACCCAAGTGGGTCGGTCATAGGTGCCGGCCCTGGCTGAGCATCTGCGGACAGCTGGGCTGTTTGCCCAACTAAGTGGCCTCTGTGTACCCAGCCCAGGCACTTGCCCTTGCTTATCTCTGCAAACACCCAGGATCCGCCGGATCCTCCTGTGAGGCCTCCATTAGACCAGGGCATATCTGCCCATCACTGATAAGGACCGGAGGGGCGGCAACTCCCAGCTCCCCTCCTGCCTTCCATCACCCCTGAATCGGAGAAGTGACAAGGTTGCTGACAGGGGTCCCAAGAGGGGAGGGGGGTATGGAGAGGGGAGGGGAGGGGGGTATGGAGAGGTGAGTACAGGGTGGAACATGACCCCTTCCAACACCAGAATCAGGACCTCTCCTCTGGTTCCCAAGATGCACTTGTCTATCTCCTGCCCCTTGGGTTGATACCTAGGGCTTCCCAGAAATTCCTAAACTCCCTCAGCCAGCCGCTGACTGCCACTACTAACAGCCCACACAAACTGGGTCTGAGCAGGACGAAGAGGTGTCTGAGATGGACCTGCCATCTGATTTTCCCTTCCTGACGTGATGACTTGGGCCCTGCCTCAGAGGGCAGCGCAGACATGGTATGGTGAAAGCGCTCAGTTGATATAACTGATCAGCGGCCATGCGGACCTCACTCTTTTTTACAGACCTGCACCTGCCTCATCCTTGGATACCACCAAGTTAACATCTCCTGCCTTCACAGATACGGAGAGTGAGCCCTAGGCTGCCTCTCTGTGCCCTTCTGTACACCCTGTCTGGGTATCAGACACATTACCTCGCCTCACACACCCAGGTTACAGAAATCGATTTTTTCTAAGTCTAGACCAGGGCCTGCAGGCTCATTAAATCTCAATTTGCTCTTAATTAAATCCCGTCTGGTTGCAGAAGGGGGAAGAACCGGCCAGGACTTTGTTTCCTTTCTGAGCACGTAGAAAAAAAGAGCATCATGACTTCTGGAATGAGAAAGGGGAGTCCTTTCTAAAAACAAAAACAATAAACAAATAAAACATGAATTCGACTACATTAAAATATAATACTATATCATGGGACACGGTGGCTCTACTTGTAATCCTAGACCTGGGAGTTGGAGGCAAGAGGATCCGGGTTCAGGGTCTGCTTGGACCACACAGCAAGTTCTAGAACCAGCGTGGGCTGTACACACTGGGACCCTTTCTACAGCCCAGTGTCCTACCGACCTGCTCTCCTGTGCTCTCCCACACTCCTCCTGTGCCTCTGGGGATGTCCAGCCTCCTCCCGGGAAGGAGGGATGGGGAAGGACCCAAGCCCCAAGAAGGAGCAGAGCCAGGCCCAAGTCTAGGGATGAGGGGGGATTGCATAGCAGGGTAGCAGATCCCCTGGATCCACAGAGGGGGATGAGTATCAGGCCCCTCACCTGGGAGGATGAGCATTTAGGTATATGCTCAGGTGAGGGCATGGAGGTGCCTGAGAGGAATTGGTGCTCTTTCCCCCGAGGTTCCCCCAGACCTGAGTTACCCGGGGAGCCCTGACCTACATGATAGCTTACAGGAGCTATCGTGTGTGTGTGTGTGTAGTGGATTGTGGTGTGTGTGTGTGCTGTGTGGTATGTGTATGTGTATGTATATGTGTGTCTGTGTGTGTGTATGTATGTGTGTGTAGTGCATTATGGTGTGTGTGTCTGCTATGTGGTATGTGTGTGGTATGTATGTGTGTATATGTGTGTGTGTATGCTTTGTGGTGTGTGTGTGTCTGCTATGTGGTGTGTGTATGTGTATGTGAAATGTGGTATGTGTGTGGTATATGTATGTGTGTATGGAGTGGATTGTGGTGTGTGTATGCTGTGTGGTATGTGTGTGGTATATGTGTGTATGTGTGTGTGTATGTATGCTATGTGGTATGTGTATGTGTGTGTGTGTGTCTATGTGTATGTATGGAATGTATTGTGGTGTGTGTGTCTGCTATGTGGTATGTGTATGTGTGTGTGTGTGTGTGTGTGTCTATGTGTATGTATGGAGTGTATTGTGGTGTGTGTGTGTCTGCTATGTGGTATGTGTGTGGTGTGTGTGTATGCTATGTTGTGTGTGTGTGTGTCTATGTGTATGTATGGAGTGTATTGTGGTGTGTGTGTGTCTGCTATGTGGTATGTGTGTGGTGTGTGTGTATGCTATGTTGTGTGTGTGTGTGTGTGTCTATGTGTATGTATGGAGTGTATTGTGGTGTGTGTGTGTCTGCTATGTGGTATGTGTGTGGTGTGTGTGTATGCTATGTTGTGTGTGTGTGTGTGTGTCTATGTGTATGTATGGAGTGTATTGTGGTGTGTGTGTGTGTGTGTGTGTCTGCTATGTGGTATGTGTGTGTGTGTATGCTATGTTGTATGTATGTATGTGTGTGTGTCTATGTGTATGTATGGAGTGTATTGTGGTGTGTATGTGTGTGTCTGCTATGTGGTATGTGTGGTATGTGTGTGGTGTGTGTGTGTGTGTATGTGTGTGTCTGCTATGTGGTATGTGTGTGTGTGTGTGTGTGTGCTAATGTGTGTGTTGTACATGTGCCCCACAGCGTCATACCAGTCTGACCTTGAATCCCGCCTGCTGCACTCTGGTCTTAGTAAACTGCTCTGTCTTTCTCTCTGGTCCTTGAGGGCTCAGCATCTGAAATGTTGGAAGAAAGGAGCTGCCTTGCAGGGGCGCTCAAAGCACAAGATTAACAGAAAAAAAACAACAAAAACCAAACCGGAGTAAAACTGCATGAAAGCAGGCCAACCAGGCATGCTCCCAGCGTCTGGGAGCTGAGCGTTCCCTGCGTCCAGTCATTGTTTGCCCCTAGATTCTAGCTCCCCTTGCGTAAGTCACACTGGACCCACACGTACACTCATTTACACTTACATATATATTACATACATTTTATGTGACCACAAGACGAGGATACAAACATAATTGCTTTTCTCCTTCTAACTCCCGTGAACTTGCAGTTTTGGTGGTAGAACATAGCATATTTCCATGGTGAAAGTGTATGTATGCTCCAATGTGACACTCCTCGGTTTCCACTCCAAATTGAGTTCTACAGTCTTTGGCCCTCATAATTTCAGTATGTGATTTTTTTTCTGAGACAGTGTGATGGTTTGCATATGCTTGGTCCAGGGAGTAGTCCTACTATTAGAAGGTGTGGCCTTGTTGGAGGAAGTGTGTCACTGTGGGGGTGGGTTTGGGGACCCTCCTCGTAGCTGCCTGAGGATGCTCAGTCTGTTCCTGGCTTCCTTCAGATGAAAATGTAGACCTCAGCCCCTCCTGCGCCATGACTGCCTGGATGCTGCCATGCTCCTGCCTTGATGATAATGGACTGAACCTCTGAACCTGTAAGACAGCCCCAATTAAATGCTGTCTTTTATAAGACTTGCATTGGTCATGGTGTCTTTTCACAGAAGTAAAACCCTAACTAAGACAGACAGAGTTTCTCTGTGTAGCCCTGGCTGTCCTGGGAACTTGCTCTATAGACCAGGCTGGCCTTGAACTCAGAGATCTGCCTGCCTCTGCCTCTGCCTCTGCCTCTACCTCTACCTCCCGAGTGCTGAGATTAAAGGTGTGCGCCACCATGCCTGACCTTTAACTATTTTTATATTAAAGTTTCAAACACTTTAAGCAGAGTGGAGGCTGTACAGCTACATTCAGGAGGTTTGGCCAGGAGGATTGGTAGTTCAGAGTCAGCCTTGGTTGGCCAACCTGGCCTACATGAGGTCTCGCCTTTATTTATTTTTTTTTAAGATTTATTCATTTATTATATATAAGTGCACTGTAGCTGTCTTCAGATACACCAGAAGAGGGCATCGGATCTCTTTACAGATGGTTGTGAGCCACCATGTGGTTGCTGGGAATTGAACTCAGGACCTCTGGAAGAGCAGTCAGTGCTCTTAACCTCTGAGCCATCTCTCCAGCCCCAGGTCTCGCCTTTAAAAAGAATCTTTTACCTGAGACTTTAATGATGTCTGCAATGAGATGCAGTTGTGGTCCGTGGTGAGGGCAGCCTGTATGTCCTCCTTCAGCATCCCTCTGCTCGGCACGGACTCAAGCCCAGTGGCTGCGAACTTTCTCCCGCCCCCCCCTCCCCGTAGTGTCTTAGTTTAGTGTTTCTCTTGCTGAGAGAGTGCACCATGACCAAGTTGGGGAGGCAAGAGTTTATTTTGTTTGCATTTAGCATCCCAGTCCGTCACTGAAGGAAGTCAGGTCAGTCAGGGCAGGAACCTGGAGGCAGGAGCTGATGCAGAGACCATGGAGGGGCGCTGCTCCTCATAGCTTACTCAGTTTGAATTATCCAGGACCACCTTCCCAGGTCCCGCATCAATCATTAACCAAGAAAGTCCCCCATTGATCTACCTGTAGGCCAATCTTATAGAGGAATTTTCTCGATTAAGATTCCATCTTTTTATGATTTATTTATTTTCATTTTGTAATACTTTGGTGTTTTGCCCGCACACCTGTCTGTGTGAGAGTGAGGCTATTGGACCCCCTGGAACTGGGATTACAGACAGTTGTGAGCTGCCAAGTGGGTGCTAGGAATCGAACCTGGGTCCTTTGGAAGAATAGCCAGTGCTCTTAACCACTGAACCATCTCTCCAGCCCCTCAGATTTCCCTCTTAAAAAATATGTTGGGGGTTGGGGATTTAGCTCAGTGGTAGAGCGCTTGCCTAGGAAGCGCAAGGCCCTGGGTTCAGGCCCCAGCTCCGAAAAAAAGAACCAAAAAAAAAAAAAATATATGTCTGGTTTTCTGTGAAGTTGGCCAAAAAAAAACAAAAAACAAAAAACAAAAAACAAACAAACAAACAAACAAAAAAAAGCAGCACACATCCATCCATAAGTATTGAATTTACGTCACCCCAACTGGTTTTTGATCGACAGCTCTTCGTGTGTTCCCTGCAAACTCAGCTCATTTCAATGTGTCCTGCATTTAATCCCAGCACCAATCCTCCCAAGCCCACGCAGAATGGAGCTCAAAGAGGTGAAGCACCCGGCCTAAGATCCCGCAACATAGAGAAGGCAATACTAGCCAGAGTAGTGTAACCCAGCCCTGCAAAGCCAGGCCACCAGTCCAGATGTCAACACCGTCCGCAGCCTTTGTCAGTGCCTCTGGTGGTCAGCACAGAAATGGGTGATCTGGCCCAGAGCCAGATCTCCAATTGACAATATTCCTGGATGGTAAAGTGCTCATGGCCTCTCACCTTTATCTCTCAATCGTACCCTGGGGTCCCCCGAGAGGAGCTACACCACCCCACTCCTCCTTTAATTACTCCAGCTGTAATGAATGCCTGATCCCCTGAGACCCAGGCTTCATCCTGAGCCTGTCTCCAGCTCTCTCCAGCCCTTCGCTCCCCTCCTCTCCCCTCCCCTACCCAGACTGGTTTATTTGGGTCCAGTTCCCATGCTTGTCCCTGTTCCCAAAGTATCTGCAGGTTTCTGTCACAATGAACACCCTTGGGGACACTGGGGGTGGGGGTGGAGGGATGCAGGCTGAGGCCAAACCAGAGAGGGCTTGGCCCAGACTGAGGAATGCATCCAAGTCTCTATCCCCCGGGGTTGAGCAGGTCACTCACAAGGACAGCTGCTCCTGCCTTGTGCTAACGGAAACCCTTTTTCTCTCCCTAGGTGACTCAGATAGAAGCCAGATTAAACCGAATTAAAAGTAGATAAAGGCAGGGGTTGGGGATTTAGCTCAGTGGTAGAGCGCTTGCCTAGCAAGCGCAAGGCCCTGGGTTCGGTCCCCAACTCCGAAAAAAAAGAAAAAAAAAAAAAGTAGATAAAGGCAGATTTATTAGGAGGCAGTTCTCCGGTGGGTTTACTGATCTCACAGGTGGAGGTAAGTGAAGCCAGCCGTCTAAAAGCAAAGGGGTTTTATAGAGCCTGTGTCAGCCGAGAGCTCGGATTGTGTCCGTACATTGTCAAAAACTGAGTCCCTGGGTGAGCACCCTTGGGTGGGTTGCCGGAAATGGGGAGATGAGGAGTGATGATGTGTTAGACGGGAGTTTTCTCTGAAAGGTGGGAGAGTTTCTCTGAGAGGTGGGAGGGGTTGGGAGGAGGGCAGCAACCCCCAGCTTGTGAGGAGTTGGGGGTGAGCAGGAGTTCCAGCCTAACACTGACCAGACTCAGGTTTATGAGAGATCAACACAGACTACCCCTCCCCCCTCCCCTCTCCCCACTCCCTCTCTCCCCTCCCTGCGCTCAGCAGTTCCCATCAACATAGGTGACCCTGTTGTGCCCATCCCTGCTCCCAGGCCTGTCACAAGACAGTGTGTGCCCCCGGGGCCCACACAAGCCAACAACTCAATTTAATGTTTTTATGTTTTTGGTTTTTATTCATGAATTTACTTTGCGACTGCATCTCTCTAAGTCGTCCAGCTAGCCCTCAACTTCTGATTCCCCTGCCTCAGCCTCCTGAAGCCTGGATTTAGTCCTGAGTAGCACCCACCACCTGGAGTTTCAATTTTATTTCTCTGTGGATGGGTGTTTTGCCTGCATGAATGTCCTCGTGCCACATGCCTGCCTCGTCTCTGATGAGATCAGAAGAGGCATCGGATCCCCTGGAACTGGAGTTTCAGATGATTGTGAGACACCACCATGTGGGTTCTGGGAACCAAACTCAGGTCCTCTGCAAGAGCAGTGAGCAGCAAGCTCTCTTAACTTCTGAGCCATCTCTCCATCCCCATCCCCCCGCCCATATCTGCCCCCCTCTAACTCCACTCTCCCTTTCACACCGCATCCCACTACCGCACCCCACCACACTCCAAACCTTACACACAGATACCTGTAGTTTAAATGGAGAAAGTGGATCTGAGACAGAGTAACATCTTGAATTGTGGGGCAAGGAAAAGGGAGACCGGATCACCCTCCTCTATCCCATGCTATTGAAGTTCTTATAGTAGTGCGTGTGTGAGTGTGTGGTGTGTGTGTGTGTGTGTGTGTGTGTGTGTGTGTGTGTGTGTGTGGCGTATGTGTGTGTGCACATGTGTGTGTGCGCGTGTGAGTGTGTGTGTATGGCATATGTGTGTGTGTGCGTGTGTGTGTGTGTGTGTGTGTGTGTGTGTGAGAGAGAGAGAGAGAGAGAGAGAGAGAGAGAGAGAGCGTGCTCATAACTTGTAGGAGTCCTTTCACCTTCCACTAAATAGGTCCAGGAGAGCAATCTCAGGTCGTCAGGCTTGGCGATGGTGTCTTTACCCACTGAGCCATGACACTGGCTCCAAGAAGTCGACTTTGAATCCTTCGTACTTCAAGGCTGATGCGATCTTATTGGATCATCCACGCAATGACCTGCCCATCACCTAAAACAGTCACAGGAAAGACTGTGGGTAAGGAGTGGGAACTCTACACCCCAAGAGTCAGGAGTCGGGAGAGATGAGGCCTGGATGGTGATGAGCGGACACTGGCCAAAACTGCCAGCCCCACCAACTCAGGTAGGTTAAACCCCAGCATAGAGCCCAGATAGATTAGAGAGTCAGACATGGGGCAAGATGATGGCTCAGCTGGTAAACACACTGGGTAATAAGCCTGAGGACCGGGGTTGGGGATTTAGCTCAGTGGTAGAGCGCTTGCCTAGGAAGCGCAAGGCCCTGGGTTCGGTCCCCAGCTCCGAAAAAAAGAAAAAAGAAAAAAAAAATAAGCCTGAGGACCTGAGTTTGATTCCCAGGATCCACATGGAGGAAGGACAGAGCCCACAAACAAGAGTCCTTTGGCCGCACAAGTTCCGTGGCATGCACGCATTCGCATGTGTATACGCACACAGGAAATTAATAAATGTAATGAAATCTACTTTAACGGTTAAATGGAAAAAGAAGTCAAACCATGGAAAAACGAAAAGAAAAAAAAACTCCAGCTGTTTTGGGAAGAGACTTTGACAAGCTCAAAAGTCACAGGAGAAACCACAGCGAGAAGAAAGGCTAACGGCCTGGTGCACAGAAGCATTAGTGTAGGAAGAGGGGAATCTCAACAGCCAGCTGCTGCTGTCAACCAGGCACTCTTAGCCTCCCCTGATTCAGTTGTTCACGACCCTGGAGAATGACCTTGTAAGGAAACAGAGTCTCATGTAGTCCAGGCGGAGCGGAAAGCTTCAACACAACAGGGTCCGGGCGTCCAGTTAGGCCCCCTTGCCCGGGCCTGGTCCCTGGTACAGATCTTTCCCTCCACGGGTTGGCGCTGCGCTCCTAATCGAGTAAGCGCCTACTCCTCGGACCGAGCCACGAGTCGGCGTCTCCCTCTAGTGACCATCACTTGTAACTACATACTAAGAAATTTTAGCGCGTTCTCACGTAGTAGACACTGACTATTCATTTTTAAGGACATATTCATAAATCCTGGCACTCCGCAGGCCCTCGCTTCGCCCGTTCATTTTCCACAGAAACTTTTGAAACACCCAGTAGTTGACCATTTGTAACATTCTAACGCAAAAGACATACGTGAATTTTCCCACACAAGCTTACTGTGGTGAACAAGAGACATTCATTGTCTCTCAAAAATAAGGTAGAAAGTGAGGACCAACATCTAAGGCGATCCTCTGACGCCACACAAATGCAACAGCACTAGCGTGCCCAAACTCATATGTGTAACACACACATAACCAAACACACCCCACACTTCTTAACTTTGGCCATAGCTTACAGCTTCTTTAGGAGTTCCAAGGCTAAGGTGTTTGAGGCCCTTCCCCTATCCTGGCTTCCCCACCTCCCCGTGGAAGTCACTAGTTGATGAATTCAAGGCCTCTTCTCAGTCACTGAGGTATTCACACACACACACACACACACACACACACACACACACACACACACACACGCCTGGAGCTCAACCTCCTCCTCTCTTCTTGAGATGTCCCAACTGTGGATCCTGAGTGATCCCTTCAGGACTCCCACTTCTGACATACTTCTAACTCTTGGTCCGCTGTGGGCTCATGTTTCTACAGTCTCTCTTGGCAGCTGATACCCACTCTAGGGACACATTAACTGTGTCCCCTCTGTCACATGAAGTGAGCTTCATGTTGATGTGTCACTGTGAAGTGAACTTCAACTGTCAAATCCCAGAGACCTCTCCAGATAGGACCTCTCCTCTCTCTCTCTCTCTCTCTCTCTCTCTCTCTCTCTCTCTCTCTCTCTCTCGACAGGCCCCATTTCCAACCACCTTCTAGAAAACACCTCCCCTGCATGTGTCTGAATCCAGCCCTCACAGGAGCTTTAATGATAATGCCTGCTTCAAGGAGTCAGTGTTGGGGGCTGGAGAGATGGCTCAGTGGTTAAGAGCACTGACTGCTCTTCCAGAGGTCATGAGCTCAAACCCCAGCAACCACATGGTGGCTCACAACCATCTGTAATGGGATCTGATGCCCTCTTCTGGTGGGTCTGAAAACAGCTACAGACTACTTACATAGAATAAATAAATAAGTCTTTTTTTTAAAGGAGTCAGTGTGAAAACCATTAACGCATGGGGGACTGAATCGATATTGTGCTTACTCAGCATACCTGAAATACTGTGGTCAATTCGTATACATATACATAATGCCAGTTGTACATATACACATAATACCATATAACTAAGCCAGGTGTAATACACTTACAATCTTTTTGGGGGGGTGAGGAGTAGGGGTGGGGTTCAAGACAGGGTTTCTCTGTGTGGCCCTGCTGGCTGTCCTGGAACTCACTCTATAGACCAGGCTGGCCTTGAACTCAGAGACAGCTGCTTACCTCTGCCTCACAACTACTGGAATTAAATGCTTGCACCACCACCGCCCGACACACACTTATACTCTTAGCCCTTGGGAGGTGAAGGCAGGAGGTCAGAAGTTCAAGGACCAGTAAGATGGCTCAGTGAGTAAAGGCATTTGCCGCCAAGCTAAAGACCTGGGTTGGCCCCCTCAGGATTGATCAGCATGGTAGGAGAGCGAGCTGACTCCAGGCAAGCTGTGCTCCGACCTGCATGTGTGTGCTATGGCGATCACCGGCGTGCATGCACAAACACATTCCACATAGAGGAATGTAAAGGAAGACTTGTATTTCAAAGGCACCCAGGGCTACACTGTGAGTTTGAGGCTGGCCTGGGTTACATGAGACTCCTCAAATAAAAGAAGCAAAGAGAAAAAAGAAAGAAAAAAAAAACAAAGAAGGAAATGGTTAAATGGTGCCTGGGGAAGTCCCCTACTATTTTCCAGACAACAGATTTTTCCTACGTTCCCCTGATCCCTAGATTCTCTCCCCCATTCCCTCCTTCCTCTTCTCGCCCCACCCCATCCTCCTTTTTCTCCCCTTCTTCTTCCCACCCCCTTCTAGTCATCAAAAAGCCTCAAAACTGAAGGTCAGTGTCACTTGTAATGATCTTTCCACAAAAATCCCAGCGTGGTAGGGAAAAGACAAAGCCTTTAGCACCCCCTGCTGGAATACAGTGGTAGAACACTTGGAGCTGAAATGGAGACATCATTTTCATGCGTGGCATTGAGGACGTTTATGTGTGTGCCTTGTACATGTAGAAGCCCTGTACAATAAGTGCTTTTAGAGGCTGTCCCATCTCTCCAGTCCCCTGGAACTGAAACTCTTAAGTCCATAAACCCATTTTATTTTTCACTGGACCTGTATCAGGTATTTTTGTTTAGAATTTCATGAATCTTTTACCGTTAAACCCAACACTTGTGAAGCTTCAGCAAGAGTACCAAAAACCTCAAGACAACCTGGGATACACATCAAGTCCTTGTCTCAAAAAAATCCATACTCTTGCATACTCTTTCTCCTCAGAAGAGTTATTCTGAAGCAAACTTGAGGCTTGTTTTTATTCTATTCACGAATATTCAGAATATCTATGGAAAGACACAGAGGGTGCTGGTGTTGGCTCAGTGGTTAAGAGCATGGGCTGCTCTTCCAGAGGGCCCGGGTTTGTTTCCCAGCACCCACCTGGAAGTCCACATCTGTTTGTAACTCCAGTCCCAGGGCATCTGACACCCTCACACAGATACACATGCTGGGAAAACACCAATGCACATTTTTTTTAAAAGAATTTTTTATTAAGATACAGAAGAGTGGGCTGGAGAGACGAGATGACTCAGCGGTTAAGAGCACTGACTGCTCTTCCAGAGGTCCTGAGTTCAATTCCCAGCAACCACTTGGTGGCTCACAACCACCTGTAAAGAGATCCAACGCCCTCTTCTGGTGTATCTGAAGGGAGCTACAGTATAGTCATATACATAAAATAAATTAAAAAAAAAAAAGAACTCCCTAAACAGACTTGAAAAAGCAACCTGTGGAAAATGTGAACAAGTTGGTCGCAGTTAGAGAGATTTAAAAAAAAAATACAGAAGTGCTTTAGAGATGGCTCAGTGCAAGATGTTTGTTGCAGAATTAGGGGGATCTGAGTTTGGAACCCCTAAAAAGCCAGATGGAGGTGCATGCCTAAAATCCCGGCAGTGGGGGAGGGGTGGAGACAGCGAGATCCCAGGTTAGAGTGGAGAGAGGGGGAATGACACTTGAGACTGTGTCTCACAAACAACCAAAATAAAAGAAGACAGGGAATGAGCAGACTGAGGAGTCCGCTGCGGGAGGCCTTTGCACGGTTGGAAAGTCAGGTCGCTGTTCCCATACATTACATTCATGTAGAGGCTGGCCTTCCCTAAGTAAGAAGCAGTGGGGACACAGTGGCCCCATATTCACCCTCTTGGTGTTAATCATTCACTAGGGTATACCTGGGTCCCATTGGCTGCCCGGGGCCACAGCCCTCCAGGTGGGAGCCCAGCCAGTATCTGTCAGGGGCACTGGGGTTAATGCTGAGGACACTTCCTGAATTGAATCGGTGGAATCCCCTAGTCGGAGGAGGGAGGCAGAAGCCTTGTCCCCAGGGAACTCCGGTCTGGAAGGGACCGAGATCAGGAGGAGGAAGAGATGTTTGGAAAGGAGAGACCTGGAGGGGAGAGAGGCGAATAAACACTCAGATGCAGAAAGTCAATAGGGAGGGGAAGCTCATTGAAGGTTGGGGACCCTCAAGTCAGGGAGGAGTTTTAGGATGAGAGTTACAGCTCAATGGATAGGCCCACCTCCTTTGGGGACTTCAAGAAGTATATGTGGTGGCAGGAGCCAGGCTGGCAGGGGCACAGTGGTCTGGTGGTACAGGGAGAAGAGAAAAATGGCTCTGGAGGGTCCACATCATGAATTCATGAATGTGTGCATTCATGCCTTTGTGTGTGTGTGTGTGTGTGTGTGTGTGTGTGTGTGTGTGTGTGTGTACATGCCCATGCCACACACAGCCACTTCCCAGCCTTACAGCACCGCCTGTCTAGTTTTCTAAGTTGGAGAAACACCAACGAGGAAGACCCAAAGGTCAAGCTCTCCTCCCACTCGAGACTCCTGGGCCAGTATGTGTGGGTGTGTTGAAGGGACAGTTTCCAGGAAAGGGTCAGCACACTTACCCAACAGCCTCCGGAATTTTTTTTTTTCATGGGTAGAACCCAGAATCTCTCACATACACCACAAAAATGCACCCGCAAGTCCAGCATGCTGGAAATAGTCCAGAATACTCAGTTGGCCATTGGGCCTCTTTTAGGTGGAACCTTGGGAAGCCTGGCCTGGGGTGGGGTGGGGGAGTGTGGTGACACATGCCTGTACTCCCAGAACTCAAGATGCTGAGGCGAGTTCCAAGCCAACCAGCCTGGTATTCAAGAGCGAAATACCTTTTCAAAACAGGCACTCGAATGTCAAGACAATGAAAACATTAGGGATGATATGATGGCCAGTGTCTGAGCTGTGTGACCTTGACTAAGTCACCTTCCCTTTACAACGAGAGAGTCCCGTTTTCTCCTCCATAACAACAGGGGACTAGACTGGATGGAGTGTACCCAGGGCATGACAGGATTAACTGGAAGCATACGGGGGAACTTTCACAGGCACACTGCTGGCCTGCGTGTCCCTGCTGATGAACTAAGGATCCTTGGCTCTTAACTAGTTCTGGGTCCCAAGGTCCCCTGGTCTGTAAATGGGGTGATATAACACCTCCCCTGGGGTCATCCTGAGGATGACGGAAAGGGGTTTCACAATGTGCGTAGGACATTCTGCCTAGGAAGATGTCACCTGGTGCTAAAGGACTGTTAGCACCGGTCACAAACTAACTTTCCAAGTTTTCAAGCCAGCAGACCATGCTCCTCCAGGAATGCAATAGGTTTGTTTTGTTCTTGTCTTATTCTTTTTTTTTAAAGATTTATTTATTTATTATATATAAGTACGCTGTCGCTGTCTTCAGACACACCAGAAGAAGGCATCGGATCCCATTACAGATGGCTGTGAGCCACCATGTGGTTGCTGGGATTTGAACTCAGGACCTCTGGAAGAGCAGTCAGTGCTCTTAACCGCTGAGCCATCTCTCCAGCTCCTGTCTTATTCTTACTCATTTTTTTTTTCTGTCTCTGGCAAGTAACAGAAGCCTTCAAGTCACAAGCCTCGTAGGGATAGATTGTAGCTTTAAACAGCCTAGAGCGTTAATAAGGACAGAGGAGTATTTGAGGCTGTGACAGTGTTCCTCAGGGTGGCTTCAGCGGCTGCGGTTGACAAACCCTGGTAAACCTGAATTCAGACAAGATTTTCTTTTTTGAAAAACAGGGTTTAGGGGGTTGGGGATTTAGCTCAATGGTAGAGCGCTTGCCTAGCAAGTGCAAGGCCCTGGGTTCGGTCCCCAGCTCCGGGAAAAAACAAAAAACAAACAAACAAAACAACAACAACAAAAAACAAACAAACAGGGTTTAGGCTGGGAGGTAGTGGCATAGGCCTTCAATCCCAGCACTTGGAGGCAAAGGCAGGCAGGTCTCTGAGTCGGTGGCCAGCCTGGTCTACAGAGTGAGTTCCAGGACAGCCAGGGTTGCACAGAGAAACCCTGTTCCTTAAAAGAAAAATAAATGAATAAATAAACAAAAGCAGGGTTTCCTTAGCCTAGGCTAGCCTTGAATTGCTTATAAAGGCAAGGGTGACCTTGATTCTGATCCTCCCGAATCCTCTTCAAGAACGTGGGGTTACAAGTATGTGGCTATCACGCCTGGTTCATTTTGTTTTGTTTTGTGTTTTTGTTTATTTTAGGTCTGTTGTTGCTGTGTTTCGGGGTTTTTTGAGCAGGATCGTGTCTCTCTATAACATGTAGACCCCTAGCTGTCCTGGAACTCTCAATGTAGACCAGACTGGCCCTGAACTCGTGAATACTGCCTCTGCCTTAGGAGTACCAGGTTTTATATTTTGAGGCAAGCCCCTCTCCAGCCCCACCGCTATGTAGCCTATGTTCTCCTGGAACTCCTGGCAATCCTCCTGCCCCAACCTCCCAGGAGCTGAGAGTACAAGTATGTCACACCAGGTCCTGCTTGACAACAGGACTTCGTTTGCATCCATATGCTGCAGTGAGGACCACACCCCGTGTTCAACCTTCCCGGACTCTTTCCAACTCAAGTCACTTGCATGACCCTGGCAAATTCGCACAAACATCTGGGATGTCTGAGCGCTTTCTAGAACCAGCATTTTGGTAGCAGATTAAAGAGCTCCACCACTCTAAATCTGACCTTCGTGACCCTCGCTAATGGCTCCAGTACCCCCACACACAAGGGACAGAGAAGTCTAGAGGCGCCACCCTCTGGTCTATGACTTGCCACACCCCAAACGCACCCAGAAGCCACTCCGGGCCTCCTATCCCGCCCCGCCCCGAGTCTGATCCAGCCCAGCTCAACGGCAAGTTAAGAACCCCTAGTGTTGTGCGCTCCAGACCGACCGTCACCTGTGGGTGGGGGAGACCAGTGGGTTTAGTTGTCGTCATGGCGACGGCGTGGGTGGCCACAGCCCTGCGATCTGCTGCGGCGGCCAGAAGGCTGCGCAGCCCGGGTGGACCTGGGGGCTCACGGAGACTGAGTGGCAGCGCGAGGCGGCGCGGGGCGAGGAGCGCCAGCCCGGGACGCCGGCTCAGCACTGCCAGGGCTCACGTAGAGGACAACGAGGGCACTAAGGGTCGTGTCCAGTCTCCTGCCGTCGAGGAGCCGCCGTGGACACCTCTTCCAACCCCCCTCGAATCTCCTGCGCCTCCTGCCGGCAAATCACTGGTGCAGCGGGACATCCAGGCCTTCCTGAATCAGTGTGGTGCCAGCCCGGGGGAGGCACGGCACTGGCTCACACAATTCCAGACCTGCTATCATTCGGTGGACAAGCCCTTCGCCGTCGTGGAGGTAAGTCTATCCGGGTGTCGTCGTGTCACTGCAAGGAGACGGTAGCTGCTCAATAACACGTCGTAGGTCTCTGCACGTTCGTAGGGTGTGCCTGCGAACCTGGAGCGCAGGGGTGCTGCGTTAGTGCTGGGGATGGATGGAGGAAGCCTTGAGGCTACGAAAAGCGCGCCTGGCGCTAACGAGAAAGCTGGGAAGCTCAGTACTGCAGAAGTGATGTCTGAGAAAGGCCTCTCACCGTGAACGCAGTTAGGGGTTCAGTCGGCTGAACTGTCGCACTACCCCTCCCCCCAAGGTGTCCCAGAGTCCAAGGCCGCTGGGAGGAGCCGAGGGAGGAACATTAGTGCTAGATAAGGGGGTGGCTAAGACCCAACGGGCAAAGGGCGGAGCAGTTGGCCAAAAGTGGGGCCCAATGGCCCCTGAGTAAAAGGTGGTCACTGAGAGTCCTAAGGCCCGAGTAGGAACATGCGGCTTAGAGCCAGTGTCGTGACCCAGAACGTCCACTCTTGTACAGGTAGATGAGGAGGTGTTCGGGTGCCCGCAGGCGGTATCCCGCCTGGCTTTCGCCCTAGCCTTTCTGCAACGCATGGACATGAAGCCGCTGGTGGTCCTGGGACTGCCGGCCCCGACGGCCCCTTCCGGCTGTCTCTCCTTCTGGGAAGCTAAGGCACAGCTTGCTCAGAGCTGCAAGGTGCTGGTGAATGAACTACGGCACAACGCGGCTACTGCTGTGCCCTTTTTTGGCGGCGGATCAGTGCTGAGTGCTGCGGAACCAGCTCCCCATGCCAGGTTAGTGTCAGCCCAGCCCACCCTGGCATCCTCAGAGCAGACCACTATGCTGGCCCTGCCCTGGGCCCACTCGAGCACCACATCTGGCCCACAGCTACGGTGGCATCGTCGCGGTGGAGACAGACCTGTTGCAGTGGTGCCTGGAGTCCAACAGCATTCCAATCCTGTGTCCCATTGGGGAAACGGCTGCGCGCCGTTCGGTGCTTCTAGACTCGCTGGAGGTGACTGCGTCTCTGGCCAAGGCTCTGCAGCCCACCAAAATCATCTTCCTCAATAATTCAGGCGGCCTGCGGGATACCAGTCAGAAGGTGTGCCCCTCTCCTGTGTTGCCTTATGACACTAGGCAAGACCGAGTCCCCCTGCCCTGTGTCCCCCTGCATGACTCCACAGCAGGCTACAGTTACTCTCAAGCCAATAGAGTAGGAAGAGCTAACAGAAGATCATAGAGGGGGGTTGTTCCTCGGCGCCCAGCAGAGGAGATAGAAGTTAAGTGGTCACAGAGAGGTCCATAGGACTGGGCCCAGTTCCATATGGGTGTGTATCTGCTGGAGGCTCATCTTCTTCCTGGGACTTAGATCCTGAGCAATGTGAACCTGCCCGCCGACCTTGACCTTGTTACCAACGCTGAGTGGCTGAGCACCAAAGAGCGGCAGCAGATTCGGCTCATCGTGGACGTGCTCAGCCGCCTGCCGCACTACTCCTCCGCAGTCATCACAGCCGCTAGCACGCTGCTCACCGAACTCTTCAGTAACAAGGGTGAGATCTGTGAGAAGGTGGGCTGGGCTGAGTCCCAAGGGTGAGCGACGGCAAGACTTGGCTGAGGGCCAGCAGGAGTGCCCCGCCCACCCCACTCCCGCCCCCACCTCGGCTGAAAGCTGTAGAGAGAGGCCCCACCAATGGCTTCCCGATGCTGTCGATACCTGAGGCAGGCAAGAGAACTCAGACAGCGGGGACTCGAGTAAGGAACTTGAGAACTAGGGAGATGGCAGAAAGCACACCTAGCGGTGGACCTGACTCTGGCCCAATCTAAGCGTTCTCTCTAATCTCCCCAGGCTGTGGCACCCTGTTTAAAAATGCTGAGCGGATGCTGCGTGTGCGCAGCCTGGACAGCCTGGACCAGGGCCGCCTAGTGAACCTAGTCAACGCTAGCTTCGGCAAGAAACTCCGAGAAGACTATCTGGAGTCACTGCGCCCACGGTTACACTCGATCTATGTCTCTGAGGGGTGAGCCTCCGGGGCCCCAGAGGGTCCTGAGCGGACCGTAGAGGTTGGGGGGCGGGCAACTTTAGGCCAAGGAGAGGTTTTAATCTGCCTCTCTCCCGCTGCGTCAGGTACAACGCGGCAGCCATTCTGACAGTGGAGCCTGTACTAGGGGGCACCCCGTATCTGGACAAATTTGTAGTGAGCTCCAGCCGCCAGGGCCAAGGTTCCGGACAGATGCTGTGGGAATGCCTTCGGAGGGACCTGCAAACGTTGTTCTGGCGCTCACGGGTCACCAACCCCATCAATCCTTGGTAAGCCCAGCCAGCCGTGCCCCGGGCTTCACCAACAGCATAGCTGGGCATTCCCTCCTTTTACTATCAGAGAAAAGTCTCTCTGGGGCTGTGGTGACACACACCTTTAACCCAGTGCTTGAGAGGCGGAGCCAGGTGGATCTCTGTGAGTTCAAGGCCTGCCTGGTCTACAAAGCTAATCGTGGACCACCAGGGCTACAACCCCTGTCAAAACAAACAAACAAACACCCCTCTAGAGTCAAGGTCACCTAGTGACATTCTTCTATCCCAGATTTTTGTTTTCTCTGAAGCAAGTGGCATCCAATTAGGATTCTGATAAGCCTCAACCCAAGCTCTTCTTCTCAGGCTTGGGTGGCAAGCTCCTAGCTCTAGGGCTGTGTCTCTAGGGAACACCCAGCCCTTTCATTCAGCAGCCCCCACTCACTGGAAAGGGACAAAGGAGCAGCCCCTCTGCTCCAGGCAGAGGGAAGTTATGGGGTGGGGGTAAGCAGGGATGTCCCTGATCTCACCTTCCTCGCTGTGAGATCCTGGCAAATTCCCTAACTGAACCTGGACTGCTGTTTTGGGGAAATGACAATATAGGCTTCACGAGCCACTCCAGCTGCTATGCCTAAGATAAAATGACAGACCTTTGGTCCTAGTGGGGCATCCTGTGAGTAGGCTACTATCCTGAAAAACCGGAGTGAGCAGAGAGCACCAACCTTGTTCCAAAGCTGACCCCTCTGCCTCTGCACCCAGGTACTTCAAGCACAGTGATGGTAGCTTCTCCAACAAGCAGTGGATCTTCTTCTGGTTTGGCCTAGCCGACATCCGGGACTCCTATGAACTGGTCAATCATGCCAAAGGGCTGCCAGACTCCTTCTGCAAGCCAGCTTCTGACCCAGGCAGCTGACCCACCATCACCGGCCCTGTAAATCCTGGGACAGCCAGGATGGACCAAAAGCCATACCTGCTGGGGGTGACCCCAGGCAGCTAGGGGAGGAAGCTGCACCATGTCTGCTGAGGGACACCGGAGTAGAGCGACCACAGAAAGAGTGAAGCCAGCTAAAGACTCTGCTCCAAAGTCAAACCAGATGGCCTTCAATGTTCAGCCTGGGGAATGGGACTAGGAGAGCCTTCCAGGGCTCTACTCAAGGTAACCTTAAGGGGAGGCCAGTGTCAATGGCCTCTGGGCTGTCTTTAGGCTCTGTTGTCTTACATAGAGTCTAAGCCTGCCTGATCTGCCACTCATTTGGGTCTCGAAATTCTTCAAGAGGCCTTGATTAAACCAAAAAATGCTTGTCTGATTCAGTCACACTTGTCTCAAAAGACAAACTAAGAAAAGTTTAATTACAGGAAGGACTTCAGGGTATAGGGAGATCATTTTTCCACAGTGGAGATAGCACCTAGGGCCTGGAACATTCTAGGCTAGTGCTCTACTACTGAGCTATACCTCCAGTTGATGTTTTAAGATTTTCTTTTAGATTTATTTATTTTATGTATACAAACACACTTTGCTCTCTTCAGACACACCAGAAGAGGGCACCAGATCCCATTACATTGTGAGCCACCATGTGGTTGCTGGGAATTGTACTCAGGACCTCTGGCAGAGCAGTGAACTGCTAAGCCATCTCTCCAGCCCCCAAGATTTCTTTTTAAAGATAGTAATCCTCTGGGAACAAGTGCTCAAGGACCAGGGACCAGAGTATTCCCGGATGGAGCTGGAAGGCCCTGAGAGTTAACACTCCTATTGTCTCCTCACTTGGGGATCAGCAACCCCAAAAGGTTGCTTCTACTCCTAGGTCAGGAATCACCCTCCATAAACCATATGGTTGCCTGTCACTGTAGGAAGCACGGGAGCATGTGGCGCGCGCGCGCACGCGCACACACACACACACACACACACACACCGCCCATTAGGATGAAAATCCCAGATAACATCAATGGCATACTAACAGGCCTTGGCTTATCAGCCCAGACTTTGCCATTCTCCCACTGTAGGATTATATGTCATCTTAATGAGACTGATAGACCTCAGCCGGGCAGGAAGCCAGATTTTTCATGCAATGCTTTTTGAGTGTTTTTTTCAAATGGTTTTTTACATGTGTGTGTGTGTGTGTGTGTGTTTGTGCCCGCGAGCGTGCACGCATGCACACATGTGCATGGGTACCCGCAAAAAAACATTAGACCACCTGGAGCTAGAATTACAGTTGATCGTGAGCCACGTGGCATGGGTGCTGGGAACCAAACTATGATTCTTGCAGGGACAGCCAATGCTCTTAGTCACTGAGCCCTAAACATTTTCCTTGGTTTTATTATGGGAGCTGGACAAATGGCCCAGTGGTTAAACGTACTAACTGCTCCTCCATAGGATCCTGATCTTAGTCCCAGCATCCATATGGTGGCTCACAATTGCCCATAACTCCAGTTCCCTGGGATCTGATGCCCTTCCCTGGGATCTGGTGCCCTTCCCTAGCCCCAGTGGGTATCAGGCATGAACATGGTGCAAAATGCCCACACACTTTTTAAAACGCATTATTTGTGTGTGAGTGCATCCGAAGGCACGTAGGAAAGCTAAAGGAATGTTAGATCTGTTGGAGATCTCTGGAATTACAGGCATTTATGAGCCACCTGATGGGAGTGCTGGAATTTGAACTCTAGTCCTCATGTTTGAACAAGTGCTCTCAACCACATCTCTCCAGCTCATCCTGTGCACGCGCGCAGGATGAAATTCACCATGTCACTGATGGCCTTGCATTTGCCTTCCTGCCTTCGCTTCCCGAAGTGCTGAGATTACAGCATGTGCCTCCATGTCAGATCTATTCCCGCTGGAAGGGAAGTGAACTCAGGGCTATCAACCAAGCTACATCTCCAGTCCTCCATCAACGCTTTCTGCTATACCGGGTGCCTTTATAAGATCACCATGGCACACCAGGGACAGTGACAGGCCCAAGAGCAGCCTGGCTTCCCTAGGGATTACGTGTATCAAGGGTACACATCTGGGTTTGGACGTTCAACAGACCTGACTAGCCAGGTCGCTCCAGCTGGGTTTGCTCTGTGGTTTGAGGAGAGGTTGCTTACCTTCTCCAAATCTCCCACTTCCTCATGTGTAATACTACACTAGTTCTCTGCTTATAGCTGCCCTAGCCAAAGACTTCTTCAAAAGACCTAGCCCCAAGCAGGCAGAGGGGAAAATGAGCTATAAAAGGGACAGAGGGAGAAACCAAAAACATACACTAAGTTGGACACAGAGACACCCCTGTAACCTTGGCATACGGGAAGTTGGGGCGGGGAAACAGGAGCCTGAGAGCAGGCTAGATTACAGAGTGAGATGCTGCCTCGAAAACAAAATGAATGCTGGGTGTGGTAGCATTCACCATTAATCTCAGCACTTGGAAACAGGCAGAGGGATCTCTGTGAGTTCCAGGCTAGCCTGGTCTACAGAATTCCATAACAGCCACACAGAGAAACCCTGTCTCAAAACCCAAAACAAACGAAAAACCCCTAATTTACAGTAAGGATTCAGGATGTGATGGATCTTTCTTCAATGCTATCAATGGAGTCTAGGGCCCAGGGTGTGCTAGGCCTGTGCTCTACTAAGCCAACTCTAGCTGATGTTTTACAATTTGCGATTTTTTTTTTTATTATTATTACTACTTACTATTTGGGAGAGAAGTTAAGACAGGGTTTCTCTGTGTAGCCCTGGCTATCCTGGAACTCACTCTGTAGACCAGGCTGGCCTCAAACTCAGAGATGTGCCTCCCTCTGCTTCCCAAGTGCTGGGGTTACTGACATGAGACACCACACCCAGGAAGTATGTGGCTTTGTCTTGTTTTAAAGAGAGTTGAAGAACTGTGGGAACTCTTAGAATTGGGGTGGCGGAGGAATCATAGGAGGACCAGAGTGCGGTTTAATCCAAGATGATCTTTCAAGAATCCCCAAATCAACCCCAGCCAATGGCAAAGTGCCAATGGGGAAAACAGAAGCAAAGACAAAATGTCTGTATAAAATATTTATTTTTGCGGGGCTGGGGATTTAGCTCAGTGGTAGAGCGCTTGCCTAGGAAGCGCAAGGCCCTGGGTTCGGTCCCCAGCTCCGAAAAAAGAACCAAAAAAAAAAAAAAATATTTATTTTTGGAGGACAGTGTGGTCTGGTGTATGGGAGCTTGCTCCACCCGCCCAGCCAACCAAGAAGCTGGGAATAGATGCAGCAGCAGGCTGCCTGACAGGCCAGCTCCACTATGCATATCCCAGAGCACACCAGGGCCTGCTCTGAACTCTAGAGCGAGAGTCAGAGAGCTGGGATGGTTTCTGCCCCAGCAGACCCCCAAAGAGCCCACGTGACGTCTGTAGCACCAGCCGCTCTGTCCCTCCTTGTAGGGCTCCTTCCATATGTGTGAAGACACACACGTGTGAAGACACACACGTGTGAAGACACACACACTAGTCTGAAAAGCACTGTTCACTTTAGCTGCATCTGTCAGGTTCCAAAAGGAATTTTCACATCCGCTTACTTCCAAATCTTCCTCTGTCCCTGACTCCTACCTGCGCCCCAGCTCTGCCTTACTCCTTTCTCAGGGATTCTTCCTTCCCTGGCCATGTGGGGGAGGGGCAGCTGGCCTCAGTTCTCCCCTAAAACAGGTAAGAAAAAAACAACAACCCTATGAGGCTTTAGGATGCGGGCTCCCACCTTCCCAAGGTCTGAGCCACAAACTTAGGGGCGGGGGGAAAATGTAACTATTAAAATCAAAAAACAAGAAAGTAAACAAACAAACCAAGAAGCATAAATAATCAGCAACTGGGCCAGCAAGGAGGAAGGTGACATGGCCTTCAGTGGTGGCCCCCTGTGCCCGAATCAGGCTCTCTCTGTGGAACTCAGCCATCGGTAGCCAAGATGACGGCAGCCCCGAAGATCCCCACACTCTCGCCAAGGAGCTTCATCTGGTTCCAGAACTCGACACGCCGTGTGTTGTGCCAATAGGAGACATTGCCATCAATGAGAAGCATGACAGGAGGTAACAACACAGCCAGGATCTGGGCGGCCAGGGTCACATAGTAACCTGACAAGAAGGCCAGGGCCAGGACCCCATAAAGCACGAAGAAGAGCTGGACCATCAGCTCCCCTCCTGGAAGATGGTTCAGGTACGCCAGCCGGTCCTCCTTGCTGTGCTGTAGCGAGTAGGCCTAGAAACACAGCATCCTTTAAGACTGGGCAACGGATGAGTGCCTCCCTGAGGCGGCTCCCACAAGCCAGCCCCTGTAGCCCAGCTTCGAAGTCCTTTCTCAGGATGGGGAAATCTCTGAAAGTAGGGCCTGTCTCCCGCTCAGATTATAGGGCCCCGAGAGGTAAAGCTGATCTCTACTCCCCTGGAAGCTTTGGAAGAATGAAATGTGTCTCCATAATCAGATGGAGACTCAGACTTTCAAATATACACACTACGGAAGCCCACAGAGAACTCTGCACATAGGGTGTAATTCCTGGTTCCTAAGACGAGGTCAAGAGGATGAAGCCTATCTCTGTCCTCATCTGCATTGGCCTTCCAAGGCACCAGGGAGAACTACCTGACCATCCTCCATAGCTCCCATCAGCTCTAGGTGGCAGAGCTACAATAGAGCTGACCTGCACCATGCCTCTCCCCTGTCCCCTCTCTCAGTCCTCTAGAGGCTGAGGCAAGGGGAAAAAAAAAATCACATCTTCTTTGCTGGATTCTCAGGATTGGGACTGATTGATCAGTTTGACGTCTTGTCTAAGCGGTAGCAATAATGTTGACATGAGAGAGCCCTTCAGAAGGAACCAGAAGCTGTCTGTGGCAATCTAGGAGCCGTCAGAAATTACTCACAAAGCCTTGCTCTGCCCAACGGCCTGGATTCTGCCAGGCTTAAGCTCATGTCACTCCGAAACAGTGCCTCCAATCAAGAGAACCCCAACGTACCACACAAATGAGGTAGATGCCCAGGAACACCTGGCCAGTGGACTGCAGAGAACGGCTTCGGGGCTTTCTGCGGTACAGCTCTCCAGCCCCGCTGGCCAGCACCAGAAAGCCACCAATGATGGCAACTGTGCGGGAATACATACGGACCTAAGACCAGGGAAAAAGGAATCCCAGTCAAGAACTGCAAGCATGTCTCTTGGTTGTCAAGAACATAGAACCGCCCACTTCTACACGTCCCACTGAACCCTCTTACTATTCCAAGTGTAGTCTACAGAGAGAGAGAGAACTTTCTTTACAAGGCAGAAACTGAGGGTTGAGAGGGGATAAGGAAACTGTCCATGGCCCTACAGAAAGCGGCAGGACTCAAGATGCCACAGGTTGGGGTTGGGGATATAGCTCAGTGGTAGAGCGCTTGCCTAGGAAGCCCAAGGCCCAAAAAAAAAGATGCCACAGGTTGCCACCTCCTCCACTCCTAGTTTGAAACCTAATCCCAGAGTTCCTCCTTTTGTGTAGTATTGACTCTATACCAACTAAAACAAGAACAGCCAGCCCGGCGTTGCTGGTGGTGGTGGCAGCGGCGGTGACAGTGCATGCCTTTAATACCAGCACTTGGGAGGCAGAGGCAGACTGATCTCTGTGTATGAGTTTGAGCCATTGTGGTCTACAGAGCAGTTCCAGAACAGCCAGGGTTATACAGAGAAACTCTGTCTAGAAACAAAACAAAACGAATAACTTCTGCATTTGCAGGCACAAATTCTACACTAGTATTCACTACATTTCATAAAACCTGATGAGTAGACCAGATATCCTCAAGATCTCTTTTGCTTTACCTGTCTAAGACTAATAAATTAATGGTTTAAAGGATTTGGGGAATCAGACAACTCTGGGTTATGGGTCCCTTCGATACATTGTGGCATGATTTTGGTAAGTCCATTTTCCATCTCTGGACCTCCATTTTCACACTCTACAAGGGTCTGTGTGGTCTCTGTGGGTCTGACACGTCTGTGTTCTGTAATAATCACAAAACCGCCTCAAACAGTACTCCAATTTCCCCCTGGCTTCACGTTTGAGAGTACCACACGTGCCCACCACATGCACCAGCTCCTTCCCCAAAGCTAAATCTCTTCTAGAGTTCACGTGCTCACCTTTAGCCAGTCCCCGTAGTGGACATAGCCCCCGATGTAAGCGGCATAGGTGCTAATGGCTAGCTGGAGTGCGGCGCCCAACGCAAACCAACGCCGCTTCACTCCGAAGGACATGAAGCTAGCACACAACACAGCTGCCCCCATGTCGAAATATAGATAAGGCACTGGGATGTCCGGCTTCCTGTGAATCGAGTGTAGGGAACAAGGAGGACAGAATGAATGGAGAGTAAGGGTCTGGGGACCTCTGTAAATTCCCGCAATCTTCACTGCTCCCCAGAAACCAGAGACCCTCCTCACTGCTGGGGCCGCCACATCAGTTCTGGTCGTACAGCCGAACCAGAGCATCTTCCAATCTGTCTGAGCACCAATTCCTCCCGATCTAAGTGCTCCGACTTCTGGCCCCCAACTTCTCCCAACATCACCGCACCCCAGTTCCCAGGACAGGCCGTACCGCCCCCCACCGCATTCGACGGCTTCGTGGGCGCGCTCACCGGCGCGCCTCGGCCCTTTCAGCGTACAACATGAGTTGGCTGAAGCAGCCCCAAAAGGGGCAGCGCGTGAGCAGCACGGAACCCAGCTGCATGATTAGCTGCAGCATCCAGCGTCTCGAACCAATCTTCGAAGCCATCTTGGGAAAGGGCAGTCCGGTACGGCCTCAGCCGGGTCTGGGAGACCAGCACGGAGGATGATACAGGCAACTTCCGGTCCCTTACTGTTTTTCTTTTCGTCCGGAAACAAAGCTCTCGCTCTCTAGTTCCGGGCGAGAAAAAAAAATGTGGAGGAGTCAGCCTTTCTAAACTCTCCCTACGGAGAGAACTCCGAGCTTCTCTTTGCACTTTCTTTGCCTTTAAAAAAAGATTTGTTTAGGGGCTGGTGAGATGGCTAAGGGCACTGCTGTTCTTCCAGAGCTCCTGAGTTCAATTCCCAGCAACCACAGGGTGGTTTATAACCTTCCATAAAGTGATCTGATGCCCTCTTCTGGCATGCACGCTTATGCATTACAAACAAAACATAAAAGATTTGTTTATTTATGTATACGAATGCTCTATTTACATGTATGCCTGCATGACAAAAAAGGGCATCAGACCCTGTCATAGATGGTTGTGAATCACTCAAGTTGCTTGGGATTGAACTCAGGACTTCTGAAACAGAAACCAGTGAGTGTTCTTCGTACATTCAAAATGGAACAGGAGCAAAGAGCGTAAGGTTGAAATATCAGAAATCCTGGAATACAGCTTGATGTATGGAAGCAACCAATTCTGGATGTGACCAGGCCTGGACTCCAACCTGAAAACCAACTCTGTCATCTAAATGGAGACTCAAGTGTGAAATGGGGATAATGACATTCCACCTCATCATTGCTGGGAGACTTGATTTTAACAAAGGTGGTATCGGCAGATAAGAAGGGTCCAATGAAAGAGTGTAATACATGCACACAGGACCCAGAGAGGATTCCCTGTCTTTAGCTGAACTTGTAAAGTAAGGAGTCCTCTTGGCTCTAAGTCATCTGTTTGGTCTTGATGCCTTTTGTCTCCTGGGAGAAGAGAAAGATCTACGCATTTAAGACATCATAATCAGACTTTTTCCCGGTTGCCATCTTCCCACTCGATCCCAAACAGCAATCAGCTTAACTTCAGCCGCCTCCACCTTCCTTATTCTCCAAACATCTTTTGGGAGGAGAAGCTGCCGTGAGTGTTCATATAATTTCCTATGTTGCTCAGAATACCCTCCAACTCATGATCCTCCTGCCTCCATCCACCTTAAGGGTAGACTATGAACATGCCTGAACATGACTAACAGCTGCCTTTCCTTTTAATCAGCTCACCACAAAGGCAATTATGTATTTGTTATCAATACACACACACACACACACACACACACACACACACACACACACACACATTATGAATTCCATGAGTGCAAAGACAGTAAGTATGTAGTTTCTGTTTATTTATAGCCTCAGGGCCAGATATACATTCTTTTCTTTTTTTTTTTTCGGAGCTGGGGACCGAACCCAGGGCCTTGCGCTTCCTAGGCAAGCGCTCTACCACTGAGCTAAATCCCCAACCCCCCAGATATACATTCAGGACTTAGGTGCTGCACAGACAGATAAATGAACATATGGCGTTGTCACTATGTCTTGTCAGCCACAGTCAGGGCTCAGCAAATATCAAAGAAACAAGAGGTGTGGGCAGAGTGTAGCTGCCACCACGAAGATGTCCCCATCTCTGTTTTGGAGCACATACACCACACAACCTTTAATAGATTGTCTCACCCTCTAATATTTAATACGATCCTGTAAGCACTCTGATGCAAATTGGCCATTTATTTTAAACCTGGTTTCAATTCCCTGGAAGGGACTCATATCCAACAAGCATTTCTGACCATGAGGACAAAAATCTTCCAATTAGCTGGTGAGTGAAAGATGCACAATATAAACTTTTCTTTTCTTCCTTTTTGTTCGTTCGGTTTTTCAAGTCAAGGTTTCTCTATGTAGCCCTAACTAACTGTCCTGGAACTCCCTCTGTAGACCAGCTGGCCTGCAGCTCAGAGATCTCCATAGATCTCCCTGCCACTGCAGCTCTTCCTTTTGTTTTTGAAGACAAGATTTTACTATGTGGCCTGGGCTGGCCTAGAACTTGCTATGTAGACCAGGCCAGCCTCCAACTTAGAGATCTGTGAAGTGGAAACTTAACAGTTCTTTGAAAAGTCAGGTGGGTGGTGTTTTGCTGGGGCAAACATGGGAAGGAACATTTAGCTGAAGTGGATACAGGTGACAGACTAAGGCAGCCTCAGGAAGGAACGTTCCACTGAAGCAGACAGGGGTGAAAGGGTGTTCTGCTAAAGCAAGCACGTGAATAGACGACTGATGAAGGGCTCTTTGCTAACAATATGCATGTATTGGTCCGCCTTACATTGTGTAGTTGAGTTGTGTTTTTCAGGACTCCATAGAGAAAAAGATACCATAAAAACATCTGGTGGGGGGTTGGGGATTTAGCTCAGTGGTAGAGCGCTTGCCTAGGAAGCACAAGGCCCTGGGTTCGGTCCCCAGCTCCGAAAAAAAGAACCAAAAAAAAAAAAAATCTGGTGGGATGCTGCAGCTTTTTTGTTGCTTCCTCAAACTCAGACTGATTGGCAGAGTGATGTCAGCTGAGACAGACACGCATGCTGAGGCAAGACATGAGGACGCAAGATGTTTGGAGGGAGTATAAAAAGACTCCACAGACAGACGGAGGCTGAGCTTTGCTTGATTGTAGAGCTAGCTGTGCAATGCTTTTGGGTCTCCAGTCTTCGATGATCTTCATTTCCCTGAGAAAGGCGCAGCTGAGAACTTCTCTTGGCATCCCCTCCTGATGACTTATGCCGATGCTGAGACCTGGCTGTCTCTGCTAGGTAGTGCCACCGCTGTTGATTTCTGTTTGCTCTCCCAACTGTACCGAACCGGAATGCTGGTGTATCCGTTAAGTGTTTGTGAATGGCTCAAAAAGCTGCTGTGGACCTGTGAACTGTCGATTTTCAGACAACACAGACAGGAGTTGCTCCAAAGAAACTTTTTAAACAGGCCCACTTCCCTCATATCTTTTTTTCTCCCTACTACCTCTGTTGGGTGGTGGGCTAAAAGGGAGGTTAAAGCATTTAAGAACCATTATTAAAAATTAAAGTTGGGGGGCTGGGGATTTAGCTCAGTGGTAGAGCGCTTACCTAGGAAGCGCAAGGCCCTGGGTTCGGTCCCCAGCTCTGAAAAAAAAAAAAAACCAAAAAAAAAAATTAAAGTTGGGGGCTGGAGAGATGGCTCAATGGTTAAGAACCTTGACTGCTCTTCCAGAGGTCCTGAGTTCAATTCTCAGCAACCACATGGTGGCTCGCAACCATCTGTAAAGAGATCTGATGCCCTCTTCTGGTATATCTGAAGACAGCTACAGTGTACTTAAATATAATAAATGAATAAATCTTTAAAAAAAATTAAAATTACAGACAGATCTGCCTGCCTCTGTGTACTGTCTAGTTTTGTGTGTCAACTTGACACAAGTTGGAGTTACAACAGAAAAATAAGCCTCAGTTTGTGGAAATGCCTTCATGAGACCCAGCTGTAAGGCATTTTCTCAACTAGGAATCAAGTGGGGAGGACCCAGCTCATTGTGGGTGGTGCCATCCCTGGGCTGGTAGTCTTAGGTTCTATAAGAGAGTCAGCTGAGCAAGCCAGGGGAAGCAAGCCAGTAAGTAACATCCCTCCAAGGCCTCTGCATCAGCTCCTGCTTCCCGACCTGCTTCAGTTCCAGTCCTGACTTCTTTTGGTGATGAACAGCAATGTGGAAGTGTAAGCTGAATAAACCCTTTCCTCCCCAACTTGGTTCTTGGTCATGATGTTTGTGCAGGAATAGAAACCCTAAGACACGCTGCCTCCTGGGTGCTAGAATTAAAAGTCACCATGCCCATCTCACATTTCTCCTCCTTTTTTAAAAACTAAGACTAGTTACATCAAAGAACTAGAGGATGGGATTGTGTGGATACAAATTGGGCATGGGTAACAGACAAGGGGAATGAGAAGGGGTCCAGGTTAAAAGTTATCTTGTCTACCTTTATCAGTGGCAGCCACAGGACTCATTGCCCTTGCCATTAAGTCCTCAAACTAGAGTCGCTTCCCAAGTTAATACTTTCCAGTCTCTTCAGCTACCACTGATTCACACAGTGCTGATGCCTAGCTCTGAGGGGTTAGAGAGAACAGAACTTTATTTCTCTTTATGTTTTTCGAGACAGGGTTTCTCTGTGTAGTCCTGGCTGTCCTGGTACTTCCTTTGTAAACAGACTGGCCTGGAACTCAAGAGATTCACCTGCCTCTACCTCCTAAAATTAAAGACATGCACCATGTCTTTAATCACATGTGTGGATTTTATTTACTTATTTTGAGACAAAGTTTCACTGTGTAACCTTGGCTTGCCTAGAATTTACTCTGTAGAGCAGGTTGGCCTCAAAAAGATCCACCTGCCTCTACCTCCCAAATGCTGGGATTATTTATGTCCCTAAGAGACTCCACAAGCCTACCTGGCAGTGGCCCACCCTTCTGTCATAACCTTAGCGATCAATTTCAACAGTTTCCCTCAGCCATCAGTGTGTGTGAGGGGAAAATTCTGGAAATCCAGAAGGTTTTCTGAAACACTCCACTCTGACCTCTTTTTCTATAGATTGACCTATTCTCCAGTTTAGGGCAGGTGCTAGCATAGTACTAGGCCAGGGGAAGAAGATAAACGGAGAGTGCATGTCTTGGGAAATCGGCACAGCATCAGTCCACCTCCTTCTAGCCCCACCCTGACACAGTGGAGCCCCACAGACATCTAAAGGTAGCTGTCTTAGCTAGGCAGAGCAATGCCTCCACACTGCTCAGCATACCCTGAAGATCCAGTGCATGTCAAGTTGCCCAGGCCAGACAGGTGCAAGCACCTCAGCCTTCCAAAGGCCAAATGCAGGTGGGGAACTGGCTAGTAGAAGTCATGTGTCTGCCCCTTTATATATACCGTTGAGGGGGAATTAAATGACCCTTTCACAGGGGTCACCTAAGACTATCAGAAAACAGATGCTTACAATTGATAACTAGCAAAATTACAGTTATGAGGTAGCAATGAAGGAATTTTGTGGGGGGTCATCACAGCACGAGGAACTGAATTAAAGGGTCACGGAGTTAGGAAGGTGGAGAACACGGGCTAGTGAGTTCCAGGCTGACCAGAGCACTGGCATGAAAGGTGATCTTAAACAAGTATGTGCTGGTACACTCCTACAATTCCACGAGGGAGGCGGAGGCAGGAGACCTGTGAGCCTGAGACTAGCAAGCCCTAGAAGGTCCTGTTTAAAATATATGGGTCACTTTTTTTTTGCCCCCAAGACAGGTTTTCTTTGTGTAGCCCTTGGCTGCCTTGGAACTCACTCTGTAGACCAGGCTGGCCTCAAGATCCTGCCTCTGCCTTGGATTAAAAGGGCGTGCCACCACCACCACCCGGTTTGCAGCTGCCTCTTAGGCACGGCTCATAAACAAGCTGCAGACTTCTCAAACAGCTGTAAGGTGTCCAAAAGTGCAGAGCAACCGAGTCAGTGATGGGCTCTGTGGCAGGGAAGGAGGGCCACTGGCAAGTTTCTTTTGACAGTGAAGTTGGCAGTATCTTCAAAAATGTCAACAGGCAGGAAGGTTATGTAAGACTCTAGAAAGTGACTTGAGTCTTTAAGGTCAAGAACACAGTAGGTTTTAGTACACTGAGGTGACTGGTAAAAAACACTCGCCTTAAGTTCCTGTATAAGCCGCCACCTGAGTCTTTTGTGATATTGGTTAAAACGCAATGCAGCAGTATGGATCCTCACTTCACCTGGAAGGTGCCTTACTGATTGATCATTATATAAAATCCCTAAAGTTCAGGCAGCGCACTGCAATTTCAAGCTTGTTTTTGTTTTGTGTTTCAAGACAAGGTTCCTCTGTGTAGCCCTGGCTGTCCTGGAACTCATGGTCGACCAGGCTGGCCTCTGCCTCCGCTGGCATTAAAGGTACGTACCACCGGTGCCTGGCGATTTCAAGGTTCTTTAAGGGGAACCCTGATGCAGACGGAAAGGGAAGCCCATTACATGGATGTAACCACCCTCCAGACCTAACATTCATTCATCCCGTCCAACCCGCATCCAGCACTGCAGTGCCACCCTTGGTAGTTAAAACGGAACCTGGTATTCATATAACTTTTTTTCTTTTCTTTTTTTTTTTTAAAGATTTATTCATTTATTATATGTAAGTACACTGTAGCTGTCTTCAGACACACCAGAAGAGGGCATCAGATCCCATTACAGATGATTGTGAGCCACCATGTGGTTGCTGGGAATTGAACTCAGGACCTCTGGAAGAATAGTCGGGTGCTCTTAACCGCTGAGCCATCTCTCCAGCCCCCATAACTTTTTTTCTTAAAAACAGGCCTTGGCTGGCCTCAGACTCAGGTATCCTCCTGCCTCTGCCTCCCTTGTGCTGGAGTGCACCTTCGCAGCATCCACCATGTCGTTTCTTCCTTACCAAAGAAACTGTGCATCAAGGAAGACAATGGACCAGTGTATGCAACTAGAATGCCAGTACAGTAGGGAACACAAACTTTGCCAGCCCCAAGAATAGACTCTGAAACATACCTTCTTAGCTTCAGCAGTGTTAGGGAGGGCTGGTCAGAGGGATCAGCAGGTAGACTGCTGCTACCGAGCCTGACAATCTGAACGTCACCCCTGGAACACACCTGTTCCCCAACCTCCACAGCTGTAGAGTGGCAGATACACATCCATAACTCAGAGTGTTAAGGAGTAGCCAGCAATATGGCTCAGAATGTAAAGGTAACCAAGAAAAGTGACCAAGTCTGATGACCTGAGTTCTAGCCCCATGACCCAAATTGTGGAGAGAACCAAATCCTGCAAGCAATCTTCATATCTCTACATGCCCCCTAACCCCAACACACAAAATGGAAAAAAATTTAAGTGTCCATGGGGGACTGGAAAGATGGCTGAGTGGTTAAGAGCACTTGCTCCTCTTTCAGAGGAGCCAAATCAGTTCTCAGTACCCACATAGGGTGGCTTACAAACACCTCTAACTCCCCTCCAGCTCCAAGAGACCTGTTACCACCTTCAGGTCTCATTAGGCAGACATACACAGTCTTAAGTAAGGTCGTGGTGGCACATACCTTTAATCCCAGTACTCAAGAGAGGGAAGCAGGAGAATCTCTGGGTTCAAAGCCAGCCTACAGAACAAGTTCCAGGCAAGCCAGGGCTATACAGAGAAATTGTGTCCCAAAACAAACAAACAGGGGCTGGAAAGATGGCTCAGCGGTTAAGAGCACTGACTGCTCTTTCAGATGCCCTGAGTTCAAATCCCAGCAACCACATGGTGGCTTACAACCATCTGTAATGAGATCTGATGCCCTCTTCTGGTGTGGATGAAGAGAGTGTACTTACATATTAATAAATAAATCTTTAAAACAAACAAAACTATGAAAATATAAAGTGTCAAGGGCATCGACTGCTCTTCCAGAGGTCCCGAGTTCAATTCCCAACAACCACATGGTGGCTCACAACCATCTGTAAGGGAATCTGATGCCCTCTTCTGGTGTGTCTGAAGACAGTGACGGTGAAAAAAATGAATATTAATAAAGTATCAAGGTGGTGGAGTAAGTTTCTAAACTTTACAACAAACAAATCCTATGCCCAGACTCAAACAGCACAGATTCGGCCATCACCCCTGTGTAAGGCTATACCATACTAGAAACTAAAGAGCAGTGGGGCTGGAGAGATGGCTCAGTGGTTAAGAGCACTGACTGCTCCTCCAGAGGTCCTGAGTTCAAATCCCAGCAACCACATGGTGGCTCACAACCATCTGTAATGGGATCTGATGCCCTCTTCTGGTGTATCTGAAGACAGCTATAAAATTAAAAAAAGGGCAGTGTGCAGTGGGGGATAATCAAATGCTGGTGTCAGGGTCCATGTGGGGAGGAAATTAATGCCCCAAAGCTAAGGAGACATAGTAAAGCTGCCTGTACACACTTCCTCACAGACACAGCCCTCTGCACCATATACTCGAATACTTCAGGGCCCTTTCAACCTACAAGGCAACTACTCTGCACCCTACCTACCCAAGCTTGCTTATCAAACGAAGCGAGTCAGTTTGGAACTTCATAGTACAGTATGGGTCCATGAAACTAGCCAAGGTGCAGGCAGCTGAGACACTGTGGACAAATCAAAGGCCTGGATGGAATTCTCGGGGGAGGAGGGGATGGCACCCACTTTATTTTTCAGATAATAATCAAATTCTTTTCACAAGGACTTCAAAGAAAAAGGAAAAATTCACAAGAGGGAGGATCTGAGCCCCACACCCTGCCTGAACGTACTGGCCAACAGATCATTTATCAGCCTCACCTCACATGCCCTTTCCACAGGGCTGCAAGGGTGACTTAGCAAGAGTGCTCACTTTTCTCAGAGGAGCTGGTCTGGTCCTTAGTACCCATACACAGTAGCTTGAAATCATATTAGCTCCGATTCCTTTGAATCTCATACCCTTTTCTGGCCTGCTTAGACATGCACATATGGGTGGTGTTCATGAACTCACACATTCACATAAATTTGGAGCATTGGCTCAGGGATTAAAAGCATACTGATTCCTAGCATCCATGCAGGCTGGTTACAGTACTTAATATGAACGCCTCCCCACCCCCACACATTTTTAATAAAAATAGTTGGGCTTTGTTTTACCACCACCACCACCCTTTTTTTTGGGGGGGGGGGGGTTTGGAGCTGGGGACCGAACCCAGGGCCTTGCGCTTCCTAGGCAAGCGCTCTACCACTGAGCTAAATCCCCAACCCTCTACTCCTTTTTTTCAATCAGTTTTTTTTTATTTTGAGACAGGATCCCTACAGAATTCAGGGTAGCCTACAACTCTTTGAATATTTTTTTTTAAGATTTTTTTATTTTATTGTATATGAGTACACTGTAGCTGCCTTCAGACACACCAGAAGAGGGCATCAGATCTTATTACAGATGGTCGTGAGCCACCATGTGGTTGCTGGGATTTGAACTCAGGACCTCAGGAAGAGCAGTCGGTGCTCTTAACCACTGAACCATCTCTCCAGCCCCCTAGCCTGCAACTCTTATACATACAACTTGAGTGGCCTTCAACTCTCAATCCTTTCTCAGCCACAGGAGCACTGAAATCACAGGTCCACACAACACTATCCAACTACTTTCCTGCCTCTAACTAAATCCTTACAATGATGCCCCCCCACCAGAAGCCCTGGATCCCTCCCCCTTTAAAGCTTGTGTGTATTCATGACCATGCATACCGCAGTCTGTATGTGGAGGCCAAAAGACAACTTTGTGGAATTGGGTTTCCTCCCTTATGCGCACACATTCCAGGATTCAAACTGAGGTCAGCAGGCTGTAGACCAATCGCTCTGGCCCTAGCTGCTCTTTATAACACACCTTACCTGGAGCCTCCGGATGACTTCTCCAGGGTAAGAAGAGTGGGTAAAAAGAAAAGCAGGCGATCTAATGATAAAGGCAGAGCTCAGTAGACACACCATGCTCTACATTTCTGACCCCTCATTTGGGGTGATAAAGTACGCACAAACCTGAGACATGAGTGATGGTTAAAAAAATTTGGGTTTTATTGTTTTTGCTAAACAATACTAAAAAAAAAAAAAGTTTTTTTCCATTTTGAAGGCAGGGCTTGAATTATTTAATTTTGATCCATTTATTTTAATTAAAAAAAAAAGGAAGGGAAAAGAGATCATGGCCAAAAAAAATAAAATAAAATAAAAAAAAATATAGCCCCACCCTACTCCCAAAGCTCTAGCCGGTCACATGAGCATCACCCACGTCCCACTCAGTGCCTGATATTCAGGTGGTGGCACTTTGCCCCCTGAGACTACCCTGGAGGTGCAGGGGCGACAAGTACCAGTTTCGGCTCTCAGCAGGTTAGTCAAACCAGGCAAACTGGTGGGCTAAAGTCCAGAAATTCTTTCCAGGTTTTCTGCCCATTGGCTGAGCACATACAAACTGTCAGTAGCTTGTAAGATTTCAGGGGTAGGAGGGGCAGAAGAGCAGGAGGATGGCAGAAGAGAAACTAGAGGTTATTCAAGCTTGTTCCTGGGCTAGAGGCTCTGGACATACTTAAGAAAGACTGGGGTAGATGGAGTCCAGGTTTCTTAGAAGAGAAAATCAGCCCGAAGGAGGAGGAGCTGAGATGTGCCATGCAAGCGAGTTCTTCCTGCAGAGGCACGGGGGAGGGGCGGCTGACTCCCGGGTGGAGAGTGCTCAGAGTTCGTCTAGTACCATGGAGACAAAGGCAGAGGGAGTCCTGAGGTTGGGACCGAATGTGAGACAGGTACATACAGTTAAAGACCAGAAAGCCATCAGGACCCTCAAGGCCAAATCCCGTCTGCACACTGGCTCTGCAGGGCTGCAGGAGATCCTCGCTGTGAACTAAGTCAAGTTAATCGTCGGGCTCTGGGTGGTAGAAAGGACAACACATGTTTGTTTTCAGAGGGATGAGGTGGGAAGAGTGGCCATGATCTAGTAAAAAGAGACCTGCAAGAAGCAGAAAATACTTAGAGAACATTTTAATATATATTTCCATATATATATTTAAAGTTAAGAAAAATAAAACTAATTCAAGCCATGCCCTGTGCAAAAAAAGAAAAAAAAAGTTAAAGAAAAAAAAAGAAAATTCAAAGTGAGACCTCTGTCTTCTGCTCTGGCCTCGGCTTCAGAGTCACAGTCACTTGTTACTTTTATTTTGGAAGAAAAGATGTAAAAGTTTCTTTCAATCACTCAGAAGGCAAGTATGTCCACTTAGAAAATCAGAATGGCAGAAACAGACTAGGGAAGGAGAGACGCAGGTGAAGGGCAGAGTGAAAAGGAATTTGCAAAAATAAAACTAACAAGATGACTGCTCCAGAGGGCTGTGAAAGGACATGGTGGGCCGGTCTGCTAGTCAAGTAATGATTCAACGTTTAAATTATTCTCTTGCTCTTTTTTGTTGGGTGTTTGTTCAAGTCTAGGTTTTTTTTTTTTGTTTTTTTTTTTTTTTTTGTTTTTTTTTTTTTTTGAAACACTGACCCTAATAAGAGTCAGCAAGAAATACAGGATCCCTTCCCTCCCCCGGCCTGCCTCCGCTGAAGCCACCACCACCATCTCTGTGGCTGGATGCTGGAAGAGTCCTCCATGTTTGTGGACTCAGGATGACAGGGCAGCCTCCTTCTGTGGTTGTTGGGCTTGTGAACGCTGCAGTATCTTTTGGCTTTCCACGTCTCTAAAATGTTTTTCAACCTGCAAGAGACCAAGCAGCCAAGTCAGAAATGGAGACAGGGCGAGGTCTCCTGTACAATCTAAGCCAAGCTTCCCAGGCCTGGCAGTTTGGCTTGCTGTTATCCAATGCTCCCTGCACCCCACCCCAACTGCAAGACAGGCAAGAGAAACCTCTTGTTTCAGCCACATGTGTGGAAGCTAAGCTAAGACTGGCTTAACAGTACAGCTATAAACTAATACATAACAAAATGGGATAATTATTACCACCAAAATCCCTCCCGCCTTTATAACAATGTATTGCATTATTTTATTTTATTTTAAATTATACGTAGTTGTATATGTGCACAAGTAAGAGAGTGCAGGTATCACAGGCCTTGGGCCCACTGGAATATAGAACACAGAGTTGTGAGCTGCCTTACATAAATGTGGAGAACAGAATTCAGGTCGTCTGGAAGAGCAGCAAGTGCTCTTAACTGCTGAGCCATCTCTTCAAGCCCCTTCTTCCTATCTGACATAAATAAAGAAAAAGCTAGTGGGTAGGAAAATTAGTTCTATTATACTTCCTAAGTCCACAACAGTGTAGGCCTGAGAGGTGGCTCGGCTCTTAGGAGCGCTTGTTCTTAGAGAGGACCTGGATTCGATTCCCAGCACCCACATGGTAGCTCACAGCCAGCTATAGCTCCGATTTCATAAAATCCCAATGCCCTCTTCTGACCTCCATAGGCACCAGACATATACATGATATACAGTCTCATATGCATGGATGGATGGTATGTATTTTGCATAAACATATGCAAAACACACCTATGAAAAAAAAAAAAAGCCCAAACCCAAGGAGATGTAACAGTGGCCTCTCAACCAGATTAAAAGTTGTTTTACTACAACTGTTACACTCCAAAGCCAAACCTACAGTTCTTAACCCACAGTTAAGGGCATCTACCATTACATGTGCTACAATTCTGCAGTCATGTGGTGTAAGACACGGGGCTGACTGCTCACCCTACCCCACAGCACCAAGGTTTCTATCTCACATCATCCAGGACACGGCTAGAGAGCCCGATGAGCAGGGGCATCAGGCCGCACTGCTAGGAGACAAGGAGCCTGCAGGAGCACAGGGTCCTGCCTGTTGTACAAGAGGGACCAAGCCAAGAACCCACCCTTGCTCCGCAGGTGGCTCCTTTACTTACTATTTTGCGTACATGGCTCAGTGCGCTCCCCTCTTTGCCTTTACAATTTTCCACTTGATATGGGGGTGTGATAACAACTTCTTCCATGACTACAATGTTTTTTTCTTGCCATTTACAGTCTTTAATGCTGGAAGGAGAAGAATATAGATGAGTGTGATATCCTGTGGACAGCCCATTCCTCCTGTTAGGAAGAACTTCAGGGCCAGGCATTGTGGCCCATGTCTTTAATCCCAGCCCCTGGGAGGCAGAGGCAGTTGGATCTGAATTTCAAGTGAGCCTGGTCTACAGACCAAGTTCCAGGACAGCAAGGGCTACACAGAGAAACCCTGTCTAGAAAAGGAAAGGAAAGAGAAGGAGAAGACTACCACTAGACTAGCGGGCGCGCGCGCGCGCGCGCGCACACACACACACACACACACACACACACACCCCTCTCCCAAGCTCTCAGCTCAATACTGAGCCAGAGAGAGGAGACAACAAACATTCTCTGGGCATCTCTGGACAGGAGAGCAGTCACTAATGCACATTATCCTAGGGAGAGCCCAGAACTGTTAGTCTGAAGCATCAGGGGCCTGGAAAATCATAAAACAGTTGGTGGCAGTCTCAGAAGCTCAAACCAAGTTACAAATGAACAACCAGACCTAAATCACTAGAACTGACTTAGTGGTCTAGAGCAGAGGCTGCCAACTGCTTTCTAGACAGTGTCAGATCATAAGTAGCTACAGAAATCTGCCAACAGATGACACATACACAAGGGGGCAGATCTGTCTTGCTGGCATAATCTGCCCACCCTTGACCTAGGGTAAAAATAGCACTTCTAGAAATAGTCATCTGTACTTTGCTCCATCCAGCCTCTACCCTTAACCGTGCAAGCTGTGCCCCACTAGCCCCACTCAATTACCAGATACACAGACACCTGCCAGACCAGGAAGATCCATCTGAGTTCACACATGGGGAATCCCAGGGCAGCTGATGCTACTAAGAGAATTCCTTCACATACCTGGGAATGCTCAGACACACCCGGCCCCAGACAGCTCTACAGCCAGCTGCCATCTGTGCATCAGACCCTGGGTGGTTAAACAGGGTAACAGAAGGCAGCCCATGGGGGGAGGAGGGGTTGAGGAGGGTGTCAAATGTTCCAGCTTTTCAGCACTTAGGGAAGCTAGTAGAGAGTCAAATGACTTCTGCTGTGACAACATGTGTTTTAGAAGGAGGTAAGAAGGTTGCCTTCTGTTCTTCCTAACTCCCTGTATTTGTCCCAGAGCAAACTAGGGAAAGTGATATAACTTCCCTTAATAAAACCACAAGCAATCTTAGAGGTAAGGATGGCAGTAATAACAATAGGAAGCTAATCCTGAGCTCTGAATCAGGGATTACTATTACCAGAGACCCACACAGGACAATGTGATTCCAAACAAGCTTTCACAAACAAAGACTGCAATGACTGATTTAGGATCACAGTATTCTGTGCAAAGGGAGCTCCAAGTGCCACCTCTCAGCCAACAACTGCCCCAGCTGCCCTCGTACACTCTCAGCAAGACAACCACCCAGAAGTCTTTCATCCGACAGACAGACAAAATCAGCTCTAGGAATAGGAACCCCTATGCTCCCCCAACTCACGTCTTGTGAATGGTCTGGAAGAGCTGCTGGCCCTCCAGGGAGACGCCAGCGCTGATTGCATAGGCCTGGCTCAGCTTCTCCTCCTTCTCCGTCCGTGCTTTGCTGGCAAGCTAGGGTGAGGGAAAGGGAAAAAAAAGATTCAGAAAAGTGTTCCCCTTCGTTCTTTCCAACTCAGAACCTCAATCTAAGGAAGCAGGTCAGCAAGGATTGGTCTAGAGTCAGCATGATTAGCGATCCAATGGAACAACCCCCAAACACAGCATCTAGTTACTGTTTGCAATTCCTGGCAAGCATCCCTCACCCCTCTTTTCTATTCTTCCCGAGGGCTTCCTATGTGCCAAGCATGTACTGTGCTACTTTAGAGATTCATCCCAAAGAGATCACGAAAACACAAGACAACTTCAGTAAGAAGGAACAAGAAAACGAACATGGAGATGGGCAGTATGACAGGGTCAGGGATGATGGCTCTGGGAAGTGATGGTCAGAGAGAAACATAACCACACACTTCCACTTAAAGAAGAGAGAGTACAGGTCACCCACTACTGCACTAAGCTCAGGTTTAGAAACCACTGTGCACTTTATAACACACCAAGAGTTGAGATACAGCTCTTAGCAATCAATGCTCAGCCTGTCCAGCATGCTCATCTAATAGCCCAAGACTAAGGAACCCTAATCTACTGTCTTCTGAGCTGAGCACAGTCCTGCCCTACTCTGCTTACAGAAAAGCATTCTACCCTGTGCCTGCTGCTTCCCTACCCCCTGGTGGGTCAATCACGAATTGATCAAAGGAAATTCTAGTAAAATCTGATAGTCTGTAAGACTCCTTCTGGCTAGGGTGGGTTCCCTGTCAATCTGTTTTTTCCTACCTTACACTATTACTTGCTAGAAAAACTTTCAGTATGAGACAAAACAAATGTGTTATGCAAGGCAGTTTAAGAAAAACAGGCACAGCTTGAGGGTATGGTGGTGCACGCCTTTACTCCTAGCACTCAGGAGGCAGAGGCAGGTGTAGCTCTGTAAGTTTGAGACCAGCCTGACCTACAGAGCAAGTTCCAAGTTGGCCAGGACTAGAGAAACCATTTCAAAAAATCACAACAAACCAAACCAAAAAACAAACCACCACCAACAACAACAAAAGCAAACAGGCAAATAATACATCTGAAAAGCAAGAAAATGATGTAAAGATTTTTCAGTTCCATCAACACAGTTCATATATATAACCTCATAAAGCTGCAGCACACCAAATACAAACAGTTAATAGTAAATACTTGTGTGGTCAGAGGGGCTAGCTCGCACATGGTGTCATTTTTAGACTCTCCAGGTAAAAGCAGAAACATGACAAACCTCTCCTGTGATTTAAAGCCAGAGATCACCTGGCCTCCAGATATGAACAGATACAAATGTGACAGCAGTGTCATGATTATCTTTCAGGCTTGGCTGCTGTTCCGCCCAGCAGACTACAACTTCACAGAGCCATCAATGTACTTTGAGCAAGTCAATTCCAACTGAAGTGAGAAAGCCTGGAGCTTGGAAACAGAGTTTCTATGGAAAGAGAACTGCTGGTGTGTATTTTAAGCAACAATCAACGCCTTTTCAGGAACCAAAAAAACCCTGGTAACCAACCATGAGGGGTTTCCTTGAGTCTCGATTTCCAAACAATGTCTCAGAAAATGAAGTCTCCAAGGAAAGGAGGCTAAACCAGAGGGCAGTGGCACCTCCCAGAGCCCCTGAGGGCCACAGCTCGTTCCCTGAGCTATGCTTCACCTCCTGGACAATGGAGTCAACTACTTATAATGCAATACCTGCAATTATGCTGCAGAGCCCTCCACTTACTGCAGGTCCTGTGCCTTCAGCCAGCAGTTTACTTAACTGAAGTGTTAGACCTGCCAACCTGAATCTGCCCACACACCCCCACTGTGTATTATTCCCACTGAAAACAAAGTAACTTCTACAAACCAGAGTTTTCTTCTGAGGCCACCTTATAGGCTCAGTGCGTACAAGTACTTGCTGCAACTCCACTGACCTGAGTTCAATAATCAGAACTCATAGGGTGGAAGGAGAACCAACTCCCACAAACTCTCCTGTCCTGACTTTCACATGCATGCATGTGTGTACCCCCCCCCACACCATATAGATTAAAATATATATTAAATAGCTCCTAGTCATGTGGTTTAATGAATACCAGGACATTCACAGAGCCCTTTGCATACTGTGATATGAAGGGGAAAAGGAAGGCTCACAAGAAAATCCAAGCACTATGTACTTCATACTGTCTGCTAGCTGAGCTGTCTTTTCTTATGATCCAAGAAAGCACAGGTGCTGTGGGGACTCCAGAGGGATTCTTACTGCAAGCATTTAGCACACTGAGACAGCTGACAAGAGAAGCAGAGTCCAGGGAGAAACCTGCTGCTGTGACCTACTGACTCACTGTGCAGCTTCTCTTCCCCCTCTGTATTTGGGTCTTGTAAGCAGCTGCCCTTGCACAGGTTAGGCAATAATGCAGCGGCCATCTGAAATGGCTGGTGCTGCCTGCAAGCCTGGTAGGGAGAAGGGGCAGACCAGAGTAGCTAAAAAACCCTCACTTCTGGATCTTTCAGATGGGAGGCATGATCATAGGACTCTCCTCTCCTCCTTTAATGTAACCGACTTTATGTGTCTGGGTGTCATGCACGCATGTGTATGTTGTGCCCAAGAATCATGCCTAGTACTCAGAGGCCAGAAGAGGTCAGATCATTTGAGACTGAAGTTAGAGACAGGTGTGAGCTGCCATGTAGGTGCTAGGAATTGAACCTGGGTCCTCTGGAAGAACAGCCAATGTTTTTAACAGCTGAGCCATCTTTTCTCCAGCACCCCTGGATGCCCTTTTGATGCAGGGTTTCAGTACATGTAGTTCAGGATGGCCTAGAACTTGCAATACTTCGGCTTGCTTCTGCTTCCAAGTGTTGGGATTACAGACTTGTGTTACTTCAGCTGCTGGGAAATCCTCACTCTTAGCTAGCGATAAACAAGCTCTCAAAAGATATCTTCTAAATATCAATACCCCATGCCTCAGCTTCCTAGCTGAAAGCTCAACCTGAAAGTTCCAGTAAAGCACTGCTCTGAGCCAGGTACAGCACCTGCACCTGTAGACCCACCACCCAGCTTCTTGGAAGGAAGGCTTAAGTGTTATCACCTGAGCCCAGGCTGGGGGCGGGCGGATGGAAAGGAAGGGATAGATACCTCCTTAAAATCTCGGGACAGCTGGAAACTAAAAAAATACAGTACTCCATGGGAAGCTGTGTCCTAGAATAATGCTCAAAGGGGCACAGTAGAGCCAAAAATGCAGACTCAAGCTCCTAGCCCCACAGCAAGTGTTCTTGACCACTAGACTCTATTTTCCAGTTTCACTAACAAGAGTTAGCTCTAGGGCTAATGAGACAGACGGCTGGATGGGTAAAAGTACTTGTCACCAAGCCTGATGATCTGTGTGGAAGGGAGAGACTCCTTTATGTTGTCCTCCAACTACCAAATAAGTACTGTGGTACGTGGATGCCCCAATACATTGATACAAATACGTAAACATACTTAAAATTATTTTTAACAAGAAAAGTAAAATCTAGCCTAATTTTAAAACAGAAAAAGGAAAACAAAGAAAAAAGTAAAATCTAACCAGGCTTGCAATCCCAGCACTTGGAAGGCTAAAGCTGGAGTGCTCGGCATTCCAGGCCAGCTTGGCTACAGAGTAAAATCCAGTCTCAAAACCAAACCAAACAAGAGAGTCACGTCTAAGGCTGACTAGAGTTACAATCTGTAGGACTAACACGGTGGGAACAGAAAACCAAATCCTTTCACCTCCACAAAGAGCATTCACACACCCTGAAAATAAATTCTTAAAATGCATTTTTTTAAAAAAAATTAAGTCTAAATTACTGTTGAAAATGGCTATAAATTTGAATACATAAGCTATCTGGGCTCCAGCAAGATGGCTGAGAAAGTAACAGTGCTTGCTCTAAAAGCTGATCCCTGGAACCCCTGAGGGAAGGGAATGTCCCCAAAGCTGTGCTCTGATCTTTGCGCCTAATAATATGCAAGCATCATGCTCACAGTAGTAATAAAATACTCTGAGACAGGGAACTTGAGTGCAATGGCCTGGTTTAATTAATGGATTCTAGAAAAGGACAGTACCATCAATAGTTCCAAACCATAGCCATACCAGAGAGATGTCTTGGTTAAAATCGGAGGTTAAAACCCTTGGTTAAAACCACAGGAATGGGGGTTGGGGATTTGGCTCAGTGGTAGAGCGCTTGCCTAGGAAGCGCAAGGTCCTGGGTTCGGTCCCCAGCCCCCCCCCCCCAAAAAAACCCACAGGAATGTAGGGAACAAAGGCACACACTCATGTTCAAGCACGTGTATGTTAACAGGGATGGGAAGGAGCTAGAAGAGGTTGGAGTGAGGGTAATAGAACAGTAATAGTACTGTATGCATAAATGAAGATGTCAAAGAACAAATTTAATCAGTAAAACAGAGACCAAGAGGATGCCAATAAAAGCCCTTATAAACATAACAGTCAACTTAAGGGGGGGGGGGGGCGGAGTATGTTGTAAGAGACAGCTGCGGGGCAGCCGGAGAGATGGCTCAGTGGTTAAGAGACAGCTGCCTGCCCAGCTCCTCTATTTTGCAATCCAGGATTGGCATGACTTCAAACAGGACCGTGTTGAAAACACGGAGGAAAACTGCTAATACTTACCTCTGCTCAGCCTGTTCCCTTTGCAGCGTACTCAATAACCTGTTTTCTTTTTTGTTTTTTTTTTTCTTTTTTTCGGAGCTGGGGACCGAACCCAGGGCCTTGCGCTTGCTAGGCAAGCGCTCTACCACTGAGCCAAATCCCCAACCCCAACCTGTTTTCTTTTAAATAAGCAAAATGTATATAATCTCCTACAGCATTTCAAAGAGCACAAATTCTTCACTAGAAAGTCATTTCTTTCAGCTGATAAAAATAGGTACATCCCCCACCACACACACACAGCCACCATTTCTTGAGGCACTAAGACTAAAAAGGTAAATCCAAGGAAGCCTCCTGCACTTAACACTAAGATACATTAATGCCTCACTGTAATGAAAAACACTACAAATTCAACTTGCTAGTGTAAAAAGTCCATATACTGCTATTATATCATGGAACCAGAGCCCAGTCAATATATACAACAGGCAAAACCTTATCTTTAATTGGTTTAAAACACAAACACGTGTCAACAAAGCCACAGGTTCTGTCAACATCATTGGCAGCTACAGAATCTACTTCAGCTACTACTGACAATGATTTCCCAGTCTTAAGGTTCTGAAACCAATGTTTTTTTGTTGTCAAACTTACCCTGTCTCTGTCAGAGAGAAACCCAAGTGGAAATGCAAGCTGAAATTAACCTCAACAACTTCTCTCAGACAACAGATGCTCAAACAGAGCTATCTCACAATAGAGCCAATTAAAGCTCTGTGAGGAAGTTGAGCTAGCCCCAGGTGAGCTACAGCCTCACTCGAAGATATTAGATATTGTTTTAACATTATGGGCACAGAGAAGGCAGTTTACAGGTTGTTTAAAACAAAAAAACAATATAATCCAATCCTTCCTATAGCCAATGAGCTCACTGCTTCTTCCCCCTTTTCATATAAATTTCATTATATGTTTGAGATATACAATATTATAAAAAAATATAGATAGTAAAAAAGGATCACTATTAGTGGCTAAGTTCCTATGTCCAAACCAGATTTGGTATTGCACAGCTATCTTGGCCCTTAGAAGGTGGAAGCAGCCTAAGCCAGCCTGGGCTATCCAGCAAAATCATCTCAAAACACTAACCACCATGCAGTCATCACTCTATTACAAACCCATCTTGTATTTGCTAAAAGAACTGCTAAAGAATGGCTAAGCATGTTGATTCAAGCCTATACAATCCCAGTACTCAGGAGAGACAGGAGGACCAAGAGTTCAAGGCCAGTGTTGGCTCCAAAGAGGTGTGTGCGGGTGTGGCACACAACTGCCTATGCTGACCTTGAACTTTAAGTCTTCCTGCCTTAACCTCCAGAGTAGCTGGAATCACAGATGTACATCAATGCAGGACGTCAATAAAATTTTGTTCCTATTATTGTTCACTAATATATCCTCTAAAAATCCCAAAATACTGTACAGTAAACAGAAGATGACCAAAAATATCTGAGTTAAAAAACAAACTAGGCTAGGGAGGTGTCTCAGCTCCTAAAGGCATTTAGTGGCAAACCTGCCTCTCTCTATATAAATAAATAAATAAATAAAGAAAGAAGGAAAGAAAGAAAGAAAGAAAGAAAGAAGGAAAGAAAGAAAGAAAGAAAGAGTTCTGTCTCTGGGTCCCACGTGGTAGGAGAGAACTGACTCCCTAAGTTGTCCACACGCATGCAAGCCAGCACTGTGGAATTCACAGTAAATAATGTAACCACAAAAGCAGCCCAGTGAGGTGACTTAAACATGTAATCTCAGTGACCCCAAGAAGGATGTCGAAGAATCTTCAGTTCAAGGCCAGTCTCAGCTACATAGTGGAACATCTCAATAACATACACCACCAGCAAGTCAGGAAACTGGCAACATACTTCAGCAAGTAAAGGCAATCACCACCAAACCTGATGTCCTGGTTTCCAGGGCTCCATGGTGGAAATGAGAGCAGAACCTGTTTATCGAAGTTGTCATCCGATCTTCACACTGACATAGCTTGTTGTACCCACAGAAATGTGCACAAAATGAAAGTAAACAAGGATATGACGCACACTGTAAGAATACACTGGCTCCTGTCAAAGGAAACGGTGCTGGGCTGCAGACAGCTCAGCAGTATAGCATTCGCCTGTGTGAAGTCCCACATCTCCTCCAGCATCACAAAAGTGTTTTATGCTTTTTCCCAAGGCTTTTAACCATTTCACCCCTAATGCTTCTAATTTAGCTCAGTGACAGAAAAGATAAGCTGAGCAATGCCATTTATTCTCCAAGGTCACATATGGGAAGCCTTCACTCAGGCTTGGTATGCCAAGGGTCGATGGACCACAACAGGGGCCAAATTCAGGCAACGACCTGCATGAGATAAATTTTACTGGAGCACAATCATAGTTTTTTGGCTACATCTAGTCTATGAAGGCAACACTGACTAGTTTTGTCTATTACAGGATGGTTCACAAAGCCTAAAAGAGTGACTGCCTGACCCTCTATAGGAATCTAATTGTTGCCTCCTTTCCTATGCTGTTATAACCACAGATCTGTACCTACAAGGGACAGTGCACTTAGCATGCACAAAGGTCTGGATCCAATTCCAAGAATACCTCTCGAAAATGCTACCATCCCTTAATACTCCCAACAAATTTGAGATTCCTTGGGGAAAGATAAGTGTCTTATTCATCCTGACATTTCCCAGTAACTAGAAAGGAAGGAGAAGATGAGAGAAGGTGGACAGAACCAATCATTGAGCTAACAATTCCCAGCAGCTAAATGACATGGTCACAAGTCCTTCCAGAGAATGGTGCACACATCTGATCCCAGCACTAGGTGACTGAGGAAGCAAGACAACAAGTTGGAGGATGGCTTGGGCTTTATAAGAGACTCTTGTTCCACATTCTACCACAGGATCCTTCACTGTTTATCTCCAGGACAATGGCCAGCATTTCCCTAAGCCAGCCTAGAGCTTCCAGTGTTAGTTGTTCTTAGCCAGAAAACTAAGCCAACTGACCTTCCTCTTTTTTTTTTTTTTTTTCCTTTTTTTCCGGAGCTGGGGACCGAACCCAGGGCCTACCACTGAGCTAAATCCCCAACCCTGACCTTCCTCTTAACACTGAAAGTCATACCTCCACTGGACCCACCACTTATGGATATACGTTCAACTCTCACCTCTGGGTCAAAGAGGTGATACAAAATGTTATGGCCCAACTCTGTCAATTACATTGGCTCACAATTTGTCTTTTCCTACAGGCAGTGGTTCTCCATCACACACACAACACTGAGACAGTACCTTGGTAATTAGTGGCCTGAGGGCCCTGGAGTCAGCTGTCTGATTTGTACTGTGGGCGGAGCTGAGTCACAAGCTTTGTGCCTGGATGGCTTTTTTTTTTTAAAGGTGTGTGTGTGTGTGTGTGTGTGTGTGTGTGTGTGTGTGTGTGTATGAATACACTGTCACTCTCTTCATAGCTTTTTGGCTATATCTTATCTCTGAAGGCAACACTGACTAGTTTTGTCTATTACAGGATGCTTCACAAAGCCTAAAAGAGTGACTGCCTAACCCTCTATAGGAATCCAATTGTTGCCTCCTTTCCTATGCTGTTATAACCACAGATCTGTACCTACAAGGGACAGTGCCCAAAGGAGGGCATCAGATTGCTCAGCTTGCATTGCAGATGGCTGTGAGCCACCATGTGGTTGGTGGGAATTGAACTCAGAACCTCTGGAAGATCAGTCACTGCTCTTAACCACCAAGCTGTGATGGCTCTTCTACCAGAGATCTGTCAGGTTGACCCTCAAGTCTCAATGATAGGGAAACTGATCCTCAAAGAACCAGTCCAAACCAGTCCTTCTTAAATAACAGCCAATCACTACCAGTCTGACACTATTCACTGAACATAACCCTTGCATTCAGCACAGAGGAGCTCTTCCTCTCCACTTCCCCAACTGCATCTTAAGACACATCCATGACAGTGTCTGCCCAGAACCTGGTACCTATCCCTATTGGCAGACTAAATACTCTAAGAGAAGATTATGGCCTCTAGGAGCCAGAAAAGTTACAGCCAACAGAAAACTTTTCCTTGGTCAGGGGAAAGCATGTTCTAGGCATATATGAAGACCCTAGTTTAATACCCAGCAATCAAAGCAGGGAAAACAATTTATTGCTCAAAACCAGTGGCTTTTTTTTTTCATCCTTCATTTATATACCTTCCCCCATGTACCAAATACACACACCAACGAGATGAGGGGGAGGGCTTGCATAGTATATGTAAGGCCGTGGATTTGATCCCTAATACGGTGGAATAAAAATATATGCTCATAACTGGAGGGTGATCAGGGATACTTCTGACCCTACTTGGTACCAACACCATCCTTTAATACATCACTGTCAAGATGTAGTGGGGGTGGGGGTGACATAGTGATTAAAAGCACTGGCTGTGCTTCCAGAGGAGCCCAGTCCAATTCCTAGCACCTAGATGACAACTCACTACTGTGACTCCGGTTCCAGAGCTTCTGCCACCTCACACAGACACACATGCAGACAAAACACCAATGAATGTAAAATCAAAATAAATCTTATATTTAAAAAAAAGATACAATAAAGGGAACTGCTTGCTAATGGGTTAGGCTCACAAATAGACCATAATCTAGTAACTATCAACTACCCAGTAATGTACTCAAACTTGGAAGTTTAACCATCAATCACCAGAAAATTATAAGGTTATGTTAATTCTTAGCTGTGTAGCTAGTAAACTTCAAATGACAATTAAGACAGTATGCCCCTCACTGTGATACCACACTTAAAGAGTAAAAACAGTTTCCTTTTTTAAAAAGAAATCTGGGCAGAGCGGAGGCAGGTGGATCTGAGTTTGATACCAGACTGGTGCGCAAAGCAAGTCTACAGGGCTAGAAAGAAAAACTGTCTCAAAAAACCCCAAACCAAACCAAAAAAGAAAACCAACCAACAACTGGACTTCTGCATTCTCAGCTTCGTCACCGGCACTGACCCCTCTCAAGTCCATGTGTATTCCTTCACCATCACTGCCGAGGACAAGGCCAGGCTGCATGGCTCGGGTTCTATTTAGCCCCTGATTACTAGTCATGGAAAATAGATCCCAATAGATCTGAAAAAGGTGACAAACCAGTCAAGGGCTTGGGAAGAGAGGTAAATCCTTAACTTTTCTATCACCCATGGATTTCCATTTTCCCTCTAACACACCAAGATGATAAGAGATTTGTATCACATCTAAGGCACATTTTCCAGACATGTTCAGTCTGCAGCCCATGGGCTATATGTCTTCCAGGACAGCTATGAATTGGGCCCAACACATATGGAGTTGATGTCATATCCCAATGTCAAAAGGTTGGACACCTGACAAAATGTGTGTTGACAGATGTTTGATGAGTTATGCCAAGTGATAACATTGTCCTAGAAATTCCTGTTAGTTCTAGTTACCAAAGAAAAATGTCTCCATCATTCATACACTACTTGTAGTAGCCAGTACAAACTTGATACTCTTTAACCTTGGACCAGCAAACACCCTGTCTAGCTGAAGGACAATAAAATCACTGCTCTGTCTTCCCTTTGCTACACCATTCCCTTTCCTTGGTCCCAAAAATCAATCCAAGGAATAACTGATTTAGGAGACCAAAACCTGGTACTGTGATGCATACCTGTGAGTTCTTCACTCAAGAGGCTGAGGCAGATCGTCTTAGGCTAGCAGGAAACGGTACCAAGGGTGGAGGGTGAGGAGACTAGGAATGTAAGCATGCTCAAAGCTCTAGATTTGATTCTCCAGGACTCCTAAATCAGGCATCTTGGTACATACCTGAAATCCTAGCACTTGGAAGGTAGACCAGAGCAAGAGGATCAGAAGTTTTAGAGTCTTCCTCAACCATATAGTGAGTTGGAGACCAGTCTGGATCTACATAAGACCCTGACTCAGAGGGGGCGGGGGGGGGAACTACAGTGCAAATGATGATTGGCTTGTACATGTTCTTGTTCTTTTCCTTGAAAGGCTCTATCAGGAAACGTGAACACTGTAACAGGGTGCGTCACCATAGGGAAGATAAAATTATTCAAGGAGGACTCACTCAGCTACTCAGCACTTGCTTGGCACTCTCTGGGCCCTAAATTCAAACTCCATCCAATCCTCTGGTCCCCAAAGACATTCGAGCTTCTCCTTTCTACAGTTCCACTGTCACCTCAAAGCTTCCTCTTCCACACTACTGCTAGGGTTAGACATAAGACTTCTTTGTCTAGGGACCTGCTAATCTAAAGCAAACTGGCTCATTTCCAGAAGTCACTAGTTTATACATTCTCTGGGTGAGCTATTATTGTTTCCTTTAAAAGTTCACCTCTTCCATTTCCTGCTATCTGGTTTGTATCAACAGGCTTACTTAGGCAGAGAGCACTTACTACGTCAGGAAGATGAACCAGCATACATGTATCTCCTACTGAAGTTGTTAAATGCAAAATAGCACTTGGTCCCCAGACTACAAATCTCTTGTCACCCTATACTGTACACCAACTTTCTTCCAGGCATTTCAGAGAATATTACCTCCCTCCCACATGCTTAAACAACCCTTTAACACTGGGAAACTCTAAGCCTGTGTTCTTTTTTCTTTTTTCTTTTTTTCTTTTTTTCGGAGCTGGGGACCGAACCCAGGGCCTTGTGCTTGCTAGGCAAGTGCTCTACCACTGAGCTAAACCCCCAACCCCTAAGCCTGTGTTCTTAATAACGAGACAAGCTGGGCAGTGGTGGCACACACGTCTTTAATCCCAGCAAACGGGAGGAAGAGGCAAGAGGATCTGAATTCAAGGCTAGACTGATATCCAAAGTGAGCTTAGGACATCCAGGGCTATAAGAGAGAAACCCTTGTCCCAAAAAACCAAGAGAGAAAAAGGACAAATTTGGGGAAGGGGCAATAGTGGGGATCAAAACTAGTGCACTGGCAGGTATGGTGGGTGGTAGACACTCAGCACTTGGTGGCAGAGATAGGAGGATTTCTACAAACTCAAGGCCAGCTTGATCTACTTAGCAAGCTCCAGAAAAGCCAGACAATATAGTGAGACCCTGTTTTAAAAATAAGCAAGGGCTGGAGAGATGGCTCAGCAGTTAAGAGCACCCGACTGCTCTTCCAGAGGTCATGAGTTCAATTCCCAGCAACCACATGGTGGCTCACAACCATCTGTAAAGAGATCTGATGCCCTCTTCTGGTGTATCTGAAGACAGCTACAGTGTACTTATATATAATAAATAAATAAATTTAAAAAAAAAATAAGCAAATGCAGTGCCCTGTGCATGGTTGGTAAACACTCTACCATGGAGCTCCATGCTCAGTCTAAGAGCTTTTCATGTCACTCAAGCCATGTGTAATAGCCACTCTGATTATTTCCAGTAAGAGCTCAGCAGGCAGTCCATCTGAATCAGTCTCCAAGGAGGAATGGTAAAGTATCCTGAAAGGTCCGTTTGAAAGGAAAGTAGACAGCTTATCCATAAACACCTCTACAAACAAAAAATGAAATTAATCCTGAGACAACCAAACCCCTTAGCCTAACTTTTGGTTCCTGACTTCTCAGAAAATCTTTTTCAGAATAAGCAAATGAGCTGCACAGGAACAATAAACATAGAGTTCTGCTGTTCCTCAAATTAGTGCTTCTCACTGCTTTTTTTTAAAATAAAAGTGGGTAATCAACCAGCTTATAACAATGTTAGTAAATAATTAAGACTAACCAGCATGCCTACAATCTCAGCACTTTGGCTCAGAAGTTCAAGGTCATCCTGAGTTAGTTTGAGGCCAGCTTGGGATCCATGAAAACTTGCTTCAAAAAATCAAAATAAAATAAAAACAAGCCAACACTAAAAGCAAAGGTAGGGAGTTGGAGAGATGGCTCAGTGGTTAAGAGCACTGACTGCTCTTCCTGAGTTCAATTCCGGGCAACCACATGGCTTACAACCATCTGTAATGAGATCTGATGCCCTCTTCTGGTGTGTCTGAGGACAGCTACAGTGTACTTATATATAATAAATAAATCTTAAAACAAAACAAAACAAAACAAAGGTAATCCACAAACTAACCTAAGCAAGAGCTGCTCTGATTTGAGAATTCAAAAGAATTCTACTGCAATGGCACATGTGTTTACGTGCTGCAACACTTGCTTCTTGGCACCCACATAGCAGCACACACACACACCATCCAACCATTCTACAAAGTGGTGCTTGGACACAGGACATGAATCTCTCTGGGTTTCTCAGTATCCTTTGAGAAAATCATCCTCCTTCTGATAATCATTGCTACTGAGTAAGGTCCAGGGGAGAGACTTTTCGTACAGAGGATAACGACCTACAGTTCTACACCCTGGGAATAAATCACTTCATTCGAATCTCTTAAAATTTCATGAACTGTAACAGAGGCCACCCAAAGAGCTCCAATATCTTAGTAGGAGACACCTGATTAAGCCAGGGCTTTAAACATCTATAAGCTTCAAAATCTGGGACAGACAGACTATAAGTACCCTTGAGATGAAACCTAAGACCCTTCCATCTATCCTTAGCTGTAACTTAAAAAAAAAAAAAAAAGAAAGAAAGGAAGGAAGGAAGGAAGGGAGGAAGGGAGGGAGGGAGGGAAGTAAAGAACACCATGTGGCACTTCCCTGGAATCTAACAAGGGAACTCAAGATCTCTTGTAACTCCATTCCCTGGCCTCTATCTGCTGCTGCAGCTCCCTAAGTGTTTCCTTGCTTTGCTCAACTATAGCAAACACCACACTCCCTAGAGAGGCAAGAGAACATACATTATTACAAGACTCCTCTACAGGGTAAAACTTCATGCCAAGCTAATCCCAGACAGCTGCTACTAAACTCCAGGCCTAACACACATCCAACAAGTTGCCCATTAAACACCTACTCTGCAATATACTCAAAAGTGAACCAAAAAGTGCTTTTAATGCTAGAGTGCTTGCCTAACATACACAAGGCACCACTACTAAAATAAAAAACCAGCAGTATTGTATAAAACAAAATATGTGAACCTAACAAGTATGCTATGGATTAAGTTTGACAAGACATACAGGACAAACTCAGGCAAGGCTGGATAAGGGGATATCACTACTGATCAACATTTTGTTTGACTATTGAACTGAAGAGTCAAAGATGTGACTTGGAGTTCCCATAAATCAACTTGGACATGCAAGATTAAAAAGATTAAAATATCCCAAATATTTGATACAAAATTTCTCCATGCAGCCTTGGCTGCCCTGAATCTTACTGTATAAACCAAACTGACCTTGAACTCAAAAAGAGATCTACCTGACTGCCTCCTGAATGCTGGGACTAAAGGTCTGAGCCACCACATCTAGGCTATGGCTTTCAAAGGATTTATGTCATGAATCTCCTAACCTATGAAACACTCTGAATTTTCACCCATTATATATAAATATCAACATCAAACAACTCTAGGTCAACAGGCAACACCCCTTACTAACCCCACCACCACCAAAAATTAATACTGAGTCTAGGTTTTAAAAGGGGTTGAAGGGGAAAGACACCTGGGAGGTGAATCAGTTGAAGTGCTTGCCACACAAACAGGAGGCCAAGATTTCGACTCCTAGGACCCATGTTAAAAAAGGCTGGGTGTAGGGGTTGGGGATTTAGCTCAGCGGTAGAGCGTTCGCCTAGCAAACGCAAGGCCCTGGGTTCGGTCCCCAGCTCCGAAAAAAAGAAAAAAGGAAAAAAAAAAAAAAGGTGTATACCACCACGACAGGTTCAAAGGTATTTAAGGTGCAACAAATATATTCAGAAACAAAGGGAGGGAAAGCTACACAAATATACTTGAGAATAGATACTAAACCAGTTATAACGACCCTCAGGTGTAGTCAGGGAGATCTGAGTTCAAAGTAATTATTATAAAGTTTACATAACAAAGTTCAAGGCCAGCCTAGGCTACTTAAGACCCTGTATCATGAAAACCGAAGGCTGGGAATAAGTTGGCAAAGTGCTTCCCTGGCACGCAGGATAAGGACCTGTGTTCGATCCTATCATCACAGAAACTGCATACATGCCTGTAATCCCAGCACTTGGATGGCAGAGTCAGGAAAATCTGAAGTTCAAGGTTACATAAAATACACAAGAATCTGTCTCAAAAAGGAAGAAGAGAGAGTAGTCCCCACCCCAAGAAATGAAACAGAACACCAGGGTCGTAAGTAGGTTTAAAAAAAAAAAAAAGCACAGAACAATGCATACATCCTCAAAAGCTGGAGAGCATCCCTCCTTCCCAACATTTCAGACATCGAGAATGTCCTTGAGTTCTTACCTTACTAACATTGAGTGAAGCTAGGGGAGGAGGGGTTTCTGTTCGATCGTTAATTATTTCCACTTCTGAAACATACTGTAAGTTTATAAGCAAGATGTCTGCATGGTTGGGCTTTCCACTGGAAGAGGGACATTCTGGTGAGAAAATAAAGTTAAGGAAAATAGGACAAAGGCACACTGCACAAGTAGTATACACAACGATCCAGGCAGGAGGCCGGTGGTGTCCTGCACCTTTAATCCCAGCACTTGGGGGAGGCACAGGCAATCAGATGTCTGTGAGTTTGAGGCCAGCTGAACCACTGAGGGAGTTAAAGGACAACCAGGGCTACACAGAGAAACTCTATCTCCAAAAACTACATACATACACACACACACACACACACACACACACACACATACACACACACACACACCAACATACACACAAAGAAGAAAACTATACCAGTGTATAGGAAAGGCATCCCCGAGCGAGCCTCATAGGAATCTTAGCTCTCAATAAACCCCCATCAACTTGCTCCTGCTCAAAGCAAAGGATCTCAAATTTTTTAAAGCCATATACAGCCAGAAATTGAAACCTTCAAAAGGGTTCCTGTCACTTTCTAAATGGGTTTTAGGGGAAGAAATACAGTCTTGATGTCAGATGCACTGCTTGTCTTAAACTTAGGAACTATAAAGAGGCACCAGTGTTTTGAAGTTTGGGGTCATACTAGAATCTCCCTAAATCTAGACAGTGCTTCTCACTTATTCAGATTTCATGCTTTTCCTTTCTTTCTTTCCAATTTCTTTTTCACACTTGAAATTTCCCATTTTTCAGAGGCAAAAAGTACACCATTGGGAAGGAAACTACCTAAGATGAGACCTTATTCATTCATCCACCCATTCATTCATTTTCCAACCATTTACTAAGACCCTGCTGTATGTCAAATAAAAAGAGTGAGTCTTCCTTTTAAGATTCTTCCAGGGCTGGAGAGTTGGCTCAGCGGTTAAGAGAACTGACTGCTCTTCCAGAAGTCATGAGTTCAAATCCCAGCAACCACATGGTGGCTCACAACCATCTGTAACGAGATCCGATGCCCTCTTCTGGTGTGTCTGAAGACAGTGACAATGTACTCGTCATATATAAGATGAATAAATAAAATGTTTCAAAAAGGGGTTGGGGATTTAGCTCAGCGGTAGAGCGCTTGCCTAGCGAGCGCAAGGCCCTGGGTTCGGTCCCCAGCTCTAAAAAAAAAAAAAAAAAAAAAGTTTCAAAAAAAAAAAAAAAAAAAAAAGACTCTTCCAACTAAGTCACCAAAGGAAGAGCCTTTAGGCCAAGTATGATCTCTTGTTTTTAAAATAACACATACAAAAAGAAATTGTTCTTATTGTATGGCATTCACCAAGAGATCTTTCTGAGCTGGAAACCAACAACTCACAATAAGAAACTCCGACAGAGGCTACCTTCTAAAAATAATTCGAGTAAACCCACCTGTAGCTCAAATAAAGGGGGAGGCAGAGGTTCATTTATTCCAACCAGGAAGTGTTTTGTTTTCCAACAGTGAGTTGGTGGAGTAATTCAGCAATCATTCCCACCCCAAGGGAACAGGGCCACCTCTTCCATGCAGTTTAACACTGGTACTTTCAAGGAGAAGGACGTTATTACGGAATGTGTTGAACTGAACAGAAGCCCACACACTATCATATATAAGCCCCTGCAAAACGTGGCAAGTCCTCTTTAGACCAGGCTTCCAACACCCCCTAAGCAGCGATTTTCAAATGACTGAGAACCTTAAAGTCAGCACAGTGACACCAAGCATACATGACTCCAGCAAAATTAGCCACCAGTTCAAATACAAACTCTGTCCTGCACTTCCCATCCCCAAACTGGCAAGGCCCATTAGACCACCATCCCACCACCGCCCTTTCTTGAATCAAATCTCATCAGCAATCTATACCCTTACCCTACTAGCAGTTCCTGACCCTACACACCCCTCCCCATAGCATGTTACCGCTCCCCACTCCATCCGGGCTCCAATCTCCAGCCCTCTCCTTACCACTATCCCCCTCCCTTAATCACGGAGTCCCCTTAACACATCGTCCCCTCCCGAAAAGCCAGGCGCGTGTCAAGCCCTGCTCCACCTACCAACCCTCAGTCGGGGCCTAGCTCCCACAAGGGGTGGGAGACAAGGGTCCCCAAAATGGACCGAAAGGCCCGCGGGAGGGGGAGGGGAGTTCAGAGCCGTGCGCATGCGCCCGGGGCACCGCGGTAGCCGGTCGCCCCTAGGCCGGGAGAGGGCCCTAGCTGCCGCCGCCGTCCCCCGCCCCCCCACCACCGCACCTACACGCCGGCCCGGCCTCGGGGTCCACGCAGAGAAGGATACTTAGAGCCAGCATTTTGGACTGGTAGTCGAAGGCTACCACCTCGCCCTGCAGCCGCTGCTCCTGGCACGTCCGGCACGACACCTGGCTCCCAACGCTGAAGTACTCGCCCGGAGGAGCCGCCATCTTGGGAGAGCAGCCGCGGCCGGCGGCGGCGGCGGCAGCAGCGGGCGAAAGCCGGGCCCCCAGCAAGCGCCGCGCCGCGACGCACGAGGCGTACTGACGTCACGCGCAGGGGCGTGGTCTGGCGCTGGGTGGGGCGGGAGCCTAGGTGAAGAGGAAATAAAGGGGAATCTAGAGTACAGTAAAAATGTGCGGCCGCTGGTCTGCTTGGCTAAGTACTTGCACGGCTCTTTTGGAAGCTAAGGAAATAAATGCATGTAAAGAAGAAATGGACGAAATGGAGAAAGAGAAAGCACCTGGAGTCTCGCTTAAGCCCACACCTTACGCAAAAACGTTTAATGAATGAACTCTATAAAATATTATCCTCATTTGCATATGAACAACCAGAAGCTCACAGGACTTAGCAGGACTCACTCAAAATGATTATAACCAATTATAAAGTACTCGTACAAAAAGCTTTAGCTGTAAGGTTAGGCAAACTAGAACCTGAGGCTGTTTACCAAATAATATAACCTTAAGCAAATTATCAAACTTATGTTTCTTCAGTGGGATGTAAATACCACTTATTCAACATCTGGCAGCCCCTCAAGGAAGGAATCAATATCCTCATTTTACAGCTAAAGAAAACTCTTAAAATTGTCAGGATCTGGGGCTGGGGATTTAGCTCAGTGGTAGAGCACTTGCCTAGGAAGCACAAGGCCCTGGGTTCGGTCCCCAGCTCCGAAAAAAAGACCAAAAAAAAAAAAAAATTGTCAGGATCTCACAACTGGCAAAGCCACGGTTTTGAGTCTAACAAAGGTGCTATTTACTGACCTATATCAGATAATAACATTTGCCTCCTAAGGCAGTAAGGAGGCTTAAATGAGATAATGCCTACATGCATGACCTAGAGTATCTAAATAAATAATAGTAACCCTGTGATCAGAAAGCCAAGTAAAAGTAAGAACAGCTCTGGGATGTAGCTCAGCTATAGAGTTCATATCCTCAAGGCCTGGGTTCAAGTCTCAGCACCAGGAGAAACATACATACATACATACATACATACATACATACATACATACAAACATACGAGAGAAGGGATGTCAAGAGCAGGGAATACTAATGATGACTAAGTCCCCCTCCCAATAATATCCATTTGATATTACAATATTTACTAACCTCATGGGGGGAACTGTGCAGATGCACTTTTAAACCCAGCACCAGCTGCCACCCTTTACCTGCCCCCTCCCACAATATAAAAATCAGAGAAACAGATTGACCTTTCTCTAGTTTAGAGAGAGGCAAAGGGCCAGCTCTGGCACTAAGTGAGCCTGAACAAAGTTCAAAAGTGTTTCCTTGTGCTCCAGCAGGCAAAAGCTTCCTTGTGTTGGAAGCGTTGGTACAACCATTATAATAGGAATAAACATTCTTCTCCATGCTTTTGTCTTTCTCGACGAATGCTGTGTCCTTCTGGACCCCATAACAAATCATATATATCTAATTGCACTCCTCCAGGGGAGAAGGAGGAAGTGCTGGGATTGAACCTGGGAACTTGGACCACTACTAACCTATATATTCTCATCCCTGAATCCACTTTTTTTTTTAGATTTATCCATTTATTATATATAAGTACACTGTAGCTGTCTTCAGATACACCAGATCTCATTACAGATGGTTGTGAGCCACCATGTGGGTGCTGGGATTTGAACTCAGGACCTCTGGAAGAGCGGTCAGTGCTCTTAACCACTAAGCCATCTCTCCACCCCCCTGACTCCACTTTTTATATGTAATTGTAATTTGTTTCCCCTTTTCCTCAAGTGCATGTCTGAAACTCTGAAAATATGAATCTCTACACAGAATGTTTTCTTCTATACATAGGCAGAGTTTGTGACGATAGGTCCAGTAAGAACTTAACACCTTTTTTTTTTTTTTTTAATTTTATTTAATGTATGAGTGCTCTGTTGCATATACCTCCGCTTTCCTGAAGAGGGCATCAGATCTCATTGCAGATGGTTGTGAGCCACCATGTGGTTGCTGGGAATTGAACTCAGGACCTCTGGAAGAGCAGCCAGTGCTCTTAACCTCTGAGCCATCTCACCAGCCCAGAACTTAATACCTTCTAATTAAAATAGAATGATTTTGTTTTGCTTTGTTTTGTTTTTTGGAGACAGAGTTTCTCTGCGTGATCTCAGCTGTCCTGGAACTCACTCTGTAGACCATGCTGGCTTTAAACTCACAGAGATCCACCTGCCTTGGCTTCCCGAGCACTGGTACCAAAGTCCTGTGCCACCACAACCTAGCTAACATAGAATGATCTTAATGATATATCATAATAAAAGTTTCGTGAGAATGGTCTCCATTTCAAAGTGTCTTTCAGAACCTTTCACTCAAAGGAAGCTCCCTGATGACATCTCTGATTTACCACATCGCTCGTTGGGTTACATAAAATAAGAAATACTTGAACATAAGTACTACAATACTAAAGGAGCTGATCTCATCAAAGAATGTCTACTTGGGGGCTGGAGAGAAGGTTCAGCAGTTAAGAGCACTGACTGCATTTCCAGTGAGCCTGAGTTCAATTCCCAGCAACCACATGGTGGCTCAACCATCTGTAATGGGATCCAATGCCCTCTTCTGGTGCCGCAGAAGACAGCCACAGTGTGCTCACATAAATAATAAATAAATCTTAAAAAAAAATGTTTAATCAAGTTGGCAGCATTGTCGCACACTTTTAATCCCACCACTTGGAGGCAGAGGCAGGGGGATCTCCGTGAGTTCCAGGCTAGTCCGGTCAACAAAGTGAGTTCCCAACCAGGACTGGAACTCAGAGAAACTTAAAAAAAAAAATTAAATAAATAATAAGTAAATAAAAGTGTAAACAACTAATGGATTAAATAGCAAATGCAGCACAGATTTTAGACAAAGGGATGATCCTTAGTTCGGATATCATGACATTACTCAGAACTATACACATTTAAACTTTTTAAAAACGTTTATGAGTTTTATTTAATTTTTACAAGTTATCTTGCTTGCATAGATGTATGCGGGTCACATGTGAGCTCGGTGACTATGGAGGTCAAAAGATGGACTCAAACAATTGTAAATCAGGATGCTGATTATAGACTGGTGAAGTTGTGAAGGTAGAGACTAGAGCCAGAGCAGACCTGAGTTCTTAAGAAGTAGGCATTGTTTTGATTTGCATTTCCCTTATGACTAAAGATGTTGAACATTTCTTTAGGTGTTTCTCAGCCATTCGGCATTCCTCAGCTGTGAATTCTTTGTTTAGTTCTGAACCCCATTTTTAAATAGGGTTATTTGTCTCCCTGCGGTCTAACTTCTTGAGTTCTTTGTATATTTTGGATATAAGTCCTCTATCAGTTGTAGGATTGGTAAAGATCTTTTCCCAAGGTGTTGGTTGCTGTGTCCTTTGCCTTACAGAAGCTTTGCAGTTTTATGAGATCCCATTTGTCGATTCTTGATCTTAGAGCATAAGCCGTTGGTGTTTTGTTCAGGAATTTTTTTCCAGTGCCCATGTGTTCGAGATGCTGCCCTAATTTTTCTTCTATTAGTTTGAGTGTATCTGGTTTGATGTGGAGGTCCTTGATCCACTTGGACTTAAGCTTTGTACAGGGTGATAAGCATGGTGAGAATGGCTAAGATCAAAAACTCAGGTGACAACAAATGCTGGCGAGGATGTGGAGAAAGAGGAACACTCCTCCATTGTTGGTGGGATTGTAGACTGGTAAAACCATTCTGGAAATCAGTCTGGAGGTTCCTCAGAAAATTGGACATTGAACTGCCTGAGAATCCAGCTATACCTCTCTTGGGCATATACCCACAAGATGCCCCAACATATAAAAAAGACACGTGCTCCACTATGTTCATAGCAGCCTTATTTATAATAGCCAGAAGCTGGAAAGAACCAGATGCCCTTCAACAGAGGAATGGATACAGAAAATGTGGTACATCTACACAATGGAATATTACTCAGCTATCAAAAACAATGCCTTTATGAAATTCATAGACAAATGGTTGGAACTGGAAAATATCATCCTGAGTGAGGTAACCCAATCACAGAAAAACACACATGGTATGCACTCATTGATAAGTGGCTATTAGCCCAAATGCTTGAATTACCCTAGATGCCTAGAACACATGAAACTCAAGACGGATGATCAAAATGTGAATGCTTCACTCCTTCTTTAAAAGGGGGAACAAGAATACCCTTGGCAGGGAATAGAGAGGCAAAGATTAAAACAGAGACAGAAGGAACACCCATTCAGAGCCTGCCCCACATGTGGCCCATACATATACAGCCACCCAATTAGACAAGATGGATGAAGCAAAGAAGTGCAGGCGGACAGGAGCCGGATGTAGATCTCTCCTGAGAGACACAGCCAGAATACAGCAAACACAGAGGCGAATGCCAGCAGCAAACCACTGAACTGAGAATAGGACCCCCGTTGAAGGAATCAGAGAAAGGACTGGAAGAGCTTGAAGGGGCTCGAGACCCCTTATGAACAACAATGCCAAGCAACTAGAGCTTCCAGGGACTAAGCCACTACCTAAAGACTATACATGGACTGACCCTGGACTCTGACCTCATAGGTAGCAATGAATATCCTAGTAAGATCACCAGTGGAAAGGGAAGCCCTTGGTCCTGCTAAGACTGAATCCCCAGTGAACGTGATTGTTGGGGGGAGGGCGGCAATGGGGGGAGGGTTGGGAGAGGAACACCCATGAAGAAGGGGAGGGGGAGGGATTGGGGGATGTTTGCCCGGAAACCGGGAAAGGGAATAACATTCGAAATGTAAATAAGAAATACTCAAGTTAATAAAATAAAAATAAAAAAATAAAAAAAAAAGAAGTAGGCATTGTGGCAGGGTGTGGTGTTACATACCTTTAATTCCAGCATGGAGGAGGGAGAGGCTGGCAGATCTTTTGAGCTCCAGGCCAGCCTGATCTACGAAGTTAAGTCCAAGACAGCCAGAGCTCTGTCTTACAGAAAAACCCTGTCTCAAAAAACAAGTAAAGGGGTTGGGGATTTAGCTCAGTGGTAGAGCGCTTGCCTAGGAAGCGCAAGGCCCTGGGTTCGGTCCCCAGCTCCGGAAAAAAAGAACAAAAAAAAAAACAAAAAAAAAAAACACAAAAAAAACAAACAAGTAAAACTAAACAACAATGACATATAAGTGGGTAGTGGTTGCCCATACTTCTCTGCACTCCTAAGGAATTGGGAGTTCAAGGCTAGCCTGGGCCAGATCTACTTCAAAAATAAACTCAAGCTTAATCCCAGCAGAGAGAGCAGGGCAGGTGGATCTCTGTGAACTTAAGGTCAGCCTGGTCTACATACACAGTGAGTTACAGGACAGCCAGGGATATGTCTCAAAAAAACAAACAAAAAATATTCGTATAAAATTTCAATTGAAAAACACTTTCTTAATTTTATATCTTCATTTTCATCCGCTCTTCAGATTTCAAGAACAAAGTTACTTGAGGTGCTAAGAAATCCAAGGGTGTGGTCTCATGCCCTTAGTCTCAGCCCGTGGGAGACAGAGGCAGGCTGATCTCTGGATATGAGAGTTGTCGTTCAGCCTGGTCTATAAAGCGAGTTCCGGGGCTGGGGATTTAGCTCAGTGGTAGAGCGCTTACCTAGGAAGCACAAGGCCCTGGGTTCGGTCCCCAGCTCCGGAAAAAAAAGAACCAAAAAAAAAAAAAAAAAAAAAAAAAAAGCGAGTTCCAAGACCACCAGAGCCACACATAGAAACCCTGTCTTGAAAAACAAAACCAACCAACCAACCAACCAAACAAACAAACAAAAAGTCGGGACATGGTAGTACATGCTTTTTTAGCCTTAAATTCAGGAGGCAAAGGCTCTCTTGAGTTTGAGAGCAAATCCTGTCTGGAACACTCCTCCCCACTCCGACCCAGCAACGCGCACGCTAAATAAATAAATAATTAATTAATTAATAAATAAATAAATAAATAAATATCAAAGTGCTGTATCAACAAGCTCCTTCCTTTACTCTAAGCAGATCGCCCCTAGGACTGTGTCCCTCTGAATTATTTTGAAAACTGTAGGTGTGGTGTGTCATTCCTCTTCATGGAAACACTGTCTCTTGATTTATCTGCCCAGCAATGGTTTTGAATGGCAGGAGGTTGGCAGGGGTGAGAGCAGGGCAAGTTTCTCGCACATAACACACACATGTTAACCATTGGATTCTTGAAGGAAGAGGTAGATGAAGTAGGATGGGAGAATCCTGAACAAAACATAGGTAGATGTCGACTAAGAGTGTGTGCAACTCGAGGCTGGCTTTGACTCCCTTCTCTCCAAATGGTCTAGATTTGAGAGAAATTAGGTAGTGATGTTAGAAAACAGCGATCAGATCCAGAAAATACCCTGGCCCTGGAAATTAGATATGTCTTCGCAGCAGCAGAACAAGGAACCGGGCCACACAGTTCCTAGATTCATCGGTTCCCTGACCCGGAACAGCAGCAGGTTTCTGCACTACGCCGGCAGCCCACGTGCTAGCAACAGCGGCCACGTGGGGGCCCTGAGGAAACGCCTTCGCAAAGGTTTGTCCCCTCCGCTGTCCAGTAGAGAGGAAGGCCAAGAAAGCCGGAGGAAACAGTAAAAGCTACGGTCCCAGCTCGCGCGTGTCAAGGACTGCGGGGGCGGGGTGGGGCGGGGCAGGGCGGGGGTGGGACTTGGCTTAGACCCTTGGCGGGGAGGGCAGGGCTGGGGATTAGAAAGGGTGGGCTTTAGAAGACTAGCAGGTAGCCGCTTCATTTCTCCTAAGGTTCCTCGACTTGCTCCCTATAACCAGCTCCAGCCTGGAGGATTCCTGACTCGCCATGGAGTCCACTCTGAGCGCCGGCATCATGATGGCTGAAGCACTACAAAACCAGCTTCCCGGGCTAGAGAATATGTGGCTCTGGGTCACCTTTCTGGCCGATCCCAAGAACCTCTTTCAGTTCTACTTCCCCGCGGTCTACTACGCCTCCCGCCGCCTGGGCATCTCCCTGTTCTGGATCGCCTTCATTACTGAGTGGCTCAACCTCGTCTTCAAGTGGTGAGACAGAGAACCCTTCGGGCATCCTGGTCCCCTATCCCTTTGGGGCCCTAATCTCCCTCAAGTAGGTACCTCAAAGGCAATGCTACCTACTCTTAAACCTTTAGGCCTGAATCTTCACCTTGAGTTTCTTTGTATCTTGGCCACAGACCTCACACTTCAACTGTCCCAATCAGAGAAATGACTTAAGGGGCGTGTTCAACTGCAAATACAGTTTCCTACTTATTTCCTCAGACCTACTTATTTCATAACTCCAAATTTAGTTGTAGTTGGAAATCTGTATTTAAGCAATTATTGAGAAATTTAGATAGCCAAAAATCTTTCTTAGCTGAACATTTCATCCATCCACCCATCCATCCATCCATCCATCCATCCATCCATCCATCCATTTGTTTGACATTAAGCTAGGCACCAGTTTAATTAAGATGTGGTCCCTGGTTTGGACTCAGAAGCCTAGGCAATGCTTGAAGACTTACTAGAATACAGAATCTCAGGCTCCAGATCGGATATGCCTTTGAGCAAAGCCCCCTGGTTACAATGTGCCTAGTGAAGTCTAAAAGACACTAAAGGGAATCCTTGCCCTCCCTGCAAGGAACATTTCCCTTCTCTTCCCAGTAGTTAGTATAGCTTTCTCATTCTAAGAAGCCAGGGATCCCACATTACTGGGCCTCCTGCAGCCCTTGGTGTTTATCTGTGTCACAGTGTTTGTTTGTTTTTCTGTATGGAGGGGAGTTACTCCACATTGCCGTTGCCCAGACCCCAGCCTTGAAGTAGGAAGCAAGGTTCATAAAGTGACACAGAGTAGGCTAGAAGTCCCTCTCCCTCCCGCCCTTCTCAAGGGCTTGTAAACCTAAAGGCAGTTGTCTAATCATTTCCTCCAGGCCTAACGGCCCCTATCCTATGTGCTGTCTCCTCCCTCGGAGTCTGGATAAGCCCGTGCTTAATATCCAAGTAACAAAGCCTCAAATTGTTCTCTTCCTCCTTCACTAAGAGAAAGTCTCACACTCCAACCCAGAATGGTGGTCCTCCTGCCTGTCTTCCCAGCGCTGGGATGACAGGTGTACACTAGCATGCCTGAGCCCGTATTCACTTTATAGCTTTGTGGTCAGCACTTTGCTTCCTGCTCTCCCATCTTGACTCTTTCTGGTCACAGCAGCCTCTTCTTTGTGGAGTTTTTCCAGAGGCTAGACAAGCACCTGCTAGGCCAGGGGAGTTGGATTTTTCCCCCCCTTATTCTTTCTCAGGCTCCTCTGTGCATGCCCTCCTCTCAGTTTCACACTCGAAACTCACCCTGTAGAATTCAGGAGTGGCTAATTCAGGCTGGGACCGGGAAACAGAACTGGGACAGGGATAGGTAGAGAAGTCAGGGAACCGGGGCCTGAAAACAGCCAGCTGGGTAATGGGAGGGATAAGAGTGGGACCCATGTCTCAAAGCACTTGTATACCTCTACCCAGTCAGTGTCGGTGACTGTCTGTCTGTCTAGGTCTCCCTCTCCAATCTTTGGCCTCCACATCACTTTAAAAGGAAAAACATGTGCTTCTTTGCATTCCAAAGTTTTAAAAAAAAATCACAGTAAAGTAATAGCTAGAATCAGAGTGCCCTTCTGAGGGCACCAAGCAGACCCCCCAGACTCGGTCCATCCCCTCTATATCCCCATATGTTTTTTTTTCTTTTCTTTTCTTTTTTTTTTCTTCTTTTTCAGAGCTGGGGACCAAACCCAGGGCCTTGTGCTTGCTAGGCAAGCGCTCTACCACTGAGCTAAATCCCCAAATGTTATATGGTCTTGTATCTTGTCTCTTCCAGGTTTCTGTTTGGAGACAGGCCCTTCTGGTGGGTGCATGAATCCGGGTACTCCGCCCAGACTCCAGTCCAGATTCACCAGTTCCCTTCTTCTTGTGAGACTGGTCCAGGTGGGAAAAGTTCCAACTTCCTCCCATCCCTGGTGTGGTTAAGGTCCAGGTAAACATTTCCATATACTCCCCCTAGGGTGGTCCAGACGGGCCCAGCCTCTCAGTGACTGGTCCACGAACAGACTCTGGGGAGGTCGGGTTGAGTGACATGCCTCTTGCCAGCTGTCCATCTCATAAAGCCAGAGACATGACAAGGCAGAAGCTCCAGAGCTGTGGCCTTTAGAGAAAGGTGTCGGGCAAGAGGGAATGAGTGATCAGCTAGCACTGAGGAAAGCTGCCTTTACGTCTCAGATGTCTTGAGGGGATCACCACGGGCTCCTGGCTTTCCGCTCGCTCTCTCTCTCTCTTTTTTTTTTCTCACCATGAACTTCTGGATCTCCCGGCAGGCAGCCCCTCTGGTCACTGCATGATCACAGGCGCAGCTTTGTGGCCCGTAATGATAGCCATTTCATCTCAGGTGGCCTCTCAGACCCGCAGGTAGGACCCGAATATTGCCCACTTGTAGGAGCATTCTGGATTCCAAGGTCTCCACAGCATGTTAATTTGGGAACTGGAGTTGTGACCCGGGGGTGTTGGCTCAGACTCTTAAGCGTTTGTGTGGATGCTGAAGAAAGCGAAGGCGTGTTGGACATCCCTTGAGCTGTTTGTCTCTCTTCTTTCTAGCCCCTGGGTGAGGGTGATTCCTGGCCTGGCCTACTGCACCTTCCTATTGGCAGTCGGCCTGTCTCGGGTCTTCCTCTTAGCACATTTCCCTCACCAAGTGTTGGCTGGCCTTCTAGCTGGTGAGCAACTGGGGCAAAAGGGTGACCCAAGAGGGTGTCTTTGGCAATGGGAGGATCAGTCTAGGAACCTCCCAGCATTCCAAGTTCCTGTAGAGCCAACCCCAGGTCCCCACCTCTGTCTTAGTATGTTCCCCCATGAGATGAATTGCAGCTGAGGGGGGGGTCATTTCCCCAAACATCTTGAAATTGTTTTTGCCCTGTTCCCTCAGGTGTTATCCTTGGCTGGCTGTTGAGTCCCCGGGTGCCCATGGAGCGGGAACTTAGCTTTTATGGGTTGACTGCTCTGACCCTCATGCTGGGTGCCAGCCTCATGTATTGGACGCTCTTTACACTGGGCCTAGATCTTTCCTGGTAAGTCCTGCTTTGGAATCTGGGCAGCCAGGCCCTGTCCTGTGTCACCTGTATCTAGATGGTGGATCTCTGTTTGACTATAAAAGGACACATTAACTGTTTCTAGACAGAGATTCGGGGTCGTGGTGCATAGGAGCAGGCCTCCTTGTGAGATGGCGACGAGCCAGGGCCTCTCCTGGCACAGACTTTTCTTCCCCACAGGTCCATCAACCTGGCTTCCAAGTGGTGTGATCGGCCCGAGTGGGTGCTCGTTGACAGTCGGCCCTTTGCCTCACTGAGCCGTGACTCAGGATCTGCCCTAGGTCTGGGCATCGCCCTCCACACTCCCTGTTATGCCCAGATTCGGCGAGTACACCTAGGAAATGGCCAGAAAATAGCTTGCTTTGTGCTAGCCATGGGGCTGCTGGTCTTCCTGGAATGGCTGGGCCATCCACCTCAGATAAGCCTCTTCTACATCTTCAACTTCCTCAAATTTACACTCTGGCCATGCCTGGTCGTGGCCCTCGTGCCCTGGATGGTGCATACATTGAGTGCCCAGGAAGCCCCACCCATTCGCTCTTCTTGATGAGTTTTGCCTCCCTCTCCCCAAAGACAACACTCCTTGACCACCACAGGAGCAGGCCCGCTCACCTTGAACTCCATTTCTGCCTCATGCTTTGCAGTCTTACCCCCCTTTTAAAAAAGGACCTCTGTTTCCAGGAGGCTAAGCCTTTCCCCAGGTCCCCACAAAGCAAGAACAACGGGAGGCCTGGTGGGATGGGGAGCTGGGTTCCTGACACTGACAAGCTGCTCAGGAAGGCCCCAATAAAGCCCTTGAAACCTCTGAATTCCTGTCTTGCCTGTGCTCACATCTCCACTGACCTTGTTCTCATAAGTACCAATGGAGCCTCCACCCCATTCCTGTCTCCACAAAGACAAAAATAAAAGGGGGCTGGAAACTCAGCTGGGACCTCCCCACTCCCTGCCAAGGCCATAGCAGACATCTCTTGAGATATGGTAGTGACAGTTCAGTAGAACCCAACTTCCCCAGAGGATAGAGATCTGCCCTGGCCTCCAGCTTCTCTAGTCCAAGGCTGAAGAAAAGGCAGCATTTTGACTAGGAAAGGAGAACTTTTCCTCCCATTTGGGACCCCACAGAACAGACACTATTCCCAGAAGGCACTGCCACAAACAAGTTTATTTACACAAGGACAAAACAGTGTATTGGGATACAAAATACTTAACTGAAATCCAGGTCCAAGGAGACAAAGCAGGAGTGGGTTTACATACGATAAGACCAGCCCACAGGGAGAGTGGGAGGCCTGCAGCGGCTGGCTCAATGCAAGGATCTAGACAGCACACAAACACAGAGCAAACTAATAGTGATGGGAATCCCCAGCTCCCTCAACCCTGCTCAGGCCTCCATCCGGACAGTTTGTAAACAGATAGCTGAGCCCAGGGGATGTGGTACAGGGGAGGAAGAATTGGCCCCCTAGGAGCCATCTCCCATCTTTGGTTTCCTACAGGCTAGACCACATTCACTGGAAGTCTGTGTGCTTCAGCCTCTGGACACAAGGCTTTTGGAAAAGGTGGACAGCTCCTAACGACCTCCTGCTGAGAACTGACACCCTCCACCTCTGGGGGACAGGGACAAGGGTGGCTTTTAGACAGGGTTCTGGCCCTGCCCACTCTAGAACTATGTCTACCCTGTCCATTCTCTTTCATGATCACCAGGTTTCAAAGCAAAAAGGCTCCAGAAGGGAACTGAATCTTGATCCTTCTGTTTGCAGCAGGCTGATGAACGGAGAAAATCTGGTCCAGAACATCAAAGGAGCTTACAGGAACCTGAAGCCCCTACGCAGGGTCCACATTCTCCCCTCCTTATGCTGGTCCAGCACAAGGCGGGGAGTTTAACACAATAAAATGGAGAACCTGCCTGCATATGCAGGTCCTCTTGGCCCCTCCTCACCCAGCTGTATACCACTCTGTACCCTCTGAGCTCCTGGGTACCCAGGAGTAAGAGACAAGAAACCAGGCCACAGGTCTAAGACCCACATCCTGGGCACAAGTCTTTAGTGCTTAGGCCAGAGAGGAGAGGGGCCTGCAGGATGGCAAGGGGGACAGAGAGGAAGGGGAAGTATGGGGTGGACACCTACCTTCCCTCTACTCTGCATCTTAAATAGTAGCAGATCATCCTGAGGGCGGAGAGGGGCAGAGTTCAAATTAAGGCATTCCCCCAAAAGCCAGCCGAAGCCCAGGCACCAACTTACTGTTCCCATCTCAGGCAGCTCCAGAGTTGGAAGCTCTACCTGGAGCGCTGTCCACAGCAGGAAGTAAAGAGTAAGGGAGGGTTGGGGATTTAGCTCAGTGGTAGAGCGCTTGCCTAGCAAGTGCAAGGCCCTGGGTTCGGTCCCCAGCTCCGAAAAAAAGAAAAAAAAAAAGAGTACGGGGAACTGGGTATGGGATACGACGTGGGCAAAGTGGGAGCTGCACCCAACGCCCCGCAGAACTGGATTTCCAAAGCTGACCCTCAGCCCACGGAGTGGGAGGAGGCTGAAGCAGTTTGGAGACGGCAAGGCTGAGAGACCCACGCAGCACACGCTGTTGAATGTGTGACTTTTCGTTTTTAATAGAAAAAATAAACAAAATCACAATGATGAAGCCCAGAGGGAGGGGGGCCTGGGTGTCACAGGGCAGGCTCCTGCTCCATGGGCTCCTCGGCTGGCCTGTGGGGACAGGGAGAGCACAGGGAGAGCACTGAGTAGAGAGCATTCCCTTCAGCCAGGGGAGAGGGGTGGGAGGGGAGATGCTTACCGGGGGCTGTGCTCTTGAGTGGCAGCAGCCTGGGCCTGCTCAGCCCCCATGGAAAGCAGGGCCATGGCGCTCACAGTCTCGGCCTCCTCTTTCTCACCCGTCTGAGCCTCCCGCAGCGAGCAGCCCAGACCAGTGGCAAACCTCTGTACACAGCTCCAGTGTTTGCCTACGCAAGAGGGACAGGCGGGTTCAGGGAGAGCAGACATAGCCTGCTCCCATAAGCTCTGCCCCCTGGGCAGGTTGAGGTATGAGCCCCTCTGCCCCTCCCCACGCACTCTGGATCTCGATGACTTTCTCTAGTGTGGCAACTGCATTGACGCTGGGCTTTTGCTGCAAGACTGCTTCATCCAAGGGCTGCAGCTGGCAGAGAAAGAAGAGCAGGCTTAGAGTGGATGAGGAGCGATGCTTAGCTCTCCGACCAGCCCCACTCAGCCCAACATTCCTGTGTTGGCCAACTACTCTCAGACCTACGCAAACCCTTGATCCAGGGAAGTGGATGTCCCTGCTGACCCATCAGTCTCCACCCGTTGTCCCACCTCTCTGTCTCCCACTCACCTCCACGCTGAGCAGAGCCGAGACACAGGCCTCAGAAGCATCACAGATGGCGGTCAAGTCATGACCTCCCTCCAGGGCCAGCACCACCCGGCCCCCTGCCAGTGTCATGAGCTGCCTGGTCAAGTGGCCAAAACCTTTGCACAGGAGTAAAGAAAGAAGGATGAATAGTAAATTGTATCAAAGAGAAAGAAAGAAGAAACAAGCAAACATCAAGAAATGAGACAAACAGCACAAAAGCTGACAGTATTGTTGAGCAACACGCCTACAATGGAGGTGATATGTCAGTGAGCTTAATGGAGAACAGGCTAATGTGGAATGTGTCTGGATCCTTTAAGAGTGTCTCAGGAAGGTCAAGGCCAGAGAGCTCCAGTGGAAGACACTTTGTTGCTGCTCCACTTCTGCCTGGGGCCCACACGCAGGGCTGGCAGAGGGGTGGGCAGACCTTGCAAGATGGCTCCAAGTCTTGCTCCCAGTAGTGCCAACTTTTTCCCTGTCCTGTGTACCTCAGTGTTCCACACCCTCCCAGATCCCCAGTAGGCTCACATCTGGCGGTGACAGAATAGCCACCCAGTGGAGACAGATGTCCTTCAACAGCATCAAACCCAGCGGAGACTAGAACGACGTCGGGTGAGAACTCGTGGGCAATGGGCATCACTACTGTCCTGTAAAAGGATGGCCCAAGCTGATGCCAGCAGAGGCTAGGCTGAGCCTCGCCACGCTCTGTTCTCCATGGAGGCCATACCCCTCCACCACCCCAACTGAGTGTCTGCTGCCCCTGCCAGCTCAGGGCCCCACCCGTCCTTTGGCCCTTCTCAGTCCCCACCTGAAGGCTGTCAGGTATTCCACATCTCCAATGGGGGGATCCACACCTCCTGTCCACGCCACATTTACGTTGTACCCCACACCTGGCCCTCCACCAACCTGGCGATAAGGTAGGAGAGGTTGCTATCACTGCCTGGCGACCCCAAACACTGCCCCCACCCTTGCCTCCAAGGTTTCACTCCCTTGACCTCTGCTTTGCCCAGTTGGCAGTCAAACCTGTGTGGCCCTCCCACTGGGAGCCCTCCGAGGCCACGGGGACCAGCACCACGAACAGATTTCTGTGGTTTCTTGCCAGGTCCTAGCCTGTTATGTCCCAGAAGGACTCGAAAGGAGGCCTAGGAACCGTACCTCTTCAGGAGCCCCGGAGCCTGGAAAGAAGTTCCCATTGTCGTAGCGATGCAAAGAGATGTAGAGCACGGAGGGGTCATCGTAAAATGCTTGCTGGGTGCCATTGCCGTGGTGAATGTCCTGTTGAGGGGAAAGAGGACGGTGCTTTGGGCAACAGTCTAAGCTCGAATCCAAAGCTTAGCATGCCAGCTGTTCCCCACCCACCCTACCATTAGGTCTGAAGACGAGCCCACCAGTGGCTCCGGGGCTGTGACACTGAGTCCAGGCCCTACAGCCATGGGATGGATATGGTTTATCTCCCTGGAGAACCCATTCCACTGAAGTGCAAGGGAAACTCAGGCTGGTAAGAAATTTAACACAGGCAAATAAATTCTAAAGCAGGATCCAACATTGACATGAATTTGCTTTATTCTGGAGACAGGCTCTCACTAGACAGTGCAGGCTAGCCTTGGACTCCTGAGTGACTCGGTTATAATGGTGCGTCACATCCGAATACATCGGTTTCTAATCCAAAAATTGAGTCTCAAAACTTCTACCCTCGCCGATCAACTGCGTAGTGATCCTTGGAGCCCACTAACCGGTGTGTGCACTTTCCCCACCATGATGGCAGAAGGTGGGGGAGCACCCACAGCCTCAGGGTGGAGGAAGTGTGATATCCCAGTCAAGTAACCCAGTGTCTTCACTAAGAGAAATGGATGACTACTTTGCAGTACTAGAGGTGGCTAGAAGCAGCTCAGTGTCAGGTTCCTGGCATACAGTGACCCCTACGGGAAGGGCAGGGAGGAAAATGGATTCTGGTAATACTGGCAGCATCTCCATCCCCACAGCTCATGGTAAGAAATCGCCTGGCTGTTGGAGGCTGCTAGTGGGAATACAGGGTAAATAAGGCTAGAAACTGGGGTCTCACAGAGAGGAGCCACCCTACTGAAATAAAGGACCCTCCTGATGATAAAGCAGGAAGGATATAAGGTTATCAATCTATGAGGCCAAGGACTAGGTCCTAGTGCCACCCAGAAGTGCAGTGGGCTGCCCGGAGGCAAGGCACTTCTGAAGGCCATCACTGCCACAGCTCTGCCCTTCCCTGCCCAGGCATCCCAGCCCACTTTCCTACCCAGTCCACGATGAGGACCTTGCCCACGCTCAGCTTCTGCTGCAGGAGTTTAGCTGTGATGGCTACGGAGTTGAAGAAGCAGAATCCCCTGAGGGGTGTGGGGAGGAAAAGAGAGCAGGGAGTTCAACTTGAGTGATGTGAGGTTTGCTTCAAGTAATAGTCGGGAAGGGCCGATGGCAGAGGGCCAGAGTCAGGGCAGAGTGGTACTCACATGGCTGTGGACTCCTCAGCATGATGTCCTGGGGGTCGGATGATGGCAAATCCATTCTGAAGTACAAGCGGAAGGACAACAGTCAGGAAAGCCATGTGGCCAGGGACAGGATAGACAGACTCAGGGGAGAAGCACAAGCCAGTGATGGGAAAAGAAATACACTTCTATGAACACCAGCTGCGTACACACACGTACACACACACACACACACACACACACACACACACACACACACACCCGGTAAACAGCTGTCTCTTCCTGCAGATAAACACAGGAGTCTCTGGCATTAGTGCCTACTTGGTCTCCCGTGACCCTCACAACCATGGCTGACCCTGCAGTTTCTCCCCATCTTAGCACTCAAGACATAAAAGTTGCAAGGGACAGTGTCTCGCTGAAAGGAAGTCAATGCTGCCCCCAAACATCTGCTCCTGAAAACATCCGGACCCAGCCAAGGAGTCTGGAGGCCGTGGTGTATCCTTACCTTGAGCTCTCCTGCAGCCACCTTGAAGGCCAGCTCCACCAGGCAGCCCACTGCCATTCGCACGGCACTAGAGGAGTGCATCTCATTCCACACAGTGTCACTGTCCACCTGCAGGGGCAGGAGATCGGGCTTCAGTGTGCCCTCTGCGGGGGGGGGGGGTAGGAATGGGAGTGGGCACCAGAGAGCAAGCCAGCAGCCACGGGGATGGGGGAGGAAGGGGCCAAGCCGGGAAAGCCACTTGCCCACTCCCATTCCCACATATCCAACTCACCCCAATGCCCCCACAAGGCAGCATGGCGTACATCTTCTGGCTGATGGGGCCTGCGGGGAAGAGAGAAAGAAATGCTCTGAAAGGTATCCCACTTGCCAGTTGGCATGGACTGCACGGTCTATGCCAGCTTAGAGCCTCTAGCTCCTGTTCTGGGGAGATGACCTACCTCTAGAAGCAAATTACAAACCAGCTACCACCGTCAGGTCCACCCTTATGCCTGATGCCCTACCGCATGGTGGTCAATCAGTATCTATGCTAACGGCACCCAGTAGGACCACTGCCTACTCTGGCTTGGTGGTCTTCAGGACAGCGCTATCACGCTGGGACTGAGGGCACATGTGGGACCATGTCCTGTAGCTTACCAAGCAGCTTCTTACTGTCCAGCTTCTGCCGGTTAAGGGGACTGGTCCCATAGAGCAGGGTGTGGTACTCAGAGTGCACGGTCTGGATTTCATCCAGTGTGGCTTTACGACCCCGGATCCGCTGCCAGAGGAGGTCAAGAGAGGCCAGAGAATGTTGACAAGGCTCAACTCTCTTGACAACTACAGTCCAATGCTCACAGAACCAACTTGCAGGAGAACTAAGGGATTTGGAGTAACTATGCCCTGGCCCTGGCAAGACCCTCTTCTCCTACTCCAGGACTCTTCCCCAGGTTAGCTGGGGACCAAGAGAAGCAGAAAACAAGGGATGGAACTGAGGAAGTCTCAGAAGTGATGGGAGGGCTGGGGTGTGGGAGGGGCTTTGCTGGGAGGGGACTGCTCAGATAGATGGAGGTAAGGCTGAAGGTAGGGGGTCCCTCACCTCACACTTGCTGAGCAGACCAGTTTCCTGCAGCCGGGACCAGATGCTCTGGATGCGGCCGGCGTGCTCTGGGTGCACATGTGTGTTTCCGCACATACACTGATGCTTCAGCATGAACGTGTCATAGACCACACCTGAGCCACAGACGCTTGTGTCAGCCAGGACTGTTCTGAACCCTAACCCACACCCTGGCTCTCCTAGCTACATACCCACCCTCTTTCCTCTCCTCAATTCCTCTCTTTAAACACAGCCTGGCTGCCACTGGTCCCAATCTCTGTCCTCTGCATCCCCTCTACCGTCCCTAGGGTATGTTCCCTCTTTCCCCAACATGCTGGCACGTGGACTGTTCCCTACTGGCGAGATAAAGTCATCCTTAGCAAGTCTGCCCGGTCAGAACCCAGCATGTGCAACTTTTTGGGCAAAAGCCTTCCACATTCTACTGAAACCTACTGTCAACCTTATGTGGGGAAAGGCGGGTAGGAGGCTGGAAGAGCAAAAACTGAAACAATGGATTCTACCCAAGGCTCCAGGACTTGTGGGAAGACGTGCAAAAGCAAATGTCCTAGGTGGGGAGTGGGGAGTACAGAGAAGGCAGTGCTGCCCCAGGGAGCAGGAACAGGCTGCCCACCCTCCGGCTGGGAGAGAATCTGCTGCTGCTCCCTCCCATGAATAGCTGAGGTACACAGGGAGAGATGAAGACCCCTCTTCCCTCCGTGCAGTGTTGGTAAGGATCTGGGAGAAGAAAGCACGCCGTCTGGGCGTGGGGGTGGCTGTGGTAACCGTTAGCCCAAGTAGGTGCACGGGGAATGATTGGATGAGCAGTGTTAGGCTTGCCTGTGGTGAAGAGGTGCTTCACCACAGTGGGGTGGTCTGTGGGGCTCTTCATGCTCCCAGGAGCAGCAGGTGAGGACTGGGTGCGGCCCAGGGCCTGATGAGGCACAGTGGCCAGGCTGAGGGGTGCCTGGTATACCTGGAGGGGCTGTAACTGCTGGGCATCTGCGAACAACTGCAAAGGAGTAGGAAGAGGCCTGTGTAAGGCTCAGTCTGAGTGGGGCTGAGTACAGGGCCCTTTCAGCCTCCAGAGGGCCCCCAAGTTTCCTCCTTCCACCACTTCCTCCCACCTGCTCCCTCCAGGGACAGGAGACGCTCCAGGCTTGCTATCTCCTACAGGGAAGATGGGGGATGTGATGAGTCACCCCAAATAGTAGCATTGAGGTAAGAGGCTTCGAGGGGCGGGGGTGGGTGGGGGCGGGATGAGTCAGGCCTGAGGGCTTGGGGCTGTGTCCGCAATGAATGGAGCGCACTAGGCTCAAGGCACACTGTAGTAACAGTGGGGGCGTGTGTGTACACATGCACGCAGAGACCAACGCACAACCAGCCACGCAGGCACAAACGCAGATACACACAGACCAAGTGCACCCAGGCACGCACAAGCACAGTCACTCGGTTAAAAGACCAGGGCAGTCACAAAGGGAGACTGACAGACAGGCCCAGCTCAGAGACCACACAGGAGCCCCTCCCTCTCCCTACTGGTCTCTCCGTCCCTCTTCTTTAGAAAGCTGCTCAAGGCCTGGCAACTACACCACTGGGAACCAACAATCAAGAGTGGAAATCAGAGAATGAGGAAGACGGTAGGTGGGAGGTACCTTTTTGTAACCAGCACTGGACTCCTCCAAGTCTGCGCCCTCATCAGGACCACTCTCGCCATCCTCATCCTTGACCTGAATGCAGTCCTCCTCGTCCTCCTCCTCATCCTCTTCCTCTTCTAGATCTTCCTGGGTGCTCTCGCTCTCTGTAGAACCTTCCCGGGGCATGGTCAGGGCCCCCTCCCCCAGCAAGGCCTCCTGCTGTTCCGTCAGCTCCTCCTCTGTCTCTTCAGGGTGGGTGGTGGGCTGCCTTGACAGCTCCCCAGTTTTGGTAAGGATCTGAGAGAAGAAAGCAGGCCGTCTGGGGATGGCATCTGGGGATGGCGTCGGCTGTGGCAACCTTTAGCCCAAGTAGGTCTACTCCCTTCTCCCCCTCTCCCAGCCAGGATTCTAGGTGAAGTGGGAACCGCGAAGCTCCCTGCTTCCCAGGCGCCCGCATGTGTCTTGCCAGCCTGGGTCACTCCTGGGTAGGCCAGGACGCAGCCTCTCTGGATGTACCTTGCCCAGCTGCATCTGCTGCTGCTTCTGTTTCTCTAGGAACTGCTGGTGCTGCTGCTGCATAACCAGCTGCTGCAGGGCCTGGGGACTCTGCGGCAGGGGCGAGGACTGAGTACGGCTCAGAGGTCGGTGCCTTGGGAGCTTGCCCACTGTCCTCATGCTGGTGGCCACACGTTCACCCGTCACCAGTGGGGACTGCCCATGGAGTGGCACTTTGGAAGCAGAGAAGGGGAGTAAGTACTATTTGGGGGGCGCCCTGTCCCCGAGGCTGAACCCCATTCTCTCTCCTCCTTATAACCTTAACAGTGAGCTCAGACCCACTGGCACCAGCAAGCCTCACCTTTCTATCTCTTTGGTTTACCAGACACAGGTGGTCCTGGGTCACCCACCGGGGACAATGACTAGTTCTCTCCCATTGCAACAAAATATCCCTGCCCATAGACTTTGCAGATCCTACCAGGCTGAGGAGTTCAAGGCCAAGGAAACCCTAAGCACGTTGGTCCTTAGCACGTTAGCCGGTACTAAGGGCCGACTGCCTCATGCTGTCCACCATCATTGACATGGACCGTATGTGGTGGAGCCCTGGAAGCACAACTTAAATTGGCATGTGCTACCAGCATGAAGCATACATGGAATTCCAAAGCGCAGACACAGAAATGACAATATTTTAGATAGACGTTAAATATTTATTATTAGATTAATTCCACCCATTTCTTTAAGAAAAAAAAATGTTGTGGGCTTGGTGGCATCTAGATTTAATCCCAGCGAACTACAGGTAGATCTCTGAGTTAGAGTCTAGCCTGGTCTATGCGCTGAGTTTGAGGTCTGCCAGGGCTATATAATGAGACTGTGTCTCAAAAGAAAAAAGAGAAAGAAAGTGTGTGTGACGTCTATGTGTGTACATATGTGTTCATGTATGTGGGTGCAGCAGGGCATGTGAAAGTCAGAGGACAGCCTAGGATGACAGTCCGTGCTTTCTACCTCGTTTAACCCAGCATTTCTTACTGTTTTCTGTCATGTGTACCAGGCCAGCGGGCCTGGGAGCTTCCAAGGATTCTCCTGTCTCTGCCTCCGCCTCACTGTGGGAGTCCTAGGAATACCAACTGGTGCAGCTGTGCCTGGCTTTATGTGAACACAGGGGATCTGAACTCAAGTCCCCACAACTGGTGTGGCAATCACTTGACCCAGTGAGCTGCCTTCTAAGCCCTCTATAAAAAATTGTAAATGTGGCTACTAGAAAGTTCTAGGTCACATGTATGGTTTGTAGCTGGGGTCTATTTTGTGTCTGTAATCCCAGCACTCTGGAGGCTGAGGAAAGGGAACAGACATGAGTCTGAGGCCAACCTGGGCTACACAGTGACACAATGAGTCAAAACAAAGCAAATCAAAAACCTTAGCTAAATAAACAAAATATGGCCTGCACGATTCTTTCTGGCCAGCTCTGCTCTGGGATGTGTATGAACTCGGTAATAGCGACAAGTTCTGTCAACTGCCTGGCACACCAAACATTGGTACCTGATGCTTTCAGAATGTGGAAGAAATCACTGATATGGCTGATGGTTGTGGCAGGGCTGGAGAGTATCCCTGGCTCCTTTTCCCTAAGAGATAGGCCTGACTTGAGACCCCCATGAGAGCCAAGCACCCCTTCCCAGGCGCACCATTCGCCTACTCACCCGCTATGAGCGTGCTCTGTTGCCGGGCCTGCTCCAGCAGCAAAACGTGCTGCAGCAGGGAAGCGTGCCCATGGGGGCTCGTGTCGCCCTCCAGGGCCACTCCCAGCAGGCAGCCAGGGATGGAGGATGTGCTCATGAACTTGCCGGTCAGTGTGCTGCCCTGCCGCAGGGACTGAAGGGCCTGCCTCTCAGCCTCCTGCTGTGTCGACAGCTTCGGGGAGGCCTGGTGAAGTTGGAGGGTGATTACAGATAAGGCACAGACTGATACTGCCCCTGTGCTGCCAACTCTGACCAGCATCCCTCAGGTGCTCTCTGCCCTCCCACCAGATCGGGTCACACAGTCTCAGCTCCCTTAGGGCCTTGGGAAAGTCAATGTCCTAGCTAGGATACATGGCCTGAACTTACGGTGAGGTGCGAGTTGGTAACAGTGACAGTGGCCTGCAGCCCTAGGGAGATGTTAGGCAGAGAAGGAGACGTGTAGAGGCTGAACTGGTTTGGGGAACTGTCCAGAGGGAGGGCCCGGTGCTGGGGGAGCATCTAGAGGAGCATTTGGGAGAGAATATGAAAATGGGCAAAGGAGAGTCAGTCAAGAAGGGCAACGTAGACCAAGGCCAAGGACTCTGATTGGTCTCTCACTCCCTGGACCTGAGCTCCAAGTGGGAGTGACAGAGATCAGAGCCCTTCAGAAGCTGTGGGACAAATCTCTTTTCAAGGCAACACATCCAGGCAAGAACCCTCCAAATGTACACAGAGGCATCTTGGCTGAGCACTTGGCTAGACCAGAAAGAGCCAAACTCCTCCTTACAAAAGAAAGCAAGCACTTCTGTGCCCCTACCCGACCCCCGGGCCTCAGTGAGTTCTGTACCTCAGTGGGGATGTTGGGGACTGAGCCAGTAAAGCCGTTCTCAGCGATGGTGCTGTGGGAACTGTTGGGAGAGCTGGGGCCAGAGCCAGGCGCACTGTTACACACGGACGACACTACAGGAGAAGTGGCTGTCACCTGGGCCTGCTTTGAGCCACCCCTCCTCCCAGACCTTCACCATTAGGACAGGACAGGAGATCTTACCCCCAGGCCCTGTGCCTGTGATCTCGACTGCTCTCTTCTTAAAAGTACTAATAACAGTGCCATCCTTTCGACGCAGGAGGGGACTGCTTCTTCTCTCAGCTACCTTCTGTTTTAGCCTTGAACGTACTTTTAAGTTGGGTTCCGAGGCTGGAGAGAGAGTAGCTGGGTTCAAGATTCATCTACAGAGAGACCTGAAGTCCAGCCCAGTCCGGTCCAGGGGAGCTTTGAGCAGCAGCAGCAGCAGCACTGTCTTCTGCATATGCCCACCTCTACCCTAGAAGCCACATTCCTGGGAGCCAGGACTCACGTACCCGTTTTACGGAGGGGAAAGTCATCACGGCTGTCATAGGGCCCAAGCAAAGGCAATTTGTAGGAGGGAGGCGTCCCAGGAGGGCCGCTCTGGGGAGGGGAACTCTGGTCCAAAGAAGCATGATGGGCTCCCCTGGGGGTGGGGTGGAAGCAGATCTAGGTTACTACCAACCCTCTGACCACTTACCCCCCTGACCTGCCCCCTGAAAACTAGTCGTTTGGCTTGGGAGATTTTTTTTTCTTTTTTCTTTTTTTCGGAGCTGGGGACCGAACCCAGGGCAAGCGCTCTACCACTGAGCTAAATCTCCAACCCCGGCTTGGGAGATTTTGTTTAATATATATTGAAACAGGGTCTCGTATAGCCCAGGCTGGCCTCAGACTTTCTATGTAACCCAGGCTAGCACTTGAACCCCTATCTATTCTGCCTCTATCCCCTGAGTCCTATAACTATAAATATATGCTACCACAGCCAGCATAGCAAAGTAGAGTTACGGAAAGGAGGGAACTACCTTCACCCCTACCCCTCATGGAGCTAAGGCTATACATTACAGAGAGAAAAAAAATGGACCCTGAGAAGGGGAGGAAGAGACATGGGATGGGGAGCTCCCCTTCTAGAATAGATACAGAACTGTGGTCGCAAGGCAGGGTTCCCCGAGCTGTTCCTATAACCAGGCAGCTCCTGAGCAGGACCCTTCTGTCCGCCCCTGTCCCCCAGAGCCATTACCAGCATTTGGGGTGCTGTGGGAGGGAATGGTTGAGGCCGCCTGGTGTGGGCTCCTTTGACTTGGACAACAGGAATTCCTGGAGCCTCAGCTTTACCTCGGTGCTGGCGATGGCACCTACGGGACAGGGCACAGCTGAGCTGGGTGCCTGGAGCTGGGGCCACGGTGTGGTGGGGTCGAGGAACCGCCCACTGGCCTTACTCTCTTTGCTCTTCTCCTTGTTTCGTAGAATAAGCAGCTGCTGCTCCAGCCGCTGTTTCTCTAGCTCCTCTTGCCGCTGCTGCTCGCGCTGCCGCTGCTGCTCCAGCTCCTGCTGCCTCTTAGCCGCCAGCATCTCCTGCTGCTGCTGCGGTGGTGCAGGAGGGCAGAGGCGGTGGTGAGCCAGGCCCAGGCAGGGTTGTGCCTCTGTGTGGGTCCTGAGCCCCCTTTGCTCACCTTGAGGTGCTTCTGCAGCTGGACTTCATGCTGCCGCGTCAGGTGGTCGTGCTGCTTCTGAAACTCGGCAAACAGGAGCTGCTTTTGCAGCTGCTGCTGCTGCTTGAGCACCAGGAGCTCTTGCTGCAGTTGCTGCTCCCGAAGCGCGGGGTCCATGGGGCCTGCCAGAGCCCCCCGAAGCTCCACAGGGCTGGGGCTACCTCCACCTCCACCTCCCATGGAGCTGGGCATGGCTGCTGGCAGCACCGGCTTCACCTCCACTGTGGGCGCAAAACACACAAGGGTCAGCAGGTCTAGCCCCAGACTGCTCTAGGCCATGACAGCCTCGCCCCAGGACCCAAGAGACTACCAGAGAGGTCAACTGGACCCTGAATGACATCAGCCTCTCCACTTATGGATTCTACCTTCTACTTTCTTTAGGCGAAGCTGAGGAAACTATGCAATGGGGCTGCAGGTAGGGCCAGCCTGGCATATCTATGCAAGAGTGTGAAGAGTGGTTGCTGACGAGTGTCAGGACTCAACACCGGATACTGTCCCTGACAGTTAACACTAGACATTTTTTTTTTTTTTTTGGTTCTTTTTTTCGGAGCTGGGGACCGAACCCAGGGCCTTGCGCTTCCTAGGTAAGCGCTCTACCACTGAGCTAAATCCCCAGCCCCCATTTTTTTTTTTAAGATTTATTTATTATATGTAAGTACACTGTAGCTGTCTTCAAGACACACCAGAAGAGGGCATCAGATCTCATTACAGATGGTTGTGAGCCACCATGTGGTTCCTGGGAGTTGAACTCAGGACCTCAGGAAGAACAGTCAGTTCTCTTAACCTCTGAGCCATCTCTCCAGCCCAACACTAGACATTTTATATGTATGGCTCACTCATTAAACTGCACAGTGGCACACGAGTTCGAGTCAATTATTATTATTATTACCCATTTCACAGATAAGGAAATTGAGGCAGAGTTTTGAGTAACTTGACCAGACACAGCCAAGTGACTGGAGAATCGCGATATGAATCTAATACACTTTCACTCACTGACCCCTGCCTTGTCCCCACCTAAGAGAGAAACAGAGATTGGACCTGTGGGGACCTTCTGACAGCTTGTCCTCTGTGGCTCTCTCAATCTCATCCCAGCATGCTGGGAAGGGGGGGGGGAGCGGGACAGGCATGAGGGGCTGAGGGGCGGGATGGGAACAGGAGGTTCGGGGAAAGGGGGTGCAGGGCTGCACCAAGCCAGGGACAAGATGGGACTGGGAGTCAGCCTCGCTTCCTCTGGTGGATTATCTCCTTTCAATAGTTTTATTGTAATTACCCTGAAAATGCCGCTATATATAGAGGAAGCCAAACAGCAGCTGTGCTGGGGGGAGGGGGAGAGAATGGGCGTACAGGGAGGAGGTGGGAGGAGGAGACAGGAAAGGAAAGGGAATCAGACAGGAAGAAGAGTAATGGGGGGGTGGGGGGGACATAGGGAGGCCTGGAGCTGTGGCAAGGACCTCAGTCTCCAACCCCTGAAAAGAGAAACGTGGTAGAGGGTGGTTCTGAGGTCCGCATGGACACTGGGCCGCAGAATGGGAAAGGTTCCTACTGGCTTATGGGAAGGTTGGGTCTTGACCTGTTGATCTCTGTGCACTGTCCTCTGGCCACTGAATGTCATTCCACATCACTGCCCAATAGTTGCCAGGGCAACCAGGCAAACACTATACCAGGAGGGAGCCCCAAGCCCAACCCACACCCCACAAAGGCACCCGCAGCTAACAGGAAGGGAAAGCAGGATACCACTGCCTGGGAAGAGGGAAGTGAGAAAGGCAGTACCAACTCATCTTTCTTCTCCACTTCTCCAAAGAAAATCCTACGGTCCCTAACTCTAGCCGGGGGAAGCTACACAGGGATGGGAAGATGGTCCCCCAGCAAAGTGGCCCACTGCATCCCTGGCCAAGTGAGAAGACAGAACCCTAATATCCTGATGGTTGCCAGTGCTCAGGGTTCTTCCCACCCCAATCCCCTACACCTGACCCTACATCGAGAGTGGGAGGGGAAGGGAATGGTAGGGACAAGAAGAGACACAGATGGCCCCCTCCCCTTAAATGAGTTCTCAGAGAACACAGCACTGAAGGGTGTCACCAGGCCAGGGGCAAGTCATCCCACCTTTATGCCTGATGTGCCTGGGAGACCCCCTTGAGGCGTGTGTGGAGAGAGCCCGGAGCAAGATGTCTCTCGGTACCCACTCCTCCCCCAGCACAAGCTGAGCACATTCCTCTGTGGTTTCTCTGTCAGCCACACTGACGACTCTGTGGCCACCAGGCCACAGCCACATCTGCAGGAGTGGCCAGATGTGACCCAAAGGGTGGAGTCAAACACACAGACATACACAATGCCCCCACCCCCATTCCCAGGAGCACAGTCTCACTTTCCCTCTAGTCCACGCCCAGCCCCAGCACCACATGAAGGGTGCTCTACACCACGGGGAAAAGCAGGGTAGTAGTCCGGAGATGGTGGCCTGCCTCTAGCCTCCCCAGCCCCTCGAGCATTCAGCAAAGCCCAAAGCTGTCTGGAGGGTGAACGGTTCCCAGCCAGAGCTGGCTTCGTCCTGAAACTGATCACTCCAGCAAAAAGTGGGCTGGCTCCTACCTAGGGCTCTCCGCAGTACTATGGCTGCTGGAGCTACAGGCTAGCCCATTGCTCCCGGAAAGAGTCTCAAAGATCCTGGATCCCAGCAGACAACTCTGCCCCAAACTGGAAGGGTGATGGGCAAGGCTATCTTCTGAAAGGAGCCCTACAGAAAAACGAGGGGCTCTTGTGTGAGGAAGACCCTCCCACTGCTAGCACTGCTGTGATGCTGGCTATGGGTGCTGCTGTGGGCACCGCAGCCCTGTTGGCATGCAGGTGGCAGGAGAGCCTTGTTGCCATGCAGGCAGGAATCCGGAGAGTGTTAATTTGGGCCAGCATTCATCTTGCCAGGCTCTGCCAGGTAGCAACCTGGCTCCTTTCAGGATGGAAGCCAGGGGAGAAAGGAAATGGGGTCCCCAAAATGCAGTCTGCCTGGCACGAAACCTAGAGCCTGACTGGCCTGGCATCCCCTCTAGAATCTGTGCCCTCTGCCAGCTTGGCAGGAACAGAGCAGGTAACAGCAGCTGCCATCCAAAGGAAGCATTTGGAAAGGGAAATGGGTGTGTCAGGGCAGGAAGAGGCTCTTGGCTGCCTCCTGGTGGAGCTTGGGAAAGCGGAAAGGGTGGGCAGAAGGGCATATTCCATTCAATGAGATGACTGAGTCCCCGAAGGGACAAGACCACATAGGACAGCAAGGCCCTGGGTCCTTATTTCACCTGTTCCATCCCCACACAGGCCTCCTGCTGACCTGCATAGAACAGACAGAGCCAATGCCAGGGACTCTCTCCTCTGTGGAGAGAGTACCAAGGTTTAGGGTCAGGCACTGGCCACCTTCCCTCAGGACTCAGACCCTTGCTCCCTCCAGGGAGTGGCAGGCTTTGGAGCAAACTGACCCATGCTGCCTCCATGCAGAAGCCTCAGCCCAAGCATCCAGGTGGGCTGTGCTATATACCCAGCCATCAGCCTGGCCCTGCCCATACAAAGCTCTGACTCAGAAGGAACAGATCTGCCTATCTCGTGGGTATAACTGGGCAGAGCTGACACCTTCCTGGCACTCTCACCCAGTGGGCCTCTTTCTCCAGGAACCCATCAGCCCAGGAGATTCTATAACACAAGAGATGCCCAGGCCCCTCAGAAGGAGGGACTAATGGAGAAACCATGCCCACTGCCAGTTTGGACTTAGCCTAAGAATAAGGGGGTGAACTGGAGGTTGTACACTATAATCCTAGATACTCAGGAGGCCGAGGCCAGAGGACTGTAAGTTAAAAAATCAGAATGAGTAGCTCAGTGAGATCCTGCCTCAAAAACAAAATGATACTTTAATCTCAGCACTCGGGAGGCAGAGGCAGGCAGATCTCTGTGAGATTAAGGCCAGCCTGGTCTACAGAGTGAGTTCTAGGATAGCCAGGGCTACATAGAGATGTCTCAAAAAGAAAGAAAGAAAGAAAGAAAGAAAGAAAGAAAGAAAGAAAGAAAGAAAGAAAGAAAGAAAGGAAGGAAGGAGAAAGAAAGAAAGAAAGAAAGAAAGAAAGAAAGAAAGAAAGAAAGAAAGAGAAAAGCAAGCAAGCTAGCTGAGGCAGGAAGACTACAGTAGGTTCTAGGCCAGCCTGGAGTACAGAGCAAAACCCCAGTAAGCTCCAGCCTAGCCTGGGCTACAGAATAAAAGCCTTTCAACAAACAACAAAAATCATAAAATTCAGTTAAAACAGCAGATTCCAGACAAAGGGATGTGGTCTCTAGGCAGATAAGGAGCTATGGGTGCACAAGGAACAGGTTTTGACAGTACCTTTGGGAACCAGTGTTCAAAGTAAACAGATCTAACTCTAGCTACCCTAGAACAGGGAGGGACAAGCCTTGCTCCTGTTCTGAATAGTCTGCAAGCCACACGCCTCCCTCTCTTGGAGACAATACAAGTCAGAAGTCAGGGAAAACCAACCCTGACCAGCAGCGAATGCCTTTTACTCTACCAGGGAACCCTGGAGCGGTTCAGGGTTTAAACCCACCTGGAAGACCCGAGTGCTTAGTGTCTATCTGTGAAAGATGCTTCTCCAGGAGCCACTAAGGTGGGAAGGAATCTAAGACAAGGGAGCATTAAATCACATAACACTCAGGACTAAAACAAGGCCTATGCTGACAATATGAGACTGTGTGGAGCTGTTTTGCCTGGAGGGACCACATGGTGAAAGGGTCCTTTGAGAATATCTGTTACAGCCCTCAGTGACCGGCTTTGGAAACCATGCTCACAGAGAGAGGGCTACACAGAGGACCCCACAGGCTAGGGAGCAGCAGAGCAGGGAGCTGAACCCAGGTGGCCTGGCTCCCGGCACGGGCAAAAGCATCTCAGCCTGGCTCCACTGTGGGATGGCATTCCAGACAGCACAGGTGGAGGAAAGCCCACCCAAGAAGACGGCGCACCGCACCAGTACCCCAGGTAGCCTAGACCTGCCTGGCCAGCAATCAGCAGCTTCTTTAAATGTCTAATTACCTTGTCTGTCCCTTAGGAGGATGGAAAAAAGGCTCTTGTCCCTGTCTTGGCTTTGAGAGAATTTGGAAGGAGGCGGGGAACACGCTTACTCCTCTACCCGTGACGCCGATGACCCCTCCCCACCGAGGACGGTTTCCCATGATCTATTTCTGTGCTCTTACGTGACTAGAGAGGCCGATTGAGGCTCAACAGGTTCTACTGCAATTCAGACGGCATTTCCACATGTGCAGGCTCGGCATGACTCTCACCTAGCAATTTGCACGACTCGTCGAGCAAGCGGACACAATCAGGTAATGGTTATGAGTGAGGGCTTTGGGAGGGATGGCACAGGCTCAAGGCAGCACCACTTGTTAGTCAAGGCTCCAGGCACCTCCCCATGCTTCATGCAAGCATCTGCAAAATGGAAGCAGAGCACCTACCTCCCAGGTTGCCAAGCCTGAGAGAATTCATGCTGGGAGCTTGGCACGGGGCCTGGGGAGACAGCAGAGGAGCTTGTCAGGGCTCCTATTAATGACTCCTGGAGAGTGAGTGTGTGTGTGTGTGTGTGTGTGTGTGTGTGTGTGTGTGTGTTCTGGTTTTGGCAACCTAACAAAATCTATAGACTACTACTCAGAATGTTTCCAAGGGCTCAGAATATACCACAGTGGCAAAATGCTTGCCTAATGGGTGAGGCTCTGTGTATGATCACCAGCACCATAACAACAACAACAATAGTAATAATAGTAACAATAACCATGTTTCTAAAGTTCACAAAATAGCCAGGTGTGGTGGTACATGCCTATAATCCTAGTTCTCAGAGTAGGACTGAGGTCAATCTGAGCTTACAGCCAGATCCTGTCTCAAAAGATCAAAAACACCTCTGCTGAGTTCAAAGCCAGCCTTGTCCACATAGCAAGTCCCAGGCTAGACAGAACTACATAGTCAGACCCTGTCTAGGAAATAAAGTGGTAAAACAAAACAGACAAACAAACAAACAAAAAACCAGCCAAATAGGATGGCATATGCTAACATCGGGAAAGCTGAGGCAAGATAATTCCCAAGTTTAAGTTTGGTAAATTCAAGGTCAGCTTGGACTACATACCTCTCTCTCTCTCTCTCTCTCTCTCTCTCTCTCTCTCACACACACACACACACACACACACACACACACACACACACACACACACACACACACCTGGGAGATCCAATGCTCTCCCCTGGCCTCCTGGGGCACCCAGGCACTACGCACATGGTACATGGTACACAGACATATAAAACAGGCAAACCGATCACAAAGATAAAGGAGTTAAAATAAATAAATAAAAATGTGCTTGTTGGGGCTGGGGATTTAGCTCAGTGGTAGAGTGCTTGCCTAGGAAGCGCAAGGCCCTGGGTTCGGTCCCCAGCTCCGAAAAAAAGAAAAAAGAAGCAAAAAAAAAAAAATGTGCTTGTTTGTTTAACCAAAAGTAAAAGCACACAAACTAAAATGTTTAGAATTATGTAAGGCCAACTTCACAGATCACTTAAGCTCTGTGGATGCTAGGCTCAGACTCCTGCCACAGTGAGGCCTTAACTGTCATTCATGTTGTCTGAAGGTCACTCTGTGAACCTGAACCATCAGAGCCTTTCCTACACACTGTACCATGACCAGCAGCTAGGTGCCACTGAAAGAGAAAAAGTTCTGGGAGCGGCGTCCTCTCGACTCTAGAGCTTGAAGGCCATCTCCCTGGCTTCACGGCCTGTGCTCAAATCTCAGCAGTGGGGTCCCTTCCATCCCCCCCAAATCACCTGAAACAAATAAGCACAAGCTTTGGTCCCTGCTTTCCAGGCCCCCAGCTCTAAGTAGTCTAATACTTTCCCATCCCTGACCTTACTGTCCCCCACTCTAGGTGACACCTCTGCCCTCTCTATCCTCCTGGGGCAAGGTGCTGGGCGACCCTCAGCCCTTCCTCCAGCAAGACAGAAGCAACATGAGACTGACCTCAGAGACCCTCAGAATGTCAGTAAGGAAAAGGCCCAGGAGCTCGGCAACTCAACGCCCCCAGCTGCAGGAGGAGAAAGTGAGGCCACAGAGGGAGTAGGCTTGTCCAAGGTCACCTGAAAAGGAGGCAGAGGAGCCAGTGCTTAATCTAGACTCTCCTGGCTCTCTCTGCCCCGCTCCCTACAAAGCAAAAGGGGAAAGCCTAGAGGCTGGCACCGAATAGAGAGAGAGATGCAACAAGGAGCCCTGAGGGTCAAACAACCTAAATAAGGCACCTGAGTGGTACCAGCATACCAGAGCCCAAAGGTAGAAGGGAGAGGGGGGCAAGTGGGGCAGGGGGGAAGAGCTGGAGGCAGGCTGAGACTCTGAAAGACCTTACAGGGATGCAGAATCCATGTAGGGGCCACAAGATGTCCCTGGAGTCAGCGCTGACCTTAGGTTGCTATCTAGAAGAGAAAATTCCCATCTCCCCACCATCCTGAGAATATCTGGGCTTGAAAGCTGCTGCAGACAATTAAAAGGCACAGTAACCATGCAAAACCTGCGGTGACTGCTCCTACCTGGGGGTGGGGGTTGGGTTGGGGGTGGGGGTGGGGGTTGGAGTGGGGGTGGCAAGGGCCCCAGGACAGATCTTGCTTGCATTCTCCATGCACAGCCCCGGCTTCTGTGTCCAGCAAGGCACCCTGTCCGCCTGGCTGCATGCCATTATCCCCCAGTGAGTTTAGACACCTGCTCCTGGCATCTCAAAACATCCTCTCTCCAGACTGCCAGGCTGCTGGGAATTGTATTTGCCTGTCTAGGATAACAGCCGCCCGCCTGCCCTCTGCATAGACCCTTCTCCCACCAGGGCCTTCCACGAAACCTGAGAGGCAGCCCAGACGCTAACACACTGTACATCTAACAGGCTGTACATCAGAACTGCCAGAGGAGGCGTTTAGACATTGCTTCCCGAGGTGTCCTGCACACTCAGAACCTGCCTCTGACCACATCTCCTTGGCAATTCTCTTGCAATTCAAAGCTGGAGAACCGCTGTCTCGCAAAGTCCCCGGACTGCCTGCACTCATTCCTGTTGACAGTCTGACAGCTGGTACAGCTGTGTGTGGACACGGTTAATCTGACTTCCTGTCTGGCAGCTGTACAGAGGGGAAGGGACAGCTGAGGGTCTCAAAAACAAGATGAGGTAGGAGGCCATGGGGGCAGAAGACGCTGTCTGCATGGGAGAGCAGTTTTACTCCGTTCTTGGGCGCTCGTCTTCCTTTGAGTCAAAGCAACGCAGGGAGAGTTAATTGGTCAAGAGGTTCCAAGTATTTGTAAGGGGGAGGGGCTACTCCTGGACACCCCAGGAGTGGAGCCAGAATGAGCCCTATTCTCTAGGAGCTCAGACTTTAGAAGGACATAAGGTTGTACATGTTGGATACTGCAGATGGGTCCCCAACTGAAGGGACAAACAGTTAAAATCTAGCCCATGCTCTGGTTACTAAGCCATAGACACTAGGTCCGAGGACACACCCACCCAGACAAAGGACTATTTTTTTTTTTAATCTAAGAGAAAGGTTTTGTATGGGTTAACAACGGCCCCACCCAGACAAACCTGAGTTCAAAGCTTAGCTGCTACTTAATCTGTGCTCTGGGTAAAGTCTTTCATGTCTCTAACCCTTCTCCACTATGGGATGTGGGTAACATCCTTCCTAAAAGGGACCAGTAAGGAAAGTCCCGAGTATCCTTGTCGCCTCGTGGATTACAATATTAGTTCCACTCAAGTCCTGCCCTTCCTACCTTCCTGGCATCCCCACACCTACACATTCCTGACACACAGCCATGCTCGGAATGGCCTCACGAACCTAAATAGGAACAGCCAGGGAAAGCCCCGGTTGCAAACCTGAACCTCATGGGACTTCCCAACATCCAGAGCATTCCTTCCTGGCACAAACCAGATCCGTACCTCCCTCAGCTGGTAGGGAAGCCTCTTCTGCCATTCCTTTTCACAGTTCACAGTATCCAAGGGCTCAGCTCAAGCAGAAATGGACAAGGGGAAGTCGGAGCCCCGCTCAGGGTCATCGGGAATCTCACAGTGGAATCAAAGGTCCCAGGAGCCTTAAGCTAGGACCGAGCCTAGTATACGAAGGTGCTCACTGCACACTGGGCAGTGACGGGGTAGCCAGACAGAGACACAGCCAGTCACACGCAATGGGAGGAAAATTGGTCCCTTTCCCCTTCCTTAATCAAGAAGAGCTAAGTGAGTGTTTCTGCCCCTCTTGAGCTCTCTTACCCTTAGGTGCCCACTGTAGCTGTCTCTATCCAGCCACCAGGTCAAGCCCCAAAATAGCACCCAGGCATCCTGCCAGAGGGCTGGGCCTCCACCCCCTCATCCAACACTCATTCATCTAAGTACCACCCACTGCGCTAGGTGTGTGTGTATGGGGGGGGGTAATGAGCACCCAACAACACAGCAGAGGAAACAAAAGCTGCCCCCAAATAAGAGTTCCCAGCACTTGCTGCTTTAAGGGACAGAGAGCTAGCATCTCAGAAGGCCCCTTCTCCAATCCCTTGGGTGGGGGACACCAGCAACGTCATCCGAGAACACACCCCTGGAAACGGGCTTTTTTGGCTGTAGGCTTCTGTGCCTTGTCCCGAGACTGCTCAAGAAATTGGAAGGAGAGGGTGCATGAGGGGAAAAGGGACTGAAGGGAAACACCAGGCTTCTGGGCCCTCACGGCCATGTTTATCTAGGGAGGATTTTTTTTTTAACCCAAAGGTTAAAGTGTTTCTATTTGAAACGACTATTTACATTCCAGAGTCCAAAAAAAAAAAAAAAAAAAAAGCAGCCAAGCTCCAGGCCTATATCTGTCCCCAGCCGCGTCACAGACACAGCATCAGAACTGCTCAGGGGAACATTCTTAGCCCTCTCCCCGAGCTGCTGGGGTGACTCACACCTCCCTCCTGCCAGCAGGGACTGCACCACACTCTGAAGGCCAGGTTGGAGGGGGGGCTGGGGGGTGGAGATCTAGAGAGAGGGATTGGCTGGGGTATATATATCCAGGGATAGAAGAATGTGGTCCCAAACTTTCAGGGATTCTGGTGTCCAAAGCAAAGAAGACGAAATCAGCAGGAACTTGGGGCCAACTGGTAGCTCACTGCAGAATGGGTGACCAGCTAGAAGCCACCCTAGGTGATGCTCTACATCCCTTAACCTCCCAGGAGTTCCCATGAACATGCAGAGGCCCAGGTTTGGGGGTTGAGGACAGAGCTGTAGTTCCATTAGTCCTGAACAAGCACCAGCCTCTTGGGCTCCATCCCGGGGACTTGGTAGGCACACTGCAGAGCTGGTCTCCATGACTATGCCCTATACTAGGACACTGAATGGACGGGCATCCCTATCTATGTCCAAGCTGACAGCAAATCACATTCCAAGGATTTTCCAAACCTTCCCAAAACATCCTTCCGACACAGCCCAGTCTACTGAAGTCTTATCCCTGGACAGCTGAGAGCCAAATCACAGGTACCCACCAGAGAGAAACAGAGCTCCCACCTTCTAATTGAAACCTTCAGATCCACACATACACATATATATTCATTCTCATTCTCTCTCTCTCTCTCTCTCTCTCTCTCTCTCTCTCTCTCTCTCTCTCTCACCAAGCCAGCCACTGCCAGGAGGGGCCAAGCAGGCATGGGTCCAGCAAGTCCCTCCCTGGAGGAAGCATCTTGCCCGCCTGGTGGCAACAGGTTTCTGGGAGTGAGCGAAGGAGTGGCCAGCTTTGGGGGGACCCCACCCCCTACCAAGGATCAAAAAAGTTTCCCCAGAGAAGGTGGCAGGGCAAGGAATCCTCATGCTTAGGTTACAAGGGAGGTCCTCAAGCCCACCTGTGGTCAAAGAAACACTTCCTTATCCTCAGAAAGTGGGAAGAAGCCACAGCCCCGGGAAGGAAGAGATAGGAGGGAACTAGACTAGGAACTAAGCCAAAACCCTCAAACACCCCAGCTGCTAGCCTCTGCTCAACCCTATCCCAACAAGCCTCTTCCTAAGTGTCCATTCTTAAGAAGCCTCCAGACCAGAAACTTGCCAAAGTCACTACACTCTGACCAGGTCAAACCAAGCCACAGAAGCTTGGCTTCTGATTCCTGTAGGTACTCCAGGTACAACTTCTTCCTCTGCTCAATGGTGGGGAGAGCAAGGCAGCCTGGAGATCGGTCACTGACCCACTTCCTCCCCTCTGACCATGGTCCAACTAGGCCAGAATTCTCTAGGAAGCCCTAGCCCCTAGCAGCTGAGGCTGACCCTGCTGAAGGCAGAGGCACTGGAGAGACAGTGGCTAGGAGGCAGCGTGAGAGGATGGCCCTGGGCAAGGAGGGAAGGAAAACTGCTCTAGCCGCTCAGTTCTTCCAATCCATGGATGCTCAACAAAACCCTCAAAGGCTGAAGCAGAACCCCGAGGGAGCAACACTCACAGTGGGGTGCTCAAACCAGGTGCGAGGATGCCCAAGAGCTGAGGGCAGGTGGGGACACAGAGCCACTTACCTGCCACAGGGATGCTGTGCAGAGGAGTCCGTGGCAAGATTTCCAAGGATGGTTCCCGGCCTGACATGCCATCTGCTGAGAAACAGGACTCGGTCTCATAGATGGTCTGCAGCATCTCCACAAGCCCCTGTGCCTTGGGCACCAGCAGCATGCCAGGGAGGGGCCGCCCGAGGCGGAAGCCGGTGAGGGAAAGGTGGTCAGCAGGGCCAGCCGGCTGCTCAAGGACTCCCTCAGGCCACTGCCGCTGGGACCCACAAGGCAAGGAGGCACCTCATCCGGCCTGGGCGCTCCCGAGGCAGCAGGCGCAGGGAGGCTGAAGAGGCTGCAGGCCTGTTCTCCACTACGGGAGCATGGACCGAGGTCCGTCTAAAGGTTCCAGGAGTTGGGCTATGGCTGGGTGCTCAAGGGACAGGAAGGGGAGCTCAGTGGGCAGGCAGACTCTCTCAGTGTTCCCTCCCAGAGCCACCGGTGACAGCTCTGGGCTTGGCTCCCTGCTCCTCCTCCCCGAATGAGCCGCCGGCAGCTGGCAGGAGACTGAAATAGCAGTTGGGGGAGGGCCCTGTCTATAAATAGGTGGAGCATGCTCAGGGAGCCGCCGGCTGGCTGCCAGGAGCCCAGGCCTGGCGGAGGCCCCATGGGGGGAGGCGCGTTCCACCCCAGGAGGAAGCGCCAGTCAAGGGGGAGGGGGGCAAGGGAGGCCTGCACTCAGGGCCAAGGCCACAGACCTGGGTGGCCAGTGGCTGAACTAGAGAAAGGTGCAGGAGAGGACCCATGCTTCTGGGATCAGCTTTGGCCACTGCTGCTGGGGGCAAACAATGAACTGGACAGCAAGCAGCCAGCCTGGATCTTCTATCTTCCCCCTTTCTGTGCAGAGGAAAGGAATCAGAAAGACTAGGAAGAGGTGACAGACACCCAACCACCTGGTCTAACCTCACACCTCCTCCTTACAGCCTGTGGAGTTTGTGTAACTTCTGCCTTCCCACAGAGCCGGGAGATGCCTCCCTACAGTCTTACTATCAGGGAGACCCTAAATAGCAGTGGGGTGGCAGCTCTCCCACCCATTCTAGTACCACCTCTGGCACTCCGCCTCTTTTCAGGGAGCAGAGAGATTTTTCTGGGTAGGCTTTGCCCAGCCCAGGCAGGGGACTGGTCAGCACCAGCCCATTCTCAGCTCAATCAACGCTTTCCTGGCAATGTACCCAGCTGAGAGCACCACAAACCGCAAACATCATTGCCTTTATGCTAACAATGACCACCAGAAAGAGGCCAAGATGGGGAAGCTGAGTTACAGGAAGACGAAAGTTACTCTTGTCATAGAGCTGCTCACGGGATTGGTTGGGACTAGAAGTCTGAAGCACTGACCACCATAACTCATGGGCAGAATATACATCTGTCCCAGGGACAGGACCTCCAGTGCCCAAGTAGAAAGACTTGGGGTTGGAGGCCCTCCAGCTAGTCATGAAGCTGTTAGCACCCTGGCCTGGTGGAGTAGCCCCAGCTCTCCACCTTCCTGGGCCATGGGGCCACCGAACCATCAAAATTGATGCCACTGCCAGCACCACGCACTGTTGACCTCCCCCTTCTTCCCGAGTTGTGCCTCCCACTGATAAAGAGATCCCACTTGGCCCCCTGACCTCACTGGAGCCTTTTAATAGACTGGTTATTCCTGGGTCTATAGCCTCCTCCCCTCTCCTGACGTCACAGTTACTATTTTGGACCCCTCCTGCCCCCTCCTTGCCCCCCACTCCAGGCACGGAGCCAGGGACACCTGTCCTCTCTCTGGACTGGATGACCTCACCCTCCTGTCAGGAGCCTGGGAGAAGCAGTCCAACCAAGGACATGGAGGCTGTGACTCCAGAAACCCATCTTCCAAGCTTCTGCCTCCTCCCTCAGGTGGGAAAACACACACCAGGGTGGTGGTAGAAACAAGCTTTTCCAAGCCTAGTGAGATGCAGATGACCCTGGGGTTTGGGGTTTGTTTCCCAGTGGTAGACTAGGAACTGAAGTGGGAGGAGTCTAGAGCAAGGAGTCACGACAGATTCTAGAAGGAAAGGCAGGAGACCTGTGCAATCCGGGGGCTTGGTGCTGGAAAACATCACCTATCTACTGCCCCTCCCCCAGCTGCATCCAGATCAACGAGGTCTCTCAAGAGGAGAAGGAAAGACCAGAGGCTCTACCAAGGACAGTCAGAGGCAGACACAAGGGAGCCCAGAAAGCCGGGGGTAGCAGCCCCTCCCAGACGGAGCTCCACCCACCCACGCTGAGAACAACCAGAAGGGCTGGCTAGCCCTGTCCTGGCACACTCTTACCTGCCCCAGGCACAGGAGAGAGACAAGGGAGCCCTGCTCAGGGAAGGACAGCAGCTATGACAAATTGAAAGCAAAGCCCCTGGGACCCTAGATTAGCCTGATGTCAAAGGAGGTCTCCCTTTTGTTGTAGTTTGAGACAGGGTCCCACTCTGTAGCCAAGGCTAGCCTTGAACTCACAATGAGCCTCCTGATTCAACCTTTCCACTGCTGGGACTATAGGTTTAAACTATTAAGCTTGGTAAAGAGGATTCTTCACAACTCTTTGAGGACAGGGGCACTCAAAGGCTCAGTGAGAACAGCCAGCACTGGTATGACTTCTACACTTTAGCAAGAGGTCTCCCATCTTCAACGCAATTTCCAGAAACCTCTGAGGAAATGTGCGGGGACAGGTCTAGGGGGAGGAACGACAAGCATCCCTCCTCTTCAGAGATGCAGATGATGTAACGAGGTCTTCCTAATGTTTAACCTCAAGCTTTCCTGCTACAGCACCCCTCTCTCCTGCCTACTTTTCCATTCCTATCCATCCACCGCTCCCAAGACCCACCCCACAAATCTCCCAGAGTGCTCACGAAGCGTGTAGTCCACGAGACACATCCTAAGCCAGCATCAGCAAGTTCAAGCCCAGCTTGGGCTACATAACCAGCTCTGTTCTCCCAGCAGCACCTCTACTCCCTACCTCTAAGGCCACGCTCTGCCCTTCCAATCCTGGAGCAGAAGGGAGAGCCCATTGCTGCCTCCTTCAGCTCTGCCTGATCTTATTTCCTGGGCCCAAAGACTGGCCTGCGGCTCTGACCAAAAGGGAAGAGAAGTCTTCTGCCCAAAGCTGGTCCAGAGCCCCTGGGCTGGGAGATGCCTGGGAACCATCAACCCTGGTACCCTGTAGTTCTTCCTTTGAGCCCAGTCATGCTGGAACCCGCCAGTATGGCCCAGCCAGGTCCACAGTTAGGTACTGGCTGAATCTCCTCATTTAAAAGCAACTGTAGGAAGAATGTGGACACACACTTTGTCATCTTCTACTTCCCCTCTCCTCACCAGTCAGTCCTAAGCCTTCAATCCCTCTGGAAGCCGAGCAGAGGAAGAGAAAGGAGACTCCAATCTGCCAAGGCACCTATAGGGAGAGGAGACCAAGGGTCTTCTCCCCAGACCCCTGCCCATGCCAACCAGCACTGACCCACTTTCTCCTCCTTTGGCTGGCTGCCTGCCTTCCCAGGGGCTCAGCAGCAGAGCCTGAGGCAGGGAGACAGGACGCCAAGGTTCCTGGCTCCACCCCACACCCATGCCCCAGTTTCTCTGGTCACCCCAAAGGGAGGGGGCAGTTGCCCTCCCTCCTGGGAAAGGGAAGGAGAGAAAGTATAGAGGGCGCTAGGAGGTGCTGGGCAGACAGGTGTTATCATCCAGCTCATCTTCCTCCCACGCAGGGCATAAGGAACCTAGATGCCTCCCCCAGGGCCCCACCAACAAACATCTAGACAGAATCATGTGGCAAGCCACATTCTTGTCCCTCTCTAAGCAATGGCCCTGAGAACAGGGTACAACTAGGGCAGTTGAGGTCCTAGGTCCCAGGGAGGCTCTTCCAAGCCAGAGCTGCTACAAATTCTGTAAGTCTTCAGCCCCACAGAAGGGAATGTACAGACAGGACTGACTCCAGAAAAATAAAGAATGCCTTACCCTTTGCGTCCTCCTCTGCCTAAAGAAAAAGGTAAAAGGAAACAGACTGGCTTCTTCTGGGAAGCAGGGTTCCTCAAATGGCCAGAGAGGTAGACAGGGTCAAGTTCTGGCATGCGGCCCAGCCCGGAGCTATGTAAAGTGAGTGTCCACTGGCCAAGGTGGTGGGCCCGGAAGCTAATCACTCAGTCTTCACCTGCTGCCCCTCAGCAGGGACTTGCACGCTGACTTTCCGGCTGGAACAGTAGCGATGGACCATTTCCTGTCCTGCTCCTCCATGGGCCAGCCTCACTGGTGAAGCCAGGCAAGGATGTGTCAAATCAAAAAGTTCTTATGCTGGCAGGAACCAAGGGACAGAGAAAGTGCCCTGCTGAGCCTGCCCTGAGCCTGTATGCCCCAAGGAGAGAGGACCAGTGGGCCAGGATGTAGGGAGAGATCGGTGGCATCACCCGCTCCTGTCTGTTGCCTATCCTGGGGCCCCAAATCTTTCTCTCTTGGGGGCTTCTCTTGTCCACTTCGCTGTGGACACCTACGGTCTCTGAAAACAAAGTCACTTTATTTTTGTGGAATTCCAAGACATATAGTTCCCAGCTTCTTCCAGGCTCTGGGCATTGGAAGCCCCAACCCAGATGCCAGCTGAACTTGGAGAACAGATGCTGAGCCCCCTTCAAGAGCAAAAGCCGAATGCAGACAGGTTGTCTCTGTGCCACAGAGCAGCTGGACCCCACTAGAATAGCCAGCCCTGGAGCTGTTGGAAAAACCAAAGGACTAGCCCCAGCAGTTCACCTCTTGGCACAAGCAAAGAGCCCTGTTTTTAAGCCTCTCAACAGTCTTAAAATATAGTTCTTTATCCCGTGCCCCTCTTTCTCCCTCCCATACACAGAAAGACAGCATCTCCCCCTACTGGGGGCAGCTGGAAAGCCAGTCAGGAGGCAGGTCACCAAGAAGACCTATCCTACCAGAGCTCAGAAGCTGCCAAGCTGGTGGGGATCTCCAGCTATAGCACACTCCTGCCAGCTCTGACAGGATGGTTGTGAGGAGGACCTGGAGCATCAGTGACTAGAACACAGCCCTAATAACTCACCTTTCGCTGCAAGAGAATGAAACCCTACAGCCACCAACGGGTGTCCCCGGGTGGCCTCTGTGCCCTTGATCAAGGGTCAACTCCCAACCCCTATGTGAAGCAGGGACTAAAGATGGCTACAAGAAAGCAAGCAAATGCCACTGTCTACCCATCTGAGCAAGGAGCAGAACTGAGGGATGACGGATAGTCATCAAGCCTCTTCCTGTCCCTTTTATGACCTACGAGGATAAGACCGGAAGCCAGAGCTCTAGAGCCCACCTGGTGCAATCAACCCTTAGGGGTTTGAATGAAGGCAAGGGCGGGAAGATCCAGTGGGAAGGTAGCTGGGGAATAGGATTCCCCAGTAGGGAGGCTGAATTCCTCCCTGCTTCTTGCAGCTCAGTTTTTATCCAATGCCCTCATCTTCTCTCTCTCTCTAAAAGGGAAAATACCCATCTATCCATGCTTGCAGAAAAAGATACAGGGACAGGCTGTGCTGGGAAGGGTTAGAGTTGGATGGGACACCGCAGGACAGGCACCGACCATCTCAGACTGTCTGAAAGGTGACAGCTAGGGACAAGAGGCAGTTATTACTCCGAACATGCTGACCCGTGACCTTCTGGGGAACTCCTGAGGGTCCAGCTCAAGTCATTTGGACACATCCTCATAGGCACGTGTCAGGACACACCCAAACAGAGCTACCCTGAGTCCCACCCACAGACTATCTCTGGCAGCACAGAGCAGGGTCCCAGCAGAGAGGAACGGGAACTGAGAGTCAAAGACCCCAACAAAGGAATCCACCAAGAGAAAGAGGGTCATCTACTTACACTCAGCAAAAACATAACCCCACTCCTATCCCCACACCATAGAGCCTAAGGCCTAGGGCCCTTTAAACCTCCACCAGGAACAAGGTACATACAGAAACACAGTACTCCAGCAAGGAAAAAACCTTCACCATCGAAGAAGCATGAGCTGTATCTAGGAAAATGCTACCAATACTGCCCCGGGCTACCCAGGGAGATTCACAGCACCATCCCAGGTATCCAGTGCTCTCATGTCAAAGGCAGGCATGGGGCAGAGAGAGACCCAGGTCCTCCCAGAGCCATGGATTCCCAGGTCTGTCTCACGGTTGGCCTCTTGTTTTTGTTTGTTGGGTTTTGTATTGTTTTGTTTTTTGTAATGTGACTTTCTCCACTCCTGACCCCTCCATTCCCTGACGTCTCAGACACTGGCAATCAGCTGGCCTGGGCAGGAAACCCACACAGCCCACTGCATTCAAAACTGCCCCAAGAGGCTCCTCTCCAACCTCCCAGCTCTTACCCGACTCGTTGGGAGAGTTCATGCCGGCTCTGGGCCTGCAGGAAGCTGACGTTGGGGGCTGGGACAGGAGGGGGTGGAGCTGCTGTGATGTCAAGAGAGACAGACGATAACAGACAGACGGACGGGACAGGAGCCCGGGGCCGCAGGGCCTCTAATGCCCATCCAAGGCCATCCTTCGGGGCGAGGCAGTCAGGCACTCAAAACGGCATCCCTGGGGAGAGACGGAGCAGGGTTAGCGGTCCCTAACTCAGGACTCTGAGAGCCAGGGGAGACCTTGGAGCGACTATCTTGTACCAGGGAGGAGAGGGAGGGCCACCTGCCCAGGGCACATAGGAAACAGCATTGGACCAGACTCATTTTTTTCTCTTTCTAATTGGTGCCCAAGGGACAGGAAATGGCTATCGTGGTCTCTGCAGACGTCAGTGCCCAGTGCCAGGTGCACCTACAGGCTGGCCACATTTGTGGCAATGGGAAAGGCTGAGCTGACCTGGGGTCCCTGGCAGAAGTTCAGAGAAAGCTACCGAGTACCTTGCCTGCACGTGTATTTAATCACAGAACTTGGGAGGATCAGGGGTTCAAGGCTGACCGTGGCTATATAAGCTTAACGCTATCCATACACAAAATCACGCCTCCAAAAACCCACCAGGGCCAATGAGAGGGCTCAGCAGGTGCTTGCTGCCAAGCCTGATGACCAGAGTTAAATCCCACCCACATCATAGAAGGAAAGAAACGACTCACAAAAGTAGTCCTTTGGCCTCCACATATTCATTATGTTATATACACACTCATATACACTCATATACATACATGTACACACACACACACACACACACACACACACACACACACAAGTAAATGTCATTAAAAAAATAATAAAATTATTAAAGTTCAGGGAGGAACTAATACTCAGCCCCATAACCCTGGGGCTCGCAGGCCCAGGATCTTCTCCCTAAGTTTCGAGCCTTCGCCACCCATCTCTGGAAACATGCTTTCTTGTCTCCCCAGCACCACAGTGAGTCAGGGCACAGGAGTGTGTTTCGTGGATTAGGAAAGTCAAACAGATCCAGCACTCTCTATAAGTGTGCTGGGGTTTCTGGGCCCTGGCCCAAGGCTTTGTGTGTTGTTCAGATTGTGCCCTGTGGAAAGAACGGTGAAACCCAGACTGTGCACTGCTGGTCAAGCAATGGCCTGATACATACTGAGTCTACCAAAATAAGGAACACCTTGTCCCCATTTACACAAAGGCACCAAAAGGCCCAACACTAAACAAAGTCAACGGAGTAACGGAGAATGGAGTAAAGGGCCGGGGCTTTGCCAGAGTCCCCACCCTAGCCCTACAGTTAGTCTTCAAGCCATAGATACTAGGCAGCACCCACCTGGACCCTAAACCGCCCTCGATCCACCCAGACATGATCTCATTCATTTGCTTCCAAAAGAAGCCAGGCTCTCCAGAGCCCTATGAGAGCAAGAGTCAGGGAGTGACCAGAACTGCCAGCATTAAAGGCCTAACTCTACTCCCCGGACTCAAGCAGCCCGTCATGTATCAGGTATTACCTAACACCCTTTACTCTGATACCAAACTTTCTCCCAGGGAGCCCTACCTCCTGGCAGTATTAAACTTTTGCAAACCCTCCATTCTTATCAAAGATTCCCAGGGGTGGGGTCCAGTTGGAGCCTAGAAGCCTCCCAAGTCTTCCTTGGGAGGGCCACGGGACGCACACAAAGACCCAGGAGTCCCGAGCCTGCTGCTCTCGACTCTGGGGCTATAGAAGGGTATATTTCAGATCAGGGTTCAGAACTGAAAGACCGAGACTAAAACCAAAAGAACCTGTACAGCTCTGGGACCAAGTTCAGGAATGCAGCAGGTGGGGCTGTTGGTGTCCTGGCAGAGCCCGCGTGGGCAGGCCAGCTCAGCCCATGCCCACACCAGAGCTGGCGCCCAGTCCCGCTCACACCCTTTCCCGTGGGTTGAGGAACACAGGTTCAGAAATTCCCACGACTGCCAGCAAGTCTAAGTAGCCCAACCCATCTACTTAATGAAGAAAACCTCCACAGTGGGCCACTCAAGACGACCAGATCCCAAGGGACCCAAAATTGATGAAGCTCACCCCTTAACCCCCATTTACCCTCACCTAGTATTTCTTTGGATCTCCTCCCCTGGGGAGAAGAAGAAACATCTCCTCAAACTCACACCGTGGGCTCAGGATGTAGTCATGCGCTATTGCTCCCCCACAGAGTGGGACCCAGAGACACCATCCACCTGCAAATAATGGCTTCTACCAAGCCCCAAGACCCAGTTCACAGATCTTCCAAGTGAACGAGACCCACCAGCAGGGCTTCCTGAAAAACAGTAGAGCCTCCCCAGCCTCATCAAAACAGACCTAACTTCTTGTCTAGGGCCAGGCAAGGAAAGAGCAGGCAGTCTGAGGCGTCTGCACGCCTCTTCAACAGAGAAGTGGCCTGCTATTGTTACATGGGTGGGTAGCTGGGGACCAGAGCTGTACAGCTGCTACGCTAGCCACCACGTGGGTGACAACTCAGTGTGCCAACTTCAGCACCCCCAAAGTCCTGTTCCCCTCCCCCCAATAGTCAACTCTATCCTTCCAGGGTCGGCTACTCCAGGGTCTGAACCTACTTTCTACCTCCATCCAAGGCATCCTGACAAGGAAGGGAGGAGGGAAGGGCAGAGCCCCCACCTACAAGCTCTATTAAAGAAGGCAAGGCAGAAACCCTAGGGCAGCAGCACAGTCCTTCACCACTCATCAGCAATAAAAACTCTAGCAGAAGGTGGGAGGAAAAGGAGACAGGAAAAGGTGACCAGAGCCATACCATGACCCGAGGGCCACATCACTATGCCTTCCTACAGAGATCTTGTCCCTCCAACAGCTCCCTCCAAATTCCCCTCCAGAATCACCAAGCCTCCCACTCCCGACATGCCAAGGGAGCCTGAGAGAGGCAGGCCCAAGTCTTGAGCCCCTAGTCCAGGGCCACTCTTAGGTCAAGGGCTACTCCCCAAATCAGAGAACAAGGCCTAGCAGTTTGTACCAAATCCTATGCACCCAAGATGGGCTTCGCTCGTCGCCTGGCAAAGCTCAAAGCCCAAAGCCCAGACATCCCATCGAAAGACACCAGCAGTTTCTCATCTCGACCCCTCCCGGCTTCAGCCACAGCAGACAACTGTTCCCAGCCTCTTCCCGGAGCCTCCACTGCCTTGTGCCTACCCTCCAGCTGAGCCAACAGAAGTCCAGGAGGATGGAAGCCACACAGGCCCCCAAACTAGGGAAAGGGGGAAGACAACAGGGGAGTGGGGGGGGAGGCACCAGGCTGACAAATTCATTTTTGCAACCAGCCCATTTCTGTTTGTCTGCTCAGACGCAGGTCCAGACATCTGTACAAACCAGATGGAGGAGGCTGCTATTTCTAGAAAAAAAAAAAAAAAAGGAGGGGGGGAGGGGAGGAGGTGGAGACAGAGGGCATTAGACTGGGTCTGTTTGCCCTAAAACTTCAGACAGTGATGATCTCCCCTCAGCCCCCCCGCCTCCCCAGCACTACCAGACAGGGCTCTCATTCAAGAAAGGGCTGAGGTTGGGGCTGGGGTGAGGTGGGTAGGGGAAAAGAAAGGGAGAGAAAGTTTAATTAGCCAAAGTCAGCTACAATAGGCCCCCTCACTGGCTGCACCGCGTTTTCATTCATGAGCAAGCGACAGTGCTCCAAAGTGCCAAGAACTGCCGCCCCCCCTCACTGAGTCTTTCTCTCACCCCCCCCCCAACAGGAGTGAGTCCTCTAGCAGGCTGGCTGAGCCCGATGCTGTGTTCCAGACACCCCTCCTCAGAGGGACGTGAGTAGGAAGAATTAATTATTGAAGAGCAGCTGGTACTTCAGCACCGACTGCCTTACCCCCCCAGTTCCTAAGGCTGTCCCCCCCTCCTCTCCCATACAAAACAACAATGACCCCCCTTCCCAAGCCCCGTGCCTAAGCGCACAGCTAAGATACCAGCCCCAAGAAATAGAAAGCAGAGCTTTTAGCTCTGCAGCTACTTGGGGGTAGGTGGTGCGTGTGACACGGTTACCCCTCCACCTCCAGATTCCACGATCCTTGGAGGATACACTGAGGAAGACGGGGAACATTTGCTACACGTGCACCCGGGACTTGTCTCTCCTGCCCCTAGTGTGTCAGGAGGTGCAGCCTGCTCCTTTAATTCAGGCTCTCTGTCTCTAACAAGATCTAGTCCAGATCCAAGTCTAAGAGGCAAGAGAGAAAAGGAAAGACTTAAGGAGGAGGAGGCAAAGCAAGTTCTCCTCGAGCTTTGTTTAGGGAGGGAAAGAAAAGGGAAGACTGGAACGAGCTGGCAGGAGCCGGTAACAGGGCTCACCCTTAGCGCATCGCATCTCCACAGCTAGCCTGGGCTCCTGGGTCCCACTGTGTAGGGTTTAAGAGACTGGGGATTCTCCCTGCCTGCAACCTTAGAACCCAAGTGGAGGGCCAACAGGTCCCAATGACAGGATTAGCCTGAGGTCTTCTGGCCCAAATCAATCTCCCATTCCCCGTCTCCTTTTGTTCCTAGGATCTGACTCTATCTTCCTTCCCATTGAACCCTAAACTCCTCTCCATTCCATCCCCAAGATCCAAAGCTAATTTCAGGACCCAGAAGCATAGTGGTCACTACCAGAGTGAGAATCCACGTACACACACACACACACACACACACACACACACACACACACCAAAAGCAACTGCAGTTGCTACCCTTCCTCTTCAGGGACAAAGCTCATCTCAGAAGGCCAAACGCAGGGACATCCAGTGGTCACCTTCTCCCCGAAATGAAACACACTCGACTCCCCGCCCCCAGCTCTTAGATTAATTACTTATCATCCAGCCAGTTCTCTTCTTCCTGAGGGCCCCAGGGATGAGTGGGGAGGGGGAAGCCGACTACCCCCAAGTTAACAAGGCACTATTAGAACCTCTGCCCCATGAGAAACAAACCCAAGATGAAAACTGGGCGCAGGGGTGGGGTGGGGAGATCTGCCCTAGCCAAGAAAGATCACCAATTCATCTCCCAGCTCTTTCGAGCTCCAGGGTGTCAGACAGAAGAGGGTGGTAATAAACGCAGTAACGCCTCACAGGCGAGGGGGTGAATAGCACAGACAAGTAAGGTGGGCCCCGCAGTCCTTTTCCACCTGCAGGGACGTCAAGGACATAAAATCAAGGGTATGTTCTTCGCCACTTGGAGAAGCACTGTGGGTGGGCTGTGCCCCTCACCTCAGAGTAACAAGAAAGGGTGTCTAGTGAAGAGAGAGAGGGTCTGCCCAGAATCCGGGTAGCAAGGCTCAAGTCGCGGTTGCAACGGATTAGGAGCCGCTGGGGAGGAGACAAATCAGACATCCCCGACTGGTCTGCGGGCCATTTGGGGGCGCGGGGTGCGGGAAGATCGGCCCCTCCCTTACCTGCAGAGAAGGAGCCCTGCAAGGGAGGGATGAGGAGGGGCGCGCGCGGCGAGCCAGAGGCAACACTCCCCGGGCCCCGCGACGCTCCCTGGGGGTGCAGGCTGGCTCGGCGCGCGCGCCGGGAGGAAGGACAGGGTCGTGGGGAGCCCGCGGGCAGCGACGGCGGGAGGACGAGACACTGCGGGGCGTCCCGGGGCTGCGGGAGGTGGGGTCCTGGCGGGTGCGGCGCGCTCACCCGCTGAGGCTCGAGCTCCGGCTTCGCGGGCGGCGGCGGCAGCAGCGGCGGCAACAGCAGCGGCAGCGCCTCCTCGACGGCTCCTCCATCTTTGCGGCGGCTCCTCCGGCTCCGCTCGCCGCCGCCACCAACAACAACATTCGGAGACGTCACTCCCGTCACGTGACCCGACCCCGAGCTAAAAATAGGCTCAGACCCCCCCTTTTTCGGGCTTCAGCCGAGAACCCTCCCCTCCCAATCGGCCCTCCCCTCAGATGGGCGGGACCAATAGCGCCACCGTGACAGCTTCTTAAAGGGCCAAAACCCAGCCCAAGGTTAGGCTGGGGTGGAAGTGGCAGGGAAGGGGTCTCGATCTCTTCGCCAAGTAATGAAATGAGTAGAAGCCGGATCCCGGCTGCTGCAGGGGCTGGATGTGTGGGATTTACGATTTTGTTCTCTGTGCTTTTTCGACTTCCTTTTCAAACGGTGGATGGTGCAATCTTTGCCCGCCTGAGCTGTTCCCTAACACGCCCTTCCCTTGTTAGGAGGAGGGCATGGGGTGGAGGTGGGGTGTGGAATCCTAGGGGCTGCCTCGGAAGTGGAAGCCTCTGCAGGAGCGTCGAAGCTGAAAGATTAGCTTGGACAATCTCTAACCCATCGTGCCTAATCAGGCAAAATGCTGCATCTTAATGAAGAAATTCCTTGGAGAAAGCCAGCGTAGGTTGTCACTGTCCCTGGCCTTCAAAGGAACCGACCAAGAACCTAAAAGACCGCTGGTCTCCAACTTTGATACCACACATACCACCATGTCAGTGGAACTGAACATAACTGTGTTATTAACCCTACATAGTTTTGTCAATGACCTAGCAATTCTCCTAGGGAAAATGTATTCTAAGAAAATATTGTGCTCCAAAATGAGCATAGAAGGAGATTGCTTATAATATGAGATGTTGGAAACAACCTAAATATCCATTGTGTAGGTATCTGCGAATAAACTAGGGGACCTCTATTCAGTAAGTTATCATGCAGACACAAAATTATATAGAAATATATAGAGAGAAAATTATACAGAAATGTGTGTATATTTATTTATAGCCAGCCAATTAATCTGCTTATCTGAATGTGTTTCTGCAATAATTTAGAAAATGTTGGTAATAGTGTTGTCATGTAGTGAGCCTTAAAGACAAGTGACTGTTTTTAAAATCCCTGAAAATGGCTACAATATTGTAAAAGTTATAATTATACGGGTCTACAGCCTGGAGCATAGCTTGGAAGTAGACCAGGTGGGTAGCATCTGAGGCCTGTGTTCGATACCTAGCATCCAAAACAAAACAACATAATGACATATTCACTTCACGCTCTTGTTTTAAAGCAGAAGATGATGGTGAACGCCTGTAGTCTCTGCACTTGGGAGGCAGAGGCAGGCAGATCTTTGTGAGTTCAAGGCCTGCATGAACTACTTAATAAGTTCCAGGAAAGCCAGAGCTACATAGAAAGAAATTGTCTCAGAGAGAGAGAGAGAGAGAGAGAGAGAGAGAGAGAGAGAGAGAGAGGAAGAAGAAGGAGGAGGAGAGAGAGAGAGAGAGAGAGAGAGAGAGAGAGAGAGAAGGAGGAGGAGGAGGAGGAGAGAGAGAGAGAGAGAGAGAGAGAGAGAGAGAGAGAGAGAGAGAGTGTGTGCAAGGTCATCCTCCACACCAGTGAGTTAGAGTCCAGTGTCAGCCTGAGTGTCATGAGCTCCTATTTCAAAAATAAAAAAAGCATATGAGAAAAAAAAAAAAAAAACCAAAGCCATACCCAACAGGGACATTGATTTACGCCAGGCGGTGGTGGTGCACACCTTTAATCCCACTTGGGAGGGAGGCAGAGGCAGGCAGATCTCTGACTTCAAGGCTAGCCTGAACTACAGAATGAGTTCCAGGACAGCCAGGGCTACACAAAGAAACCTGTCTCAAAACAAACAAAACAGAATATTGATTTGTTCCAGTACTAGATGCAAAAATTCATGTGCCTGACACTGTATGCATAAAAAAACCTAGGAGACATAAACCAAATGTTTTCTTTCTTTTTTCTTTTCTTCTTCTTCTCTTTGTTTGTTTGCTTTGTTGTTTTGTTTTGTTTTGTTTTGTTTTGTTTTGTCTTTCAGGAGAGAGTTTCTCTGTGTAACCAGCCCTGGCTGTCCTGGACTTCAATTGTAGACCAGGTTGGCCTCCCAAGTGCTGGGATTAAAGGCATATACCACCATGCCCAGCAATGTTTACTTTCTTTATTGACTTCTTCTATGGCCCCTGAAATTTGAAACAGTCACATGTAAAAAAATAATTAAAAAATGAAAAAAAAGGACATGTGTAAATGGTGCTGAAATGAACAGTAAAGGTTTCTCCTATAAAGTACCTCATGACTCTGTCCATGCCGTCATCTGTATCCTCACACCTCCGTCCTAGCCAGATCACACCTTCCTTAAATACAGCAGCTGGATCCCGGCAGCTAATACCATCCCTGATTCCCTCTGGGTCTCCTCCAAAAGTCGGAATGATCGTTTAGAATGCAAGTCTACTGAAGAACAGTTTGGAAAACAATTCTGATTTTGTCACTAGCACCTGTCAGTGGTCCAGAAGTGTGTAGAGCAAGTCACCAGAGCAGCTTGTTCGGAATTGTTCACTCCTGGAGCCCACCCGCAACGCTTACTGTTCAGAGTGGGAAAGAATCCCAGAAACCATCATTTTTAATAGATTTTGCTGCAGCCAGTCCTCTCCTGGATCTTGGGAGAACACCAGCCCAGAGTTTGAGCATGACATGATCTAAGCTTCCCCTCCTAAGTTTAGCCTTTGGAAGTCCAGTCTTGTACCTTTCTCTCCTTTTCCTGTGCCCCATTTCCAGAATGCTCCATTCCCTTCTCTTTACTTCTAACTCATCTCCCAGAGTCCAATTTAATATTACTTCCTGAAAGAGGCCTTTCTTTGTCTTTTAATTAAACGAGACCCCTTGTTATATATACTTTCACTGACCCCAATAATAACTTGTAAACATTTCTCTCTCTCTTTTTAAGATCTATTTATTCTATATGAGTACACTGTAACTGTCTTCAGACACCCCAGAAGAGGGCATCGGATCCCATTGCAGATGGTTGTGAGCCACCATGTGGTTGCTGAGAATTGAACTCAGGACCTCTGGAAGACCAGTCAGTGGTCTTAACCGCTGAGCCATCTCTCCAGCCCAACATTTGTCCCTTTATAGCATTGTTGGTTCAGTATCTCTCTCCTGCCCTAATATCAGCTCTTTGTGGGGAGGGTGCTGGGTATTCCACTAGGGCCTTACACATACCAAGCATAAGTCCTAAGCACTGAGCTACACCCTCTAAGCCCTAAGGGTCTTGAACTCAGAATCTGCGCATCTCCTAGAATGTACTTGGAAAGCTTGATGAACTCTGTTAAGGAGATGATGGAGTGTTATAAGGACAAGCCAAGGTAGCATCCTCTGACTAGATAGTAGACTCTGGGCAGAAAGGACACAACACAGACATCCCACATCACTCTGAGTTAGGGGTCCTCCTGTCCTTCTTCCTGTAACACAAACCCATTGTGCTGGCTAGCATTGTGTCAACTTGACTCCTCTCCTCTCCTTGCCTCTCCTCTCCTCTCCTCTCCTCTCCTCTCCTCTCCTCTCCTCTCCTCTTCTCTCTCTCTCTCTCTGTCTCTTCACTATGTATATCAGCTGGCCAAGACCTCATAATCCTCCTGCCTCAGCCTCCAAAGTGCTGGAATTACGAGTGTTTACTCTCATGACCATTCTGTTTTTACTGTTACACAATGTTTATTGTTTGGTTGGTTTGGTTTTTCTGAGACAGGGTTTCTCTGAGCAGCCCTGGTTGTCCTGGAACTCACTTTGTAGACCAGGTTGGACTCAAACTCAGAGATCCATCTGCTTCTGCCTGTCTAGTACTGATATTAAAGGGGTGGACCACCATCACCACCACCACCACCTGCCTCTATTACCTAATTTTAAGATACCTCTTTTTAAACTTTTTTAGATTTATTTTATTGTATTTTCGTATGTGGGTGTTTTACTTGCAAGTAGGTGAGAGTACCGTGTGTGTGTCTGGTAACCCTTGGAGGTCTAGGTCCTCTTGGAACTAGAGCTTGGATGGCTGTGATCCACCATGTGGGAGCTGGGAGTTTAGCCTGGGTCCTCTGCAAGAGCCGGAATTGTTCTAAGTCACTGAGCCAGCGCTCTGGCTCCCTTAAGATACCATGCGGGAGGGTTGGGGATTTAGCTCAGTGGTAGAGCGCTTGCCTAGGAAGCTCAAGGCCCTGGGTTCGGTCCCCAGCTCAGAAAAATAGGAAAAAAAAAAAAAGATACCATGCGGCAGTGGGCTTGGAATTTCCCAGATGCTTATGTTTTGCTTCCCTAAGTTGACCATGGGCTATTTGGAGAAAGGGGAGATGAAAGATGGCACATCCCTTTGCCTTTCGAGCATCTAGTCTCTCGCCTCACACAATCCTAGGTATTCAGGACAGGTTTTGGACATGGTATGACAGACGTCAGCTAATAACTCTCTCCAGGAGCACCTTAGTCAGTCACACCTCGTTCTACACGTGAAAGAACAAAGACCGAAAGAGGTTAAGTAGCTGGCAAAGGTTCATAAAAGCAATCCTGGGAGTCAAAGCCAGATCTCAATTCGCTACTCACAGGGAGGACTAGGAGGAAGGAGGATTCTCAAGGCCAAAACTCTCCTTTGGAGCTCTCTGAGATCATCACCTCTGGCTCCCATCTGGCCAAAGACCCCACAAGGATTTTCTGAATGGTAGGTCAAGGGGTCAACTCAGTGACAGTCCAAAAATGTCAGTCCAAAGCCCTAGGTTCAATCTTCGATGCCATGATTATATATATATACATATATATATATATATTTATAATATATATGTGTATATATGTGTGTGTGTTTCATGTATATATTATGTGAATTATCTCATGATGGTGCTAGCACTTGAGAGGTAATAACAGGAAGGTCAGAAGTTCAAAGTCAGTCTCTGTCTCTCGGACATGGTCAAGGCCGTCTGTGCTCTATGAAACTGTCTTTTTTTTTTTTTTTCTTTTTTTCGGGTCTTGTGCTTGCTAGGCAAGTGCTCTACCACTGAGCTAAATCCCCAACCCCCATGAAACTGTCTTAAAAGAAGACTGTAAACTAGTTATGGTTGCATGCAGCTTCAGTTCCAGCATTCTGGAGGCAGAGGCAAGTCGAGCTCTGTGAGTTAGAGGCCAGCTTGGTCTGAATGATCAGAGCCCGTCTAAAAGATAACAATAATAGTAACTTTAAAAAAAAAAAAGATTTACCATACTGAAGAGTAGTTTCCAGATCTCCCCTTCTCAAGTAGGTCAACACTGAGTAATTTGTCAACCCTTCTGCACATGCTCCTTTCTGGGGAGACAGAACGCTTCTCTCCCAGTTCTTATAGAGAATATGTCAGTCTGGTGTCACGAGTCCCCTAGGGTAGGCGGGACCTCCTGCTAGGACTGTTTACCATGGACACAGGAACTGAGCATCTCTGTTACCTGCTCAGTCAGTTGCTCCAGGTAGAGTTAACCTGCAAATGGATTCCAGCAGCTGGCTGGGGAACTTCCAGTCCTGTGATTTTAGCTTTTTGGTAGAAATATATGCCTCAGTGGAGAGCCACACACTTACCATAGGGCCTGACAGGTGGTGACACAAAAGGACTTTGGACCTGGGCTGGGAGAGGGGTGGGGAGCAGTTAAATGTCACAGCTGAGGATACTGCAGTTGCTACTCTCCTGTTTGGAATCATGAAGATGTTCTGGCCATGACTTGGGGCAGGAAATAAAGTCAGCTTATTCCCCGGTTAAGAGGCTAGCAGCACCCACCTCCTTCAAACCCTTCGGATATCCCAGGTCTGTGCCCTGGAAGTCAACAATACCTGGAAATAAACAGGGTACCCCAGCTTGATGTGCCCTCACCTTTAACCTCTCACCCAGTGGAAAATCTTTAGCTTCCTCAGCAGGATTCCAGAGGACAAAGAGCTCTAGCCTCTGCTTCTGGTCCTCAGAGGGGCCATCTTTAAGTGGCCCCTGTGCCTCTCCAAGGAATAATTGTATTCTGAGTGACTGCAGTCAATACAGCCATAGGCAGAAAGTAATACAGGCTGAGGAAGAACGGGGCTGCCTGGCCCAACCAATGGTCACGTATGAGACATTTATCAAAGACAACCCAAAGCTAAAAGCGGCTTGCACACAAAGGCGACTTGTACACATTCCGTCCAGCAAGACTTCACTGAGCACACTGAAAGTCCCAAGGCCCGCACGGTGCTAAACACTGTGGAAACTAGAGAGAAGATCAAAGGACAGGTCAGGAGGTAAGGGCGCCTAGATCCTTAGAATCACACAGAGATAAGATGTCAGAACTCACTTCCCCTCAGGGTCTTGGTCTCCTTAACCGGGAAACAGGACTTCTGTTTTCTGAGGTCTCTTTCAGTCCCAACACTCAGAGAGTACAAAATTAGATGTGTTGGCAGATACGACGGTGTCCAGCACAGTCCCAGGCTTTGAAATTTATGGCATACCTCCATCTCAGGTTGCTTAAGGCCAGTCTTGCCCCAGGACTATTTACAATAAACTCCAGCGCTGGAAGAAAGTTTAAGTCAGGGGCCAGGATGTGGCTCAGTTGGTGACGTGTTTGCCTGACATGCACAAAGCCCTAGGTTTGATCCTCAGCATGGGAGGTGGGAGCAGGGGGATTAGAAATTCTAGGTCATTCTCTTGCCTTCATATCGCCAGCGTGGCCTATACGAGACCCTATTCAAAGGGGAAAGACAGGAACGTTTAAAGAATAACACCGTATGTAGACTCCATGTTATTCATGACCGAGCGCTACACGAAAACTCTATAATGAAAATTGTCCCTAGGAAGCCAAGGTTTGGCATAGGTCTCCTGTGTGACCTTCCGTAAGCCTACCCTCCCTCCCCCCTTCCAACCCTCCTTTCCTCCCTCTTTCCCTCCCTTCCTCCCTCCTCCTCTCCCCCTTGGTTTCTTTCTTGGGAAGGTTAGTATTGCGTAGCAGTTTCCTAGGAGATCAAAACATTCTATCTTACCTGGGAGCTTAAAAAACTCCCAGAAACTGACCAGACTCCATAGGTGCCTCCCTGTCAGAGAAAGCAAAGCCCCAGTTGCAGGGAAGACTCGGACAAGAAGAGCTGTCTGGGGCTCTGGGCTCTGGTGGTACAGCTCCTGTAAGAACCCCTCTATCCCTCACCCCTATCCCTGTAAGGAACCCCAATAAAGATCATTGGCTGGCCATGTTGGACTTTGGTGACATCTGTACTTTAACCTGTCCTAGGTTCCCTATTTGGGACAAGTCGATGAATATGTTGTCTCTCCTCAGAAAATGTTCTGTCCCAGGACAGTGAGGAAGTTTCCTTTCTCCCCCTTTTCTCTCACTTTTCATTTCTTCTCTTTTTGTGACAGCAATGGGATATGAGTGGGACTATCTGTTCATCTGGCTCTCTATTTGATTAAAAAAAAGTTAGACAGTATGGGCAGGAGTGGGGTTGGGGGGCCTGCCTATGCATGCATGTATGCATACCGGCAGGTACCTATGTGCCATCGTGCCTGTTTGGTGATCATTGGACAATTTCTGGGAGCTGGTTTTTGCTTTTCATCCTGTTTTTGCAGCAGGATCTTAATCCTTTCTGACATGGAGTCCCATACTCCAGGCTAGCTAGCCCACGGATATTCCAGGTGTTTCACCTGTCTCTTCCTCCCATTAGCTTGAGATATGTCTCATCTACCCCATGTGGCCCTTGAACGTGTTATATAGCCGGGAATGACCTTGAACTTCTGATCCTCCGGCTCCTACTCCCTAGTGCTGGGATTATAGAAATACAAGGCGTCAAGATGGAACTCAAGGCCTTTCCCTTCCTTTCCCCCCATCCTTTAGGGGCCTTACCTCTGGGTTGGAGGCAGAGAGAAGCTCAACATCCGACAGAAGTCATGCTCGACTCTCCAATGTTCGGAAGAATAGTAACAGACCAGAGCTGTTAACAACAGCCCGCTAGGCCTCGGTCTCTTCGTCTGTAAAAGGGCATGGTCCCCAGCTGAGGCAGGAGTATCATGAGTTTGAGTCCAGTCAGGACTAAAGATAAGACTCAGAGATGAAGCTGAGAGGAAGGGGAGTGCTGGTTGGATAGATGTTGATGGTGTCTAAGGTCCCAGCTCCTCCCACTAGCTCTTGTCTGGGAGCTGTAGATGAAAATAAACAACAGCAACAAATTGGGAAGGGCTGACTCGAGGTGTGTTCCTGAGTCACTCTGTGCTGACAGCATTAGCTGACTCTTGCACCTGTGAACTTCCCCAGGCCCGCTGCCTCCTACCTTCCTGTTCTGGAGGCTGGGGGCAGGCAGGTCACGGTTGCTACACTCGGTAGGTAGGTCCTACGACAAGCTGGGAGTATGTTTAAGAATCAAGATCATGGGGCTGGGGATTTAGCTCAGTGGTAGAGCGCTTACCTAGGAAGCGCAAGGCCCTGGGTTCGGTCCCCAGCTGCGAAAAAAAGAACCAAAAAAAAAAAAAAAAAAAGAATCAAGATCATGCCTGGCGCCGTGGCTGCCATTGGCCATGGTCTCGGGAACATAATGATGTGTTTTTTTAAACGTACAGACGGGAAAAAGGGAAAAGAACGGCTGACGACCCCCTCCTCTGCAGACATCACTGTGATGGAGATGCTTGGCTGCCAGCTACTAGATCGGGACTAAAGGAGAACAAGTGATCAGAGGCCTGATGCACACCCAGGACCCTAGGATGAGGCTTCAGTATACAGTGCTCTCTAGGGACCAGAGGAGCCCACGGGAGCCTTCTTACTCCTCCAGCAATGAGAAGATCGGAAGAGCAGCTGGCCTAGAAGAAAGCCTGTTTGCCCTCACCCCCCTGGCACCTCATATCTGGAGCTGGGACCAAGATGTTCCTGGAGTATCTGGGGTTTCTCCCTAACTGCTTGGGAGTCTGGGCTACATGGATTAGACACTGCAAGTATCAGCTCTTGTCAGATGTGTGCCACATGTCTGGAGTTCCTTCCAGACAACCTTCTCTGGGCCGAGCGTGCCCCAAGCCTTCTGGGAGAGGGCAGAGGATGTAAAAGGGCCTGCTCTAGAGAAACCTGCCATCTTGACGGAAACAAGATGGCACGTCCCCTGCGAGGTGACACAGCTCACCTCTGACTGTAGAAATTCAGGCAAATCTCTTTCCCTCTCTGAGCCTCAGTTTCCCCTGATTGAATAGAGCCAGACTCTGACATTTTGGAATTTTGACATCATAAAATAATGGGAAATTAGAGCCAGCGGACTGAACATCCTACATGGAGATGAATGCACTATTTTGTGTGTGTGAGGGGTGGCTGCGTGGTCTCTCTATGTGGTCCTGGCCCAAAGTCAGGTGTAGTGGCCCACAACTGTAATCTTAGAAGTTGGGGATCTGAGGCAGGAAAATGGTAGCATCAAGGCTACCTTGGGTTGTCATTAAGAATATTGTCTCAAGGGGTTGGGGATTTAGCTCAGTGGTAGAGCGCTTGCCTAGGAAGCGCAAGGCCCTGGGTTCGGTCCCCAGCTCCGAAAAAAAAGAACAAAAAAGAAAAAAAAAAAAAGAATATTGTCTCAAAACAATCAAAGAAAACACTTACTGAATGCTCTGTCCAAGAAGTAATCTTGACATACGTTTTGCAACCGCATTTCATAAATCTCTACTAAGGTTGAGCCCAGGGTCTCCTACCTGATAGTCAGTTGCTTTACCTCTGAGCTGTGTTCCCACACCTCTTCACTGAAGAAAGGGCATTGGTGAGCTGCCCAGGTTAGCCTTACACTGTAGTCCTCTGAGGCTGGAGAGGCTACCCAATGGTTAGAGCATTAAATGCTCTTCCAGAGGACATGGGTTTGATTCTCAGCACCCGTGTGGCAGCTCATAGCAACCTATAACTCTGATCCCAGAGGATCTGATGCCCAATTCCGGCAGCCCTGGCAAAACACCCATGCACATGAAATACAACAAAAATAATTTAAAGAGTTTATTTAAAATAAAAACAGAGAACCCATTCCCATGAAAGTTTTAAAAAGATGAAAACAAAGCCAGGCAAGAGTGGTCCTTAATCCCAGCACTTAGGGGTGGGGGTGGGGGTGCAGAGGCAGGTGGATCTCTGTGAGTTCAAGGCTAGCCTGGTCTACCCAGGAAGTTTCAGGATAGCCAGGACTATGTAGAGAGACCCTGTCTTTAAAAAACAAACAAACGGGGCTGGGGATTTAGCTCAGTGGTAGAGCGCTTACCTAGGAAGCGCAAGGCCCTGGGTTCGGTCCCCAGCTCCGAAAAAAAGAACCAAAAAAAAAAAAAAAATTGAATGATTTTAAAATAAAATAAAAACTAACAAACATCAAAATAAGCAAACAGAAGAGCTAGGCATGATGGCACATGCCTTTAATCCCAGCACTCGAGAGGCAGAAGCAGGTGGATCTCTCTAGGTTCTAGGTCAGCCTGGTCTACAAGTTCCAGGACAGTCTCCAAAAACAAAAGCAAAAAAAAAAAAAAAAAAAAAAAAAAATGTTTAAACAGTTCAGGTGAGATCAGGAGTCAGAGGAAGCAAATATCCGAGTTGAAGGCCACCCTGGTGTCCAGAGTGAGTTACAGGATGGCTGGGGCTACACAGAGAAACCCTGTCTCGAAAAACAAAACAACCCAGTTCCAGTGAGATGGCCTATTGGGTAAAGGGACCCCCAACCACCACGTCTGATGACCTCAGGACCCACAGGTGGAAAGGAGAGAACTGAGGCCTGCCATCTGGCTGTCCACCTCTTCATGTGCCCGAGCATGCACGCACACATAGAAAGGATTTAAAATTTTAAAAATTCCTTGAGATAAACGTAAAACAAAAGCGATTTGCCAACTTTATTGCAACCCGAGCATTGCAGGGACTGAGGCAAGAGAGCTGAAAGCTGGAGGCCAGTCTATGACTCTGTCTTTTTTTTTTTTTTCTTTCTTTCTTTTTTTTCGGAGCTGAGGACCGAACCCAGGGCCTTGCGCTTGCTAGGCCAGCGCTCTACCACTGAGCTAAATCCCCAACCCCAGAGATTCTGTCTTAAAAATGAAAGCAAACCCCCCAACCCCAAAAGACATTTGCCAGGCAGTCTGCCGTTGAGATCGGTGGTCTTCCAGCCTGATGTGCTGCTAGGTTCCCAAATCAAACCTAAGGTCTAAAGGTATCAAAATAAGTAAATTGATTAAATTAATGACTTGCTAATCCCAGCAAGCCCAGTGAGTCCGGGCTTGTCAGAGCCTCCTGGGTTCCCTGCAATGTTTCACCCCTCCTTAGGCAACCTGGTGGTCCCCCGCTCCCGGGAGGTCACCATATTGATGCCGAACTTAGTGCGGACACCCGATCGGCATAGCGCACTACAGCCCAGAACTCCCGGATTCAAGCGATCCTCCTGTCTCAGCCTCCCGAGTAGCTGGGACTACAGGCGTGCGCCACCGGGGTCTGACAAGGGGGTGGGTGAAACATTGCAGGGGACCCAGGAGGCTCTGACATGGGGTCCTTATTCCTGCAGGATCCTCGGAACACGGAAAGAGACTTGCGGGCTGCTATCTGTCCTTCAACCTAACCTCTCCCCGAGGTTGATTCTACAAAGCAGGAAGCATGGATGGGGAACCCAGATGCTGTAGACATCTAGGAGGCAAAGATCACTTCCGGGATGGCAGGTAAACGCCGGGTCAGTGAACGATCAAGTGTGGCTAAAACCAGATCAGTGAGTGAGTGTGGCTGAAAGCCAGAAACAAGAAGGCCGGGAAAAGAGGGCTGTGGTTCACCTTTGACCTTGTCCAAAGCCAGCTCTCCGCACAGCCACTCCATGCCATTCTCAACAGCCCACCCAGGAAGGTATGGGGTCCACTTTCACAGATCAGGAAAGAGATGTTTAAAAGTCTAATATAAGTGCCCTCAAACACAGTATGTATCAGAGGCCGGCCTCGGGGTCTAATTCTCCTGCCTCCACCTTCCACGTGTGCTCGTGCCCAGTGCTAAGACCACTGTCTTTTTGTTTTCCACAGAGGGGATGGAGTCCACCAACTAAACCAGTGCTTAAGCCCGCTTCTGGATTCCAATAACTAGGAGTCCGATCTTTATTCCCTGGGTTTGGGGTTTCTGGAAAGTACCTGAGATCTCCATAGCTTTAAACCCATTCTAAAGGGAGTGAGCCTGAAGGTGCCGCTCAGTAGTAGAGCCTAGTCTTTGTAAAGGGCCTGGGTTCGATCCCTGGCATTATTTTAAAAGGGGGGGATACAGCTGGAGAGATGACTCAGGGGCTAAGAGCATTTGCTGTCCTTCCAGAGGAACTTGACTGTATTCCCAGCACAAACATTGCAGCGCACCACGGTCCGTAATTCCAGTTCTAGGGGACTAGCGCCCTCTTCTGGTCTCCAGCAGCCCTGCATGTATATAGCGCACATACATACAAGCAGGCAAAATAAAACACATTTCATATAAAAATTTTAAATGGTTGTGGGGATGATTTTTTTTTCCTGGTGAGACAGGGTTTCTCTGTGTAGCTATGGCTGTCCCGATGCTCTGTAGGCCAGGCTGGCCTCGAACTCATTGAGATTCCCCTGCCTCTGCCTCCTGAGTGCTGAGATTAAAGAAGTGTACTGACACCTCCAGGCGTTAAATGGTTTTAAAGTGGAAAACCAGGTGTGATAGCATATGCTTGAATCCCAAGACGTGGAGAGGAAGGAAAATCGAGAGTTTGAGGCGAGCTTGAGTTGCATGAGACCCCCGTCTCAAAAAAAAAAAAAATAGCTATAGTAACTCTACCCACCCTGAGGGCTTCTGGGAAGATTAAACACAAGGGTGCAGGTAAACTGGCTACGTGTGTTCATACATGTGCCAGGGTCCTGTTGCTTGAGGGTGAAGGAACATGTTCCAGATTCTATGAGTGAAGGACTTTTGTTTGGGGAGTCCGAAGTGCTTGCGAATTGCAGCGGAGCCTTTCAAAGGCAACTGGCTTTCCGCTGGGTTGTTACCAGTGCTCAACACTCACGTTCGGTGGCTCACAACCGCCTGCAGCTTCAGAGGGGCCAACACCCCTATCCTCCAAGGAAACCCGTGCACACGCTCTCACACGCATGCACATACGTGCACATAGTTAAAGAAAAAAATTCAGGAGGTATTTATGAAAAATAGAGTAAAAATTAAAAATTAAACTTTATGCACAGTGCACATGCATTCACCAAACTTCAAGCACGTCACTTACCAGTTTTAAGTGTGCGATTGAAGAGCTTTCAGTAAGTTTACTGAACTGTCACAATCCAGTCTTAGAGCAGTCTCATCACCACAGAGAATGTCTTTTTACAGTTAATCCTCACTACCACCCCCACAGATGGCTTCCTAATGCTTAATTTTTTTTCTATTAAAAGTCATGAACTCTGGTTGTAGAAAACTCCTGGGGAAGGGGAGCCAAGAAAGAAACACAGGGAAACAAACCCCCTTTTTAAAAAAGTTTTAGTTATTTAATTTTTAAAAGTACAATGTAAACATTTTCTCCCTAAAACATTCCCTTTGGTTTTGCTTGTTCTCTCTCTCTCTCTCTCTCTCTCTCTCTCTCTCTCTCTCTCTCAAAAAGATTTATTTATTTATTATATAAGTACACTGTAGCTGTCTTCAGACACACCAGAAGAGGGCATCAGATCCCATTATAGATGGTTGTGAGCCACCATGTGGTTGCTGGGAACTGAACTCAGGACTTCTGGAAGAGCAGCCAGTGCTCTTAACCACTGAGCCATCTCTACAGCCCAATAAACATATTCTTAAACCCATAATGTAAAAGAATAATTGTTGGTTGGGGATTTAGCTCAGTGGTAGAGCACTTGCCTAGCAAGCTCAAGGCCCTGGGTTCAGTTCCCAGCTCTGAAAAAAAAAAAAAAAAAAAAAGAAAAAGAAAAAGAAAAGAATAATTGTTAATTAGGCAAGCACCTTTCTAGTCTTTCTCCTCTACTACTTTTTTTCCCAAATAAAATTGTATTGCACTGCACATAATATTACCCGCTCTATTTTGTTTTGTTTTTTTAGATATTTTTACTTTGTATGTGTGCTTCATGTGAGTGTATTGCACCATATGGAAGCCTGGTACCCACGGAGGTCAGAAAAGGATCCCAGTGAACAGTTATGAGCCATTATGTGGGTGCTCAGAACCGAACCCCAGTCCTCTGCGAGACCAGCAGGTGCTCTTAACCAATGAGCCATCACTCCAGCCCTTTCTCTCCTTCCCTCCTCCTCCTCCTCTTCTTCGTTTTTATACGACTGAGCCCACAGGCCCCTGCTCAATTCTGGTTTGGTTTGGTTTAGTAATGGGAATATATCCCTGGGCTTCCTATGTGTCAGAGAAGCATTCTCTCACTGAACTGCTCTTTTAAGGTTGGCTCAATAAGCCTCATGGGACCCAATAGTCCCAGAAACCTCAGGGACTGTCCAGTCCTAGAGAGGAAGGCTGAGAGAAGCTGGGAAAGGGATGTACAAAGGGAAGAAGCCATTAGGTCCTGCAGATGGCCAGGCAATGGGGAGACACTGTGTGGGACTTCCCAGGGGAATAGAGGAACACGCTAGTTCTGCCCCTGTGCCCTATTCCCAACCTGCCACAGATGCTCCAGAAAACACCCAGCAAACAACTCCTTCCAGCCATGTTGTCTATATGATCCTCCTCAGCAAACTAGATGTCAGTCCGTGGGACCAGCCAGCTGCAATCCACCCCAAGTCCTGTCTCACCCTGCACACCCCCTAACTGGGATGCCTTCACTGCTAAAAGGAGCCAAAAACCTGCCCCAGGCTTCCAACTTCCCTTCCTCTTCCACCCTCCCCCGCCCCCCTCCCCGCCCTGCCTTAGAAAACCCACTGAATTCGGTTTGGAGAGGTGGGTGTTGGATGGAGCTTAAAGGACTGAGCTGTATGCATCTGTCCTCGAGAGATCCTGTGATGACTCACATGCCACCCGAAGGGAGAGGGAAAGAGGGGCTAGGGGATGAATGGATTGCAAGTCAAAGGAAGGGGCGGAGGAGAGTCGCTCCGGTGCCTCGATTGGCCCGCGTCAATTTCTTCCCCACATCTGCAGTGCGTGGGGGGCTGAGTGATCCCACCGCAGGGTGGGGGTAGCGCTGCAAAGCTGGCTGACGTTCGCTTCCCGCCTGCTGGGCCGGCTGCGAGCAGTTCCTCAATGACTCACCGCATTGTCAGGCTGATTCACTGCTCCCCTGGGGCCTTGAAGGAGGGGGGGCACAGCCCTCTCTGTACGTCTTACACGCGCGCACTCACACGCGCGCACACACACGCATATGCGCATAAGTGGGGGCTCCAGCAGGGCTTCTTATATGCTAGGGTCAGCATCCCATCAATAATTTCCCGTGGTAATGAGATGATCTTTATCACCTGGCGCATTGGAGAACACTTGGACTTTCTGTCTACTAATATCCCTGTCGCTATTTCCGTGAAAACATCGAAAATTAAACACCATTAAATCTTCAGGTCCTTAGTGAAACTAGCCGCGTTGCACGTGCTTAGTAACCAGGAGGGGCTAGTGGCTACTCCAGTCGACTGTGAGTTTCTACAGAGTACATTTCCATTGAACAGCTGGTTTACATATATGGAGCGCTCACCAACTGAATCGTTTAGCACACAGCCACCCAGACAGAGCAGCCCTTCCCCCGGCTCCCATATGTGGTCCACAACGCACATCGAATTCCACACACACACACTCAACATGCAACACCCACCCACCACACAACACAAAACCCTGTGTGTTTACACACTGTCTCTTTTGTCTGCCACTGTCCATAGCAAGGCATTTAAATACAGGAATCAAACTGGTGGGCACATGACTGTTCCTATGATAAAAACATGAATTAGGGGGAAACACGTTTGCAAACACGCCAAAATAGATACAAACCCAAGCCATGTGGTTCCCATAACAATTCCCCCACACAAGTTTGCAAACTAAAGTGGAGGGGGAGGGAATCCATATTTTCTGAGACCCTGCCAACATTGCCAGACATGGAGTTAGCCATTTCAATGCAACTCATTTCATCTCACAGAAACCCTATGGAGAGGCAAACTTCTGTTTTCATAGGTAGAGCAGTAAAGAAAGGTTCGGAGAGGGAAAGTAACTAACTTGTTCAAGATTACATGCCAGTTAGCGGGAGACTCAAATGTATTTTTTTCTAACTCCACAGCAAATGCAGCAAGCTGTTTCCAAACCCAACCCTCCCCCTCCCCCATATGTGTGCGTTTATGTGTTTCCTTCCTTCAGCCAATGGCAGCTTTGTGTAGAAGTGGGCCTAAAGTTGTCCAGCTCATCCACTCTATTTCTAGCAAAGGCACCAAGTCATTAAACAAATGCTTGCACAATGTCTTCTACGCACTAAGTGCTCAGTCACAAAAGCTGCAAGAGCCAGGCACCGTGCTCACACACAAATCCCAGCACCTGGGGAAGCTGAGGCAGGTGGATTGCTACAAATTCAAGGTCAGGCTGTGACACATTTTGGGCCCCGTTTCAACTCTCCTCTCTTCCAAGTAGAAAGCCAAATGACTTGACCCCGAATAAAAGTAGACAGTTCATCAGGGAGTGCGGAGACCCCGAAGAGAATACAGGACACCCAGGAAGCAGCAGTTATGATGTAGGTAGGTCTTGAGTACAGGGACTAGAGGACAAAAAAAAAAAAAAAAAAAAAAAAAAAATTTTTTTTTTTTGAAAGCTGGCTGTGGTGGAGTATGCCCTTAATCCCAGAACTCTGGAGGCAGAAGCCCTGTCTCAAAAAAAGAAAGAAAGAAAGAAAAAAAAAGAAAAAAGAAAGAAAAGAAAAGAAAAAGAAAAAAGAAAGAAAAGAAAAGAAAAAGAAAAAAGAAAAAGGAAGAAAAGAAAAAGAAAAAAGAAAGAAAAGAAAAGAAAAAAAAGAAAGAAAAGAAAAAAAAAAGAAAAGAAAAGAAAAAGGAGGACTGAGAAATGGCTCAGCAGTTAAAACCACCGACTGCTCTTCCAGAGGCCCTGAGTTCAATTCCCAGCACCTACATGGGATCACAACCATCTGTAATGGGATCTGATGCCCTCTTCTGGCTTGTAGGTGTACATGCAGCAGAGCATTTATACATAAAATAAACAAAAACAATAAAGGGGAAAAAAAACATAAAAGAAAAAGGACACTGCTGAGCATGGAGTTGCACACATGAAAACCCAGCCAAGATCCCTGGAGTACTATGTGTATTCCGGGTACGACCTTGAGCAAGCTCACATAGCAAAGAAAAGATAGAGTTGAGACCCAGCTAGTGAGACTTCAGTGTCTAAGCTTTAACTACCATGCTATTTTGCTTCTTAGAATTCCAGGGAACTGAGTTCTTAACCCGAGGCCTCAGGGAAGACAACCCCCTCATAATTATATGCAAACCATCATGTGTTTGCGCACATGTGCCTTGCTCTGAGGAAGAAATCATCACTTTAGTCATATTTCTATGGCTCAGAAGGCTCTGAGGAACAAACACACCCTATCTCTCCCCTGATCTCTTCCTTCAGTCTTCTCCACATGCCTTATATGTTTGAGCCAGACTTTAGCTTACAGTCCCTGCATGGCCTCCCAAGGTTTTTTTGATTATGTTTTGGTAGAGTCTTGAACGTACTACAACAATGTTCTACCATTGAACGACACTCCCAGCTTTCGGGTCTATTTTTCTAACATGCAAAGGCGGCCCAGATTTTTCTGCTGTAGAAACTCTTTAGGGCTGGGCGAATTATTAGCTTAGTATTGAACATTTGCTTAGCACGTGCGAGGCTCAAAATCATCAAATGCCTCCTCATTCACCACAGGATGATGACACATGAACTTCTCAGGATCTCAGCTCTGGAACTTGGTCTCTAGCTTTTCCTGTCTCTATCAATCAGCGTTGGCCTAGAAAGTGTGAGGCCCTGCATTCTATCCCCAGCACTACGTAAAACCAGTTGCTTATAATTCCAGCGATTGGAAGGTAGAACAACAATCGGGAGTTAAGATTATTTTCGGCTATAAAGTGAGTTTGAGGTCAGCCTGGGCTACCCGATCGGCTGGGTTCTGGTGAGGATGAAGTCACTCTCAAATCACCAGTCACTAGTGTGCTCAACAAAAAAGAAGGGAGAATAAGGTGTCCAAGACTTCCCCAACCTCCTTCTCAACCGGAACATGGCAGCCGGCTGTACTCGAGAGGCCGCTTGGGGGCGACCGAGAGCCCTTTGATTTTTCCCTTTAAGGCTGAGGCGGAAGACCGGCGGGAGAAAAACTTTGTGTCAGCGGGATAAAATTGGGGCCTTCCCTTTAAGAGGGCGGAGCTACTGTTATGGCGGCGGCTTCGAAAGTCGCTTTGGGCGCACATTCTTAGGCGACCCTCTCTCAGCTTCCGCTGCGGTCTTAAAGACGCTTCTCTCTGACGCTGCTCTGGGGATACTGTCTGGCACAGTTCCCCACTTTACATCAGGGTCGAGTTGGAGGTGAACCCCTCGAGTCTGATACGGCCGGGCCAATCCACCGGCCGAGCCACGGACTGTCGTCATGGTAATGCCGCGTCTACGCCACCAGGGGTGGCGGGGGGGGGTGGCGGCGGGGGGGGGGTGGCGGCGGGGGGGGTGGCGGCGGGGGGGGCGGGGGCGGGGGCGGGGCGGGGAGGAGGAAGTTCCAGCTGCGGGGAAGCCGGACTCCGGGTTGGAGTTTGGGATCGCGGGCTCTGTTAGCATGGAATCTGTCTGGTAGGGACTAGGTGTAGTCTGCAGACCTGGGTTCTACTCAGGAAGGGCAGGAGACCTTATGAAAGGACCCTCCCTGGACATACAGACAGACCCTACAGACAGACTACAGACAGAAAAATAGTCATCAATCTCCGTGACTCCAAACATCTCTGTCTTTTGGAATCATCTCCCCTAACCATCGTGACCCTTGAAGTGACTGACATTCCACTCTCCCTCCCTCCTCCTCCTGTTTTTGGGGGAAGGGTGTCCTTGAAACAGCCTTTCTGCTTCTGGTTATCCTGTAACTCACTACATAGAATAGACTGGCCTCGAACGCACAAAGTTCCACCTTAGGTGTTCTGGTATTAAAGGTATGAGCTACCACCATGCCACACCTCCTATCCCCTACCAAAGCCCTGGCTATGGGTTTGACACTCATCTGAGCCTGCTGTCCATAAAGAAGAACCATAGACTGGGGCGGTCCACCTTCTGGGGAACTTAGCCTTCGGGCTTTGGACCTCTGTAGAAAGAAATCACTGGGGCTGGAGAGATGGCTCAGTGGTTAAGAGCACTGTTCTTCCAGAAGTCCTGAGTTCAATTCCCAGCAACTACATGTTGGCTCACAACCATCTGTAATGGGATCTGATGCCCTCTTTTGGTGTGTCTGAAGACAGCTACAGTGCACTTTTATATAAAAAACAAATCTTAAAAAAAAAGAAAAGAAAAGAAACCACTGACTTGATTCTCAGAAACAAGTGCTCCACGTGTTGGACATTTATGTGTTGGACAAACTTTTGAGATGTAATACTCAGGCCTGTTTCCAGAGGTGGTGCAGGCAACTGATCCCATGCCTTGGGAAAGGAAAGGATCAAGAGTTCAAGGTCAGGGGCTGGGCAGGACCCACCTGGTGGAAGAAACCAACTCCCTCAAGTTGTCTTCTGACCTCTACACCCACACAGTGGTGCTCCCCACCCCCACTAAATTATTTTTTTATTTTTATTTTTTTATTTTTTTATTTTTTTTTTTTGGTTCTTTTTTTCGGAGCTGGGGACCGAACCCAGGGCCTTGCGCTTCCTAGGTAAGCGCTCTACCACTGAGCTAAATCCCCAGCCCCAAATTATTTTTTTATATAAGAGTTGAAAACTACCTTTATCAACATAATGGTTTGAGGCCATCTTGGGCTATTTGAGACTCTTGGGCTGACCCTGAAAAACTCTCCCTTAGCAGTCTCCTCTCTTTTCCCATCCCCCCTTTCTAGGAGTAATTCAGATATATATTATATATGTAATTGATTTTCTTCTCCTTTTTTCTCCTTCAGTACCAGCCAAACACAAACCATTAAAACAGTACACTTGAGAGTCTCAGAGCGGTGGGGAGGGAGTTGGGGAAGGAAGGTGTAGTGAAGACAGAACATTGTTGCGGTGGTTTTCCTCCAGTCTCAAGTGCTTTGTTTTCTTTTTCAGACGTGTGGTTTTCAGAAGTTGTTTTCTGTGGAAGAGGACTTTGAAGATGAGGTAGGGAACTGTTGGTGACCCGAGGTAGCAAAAGATGCCCGAAGATGGAGACAGCCAAGTTCAGAACGTTTGGCGCAGTCCCGTCAGGCTGCTTTCGATAGACATGTCTTTCATCCTCTTTTGAATCTATCACAGGCTGACAACGTAAATAAACGTAGGCAGTGACCAACCTGGTCCTATTTAGTTGGTGCAACTTGCTTGTATTGTCGGTCCAGTACTAAGAGGCTGAAGCAGGAAGCTAGGAACCCAAGTCTGGCATGGGCTACATAGCGAGACTTTGTCTAAACAACAGCAGCATATTTAACTGACTTTGTTTTCACCACAGGGTTTCTCTGTGTAGCCCTTGCTGTCCTAGAACTCACCCTGTAGACTTGCCTGGCCTGGAGCTCACAGATGTTTACCTGTCTCTGCCTCCCAGAGTACTGGGATTAAAGGCATGCATTGTCACCGCTGCTGGCTGTATTTAACTGTCTTAAAAATAAAACAAGCCAAGTGTGGTGGTGCACACCTTTAATGTAGGCAGCACTCGGGAGCCAGAGGCAGGCGGATCTCTGTGAGTTCCAGGACAGCCAGGGCTATGTAGAGAGACCCAGTCTCAAAGAAAACAAAACAAAACAAAATGGCTGGGAGTGTAGGTAAGTGGGTACAGGTTCCTGTTATTATCTTTGAGCCCTGACCTCAATCCCCGAGCTCCCAATAAAACCAGGTACGTGAGGTACACCTGTAATTCCAGCATTTGCTAGGTGGAGGCAAACCCGTCATAAGTTCAAGGTCATCCTCAACTGCATAGAGAATTCAAAGCTATTCTGGGCAACATGAGATCCTGGAGGGAGGGAGAGAGGGAGGGAGAGAGACAGAGAGAGAGAGGGAGAAAACAAACAAACAAAAACCAAATTAGCTCCCTAATTGTAACTGTCACGTCTTTAATTATAAAGGCCTTTCTGGGAGCTGTCTGGAGGGTGATTTCATTCACTTTTATAATAGCACGCCTGAGGAGGGGGGAGAGTTTATAGAGAGCCAGAGTCGGAGGAGACCTCACAGCTAGCTGGATGGCATGAGACCGGAGGACAGCAACAGGCCTGTGAACCAGGCAGGTCACTTTGTTCTCTGGCCTCCCACTTTCTCTAGAATGAAGGGCATTGTTGTGTTCTCTCTTGATTCTCAGGAGACAAGAAGTGAAATGAGACACAAAGTCAACATTTTGGAATCACCCTCATGTAAGGCTTTTACCCCGCACCACTTAAGTGAGAATCTCTGTCAGAGGAACTTCCTTACTAAGTCACTTACTGGCATGGGAACCAGGGCAAACCCCTTTGTCCTGTGGCCATCCTAGGCCATCTTCAACCAGAGTCTTTTCTTACTTTGGGGTGCTAGTGATGGAACCATCCAGTCACATCCTGAGCCCTTCCCGAAGAGGTGGTACTGGGTTTGTTGCGTGGCTGTTAGTCTCTAGACAGGTTCTCCCTGTGTGGTAAAGGCTCACCTCTTGAATTTGAAACCATCCTGCCTAACCTCCAGAGTGCTGGGATTACAGGCCTGGCTACAGAGGTATTTTAAAGTACAGTCAGAGACGACCAGACAGGTCTCTGTAGTTGTCTTCATATTCAGACCAATGGATATAGTTTCATCTAGGTCCTGGACATTTTGACCTTGATTTGCCTGCCTCTGCTTCCGGAGTGCATGCTGGGATTAAAAGCTCACACTTAGAGTGCAGCAGAAGCCACTTTTTGCTTCTTAGTTCATCTCTTCTTTTTGTAATTTAATTTATGTGATATTCGTTTTTTTAAAGAATTATTTATTTTATGTATATGAGTACACTGTAGCTGACTTCAGATACACTATTATGGATGGCTGTTAGCCACCATGTGGGTGCTGGGAATTGAACTCAGGACCTCTGGAAGAGCAGTCAGTGCTTTTTTTTTTTTTTCCGGAGCTGGGGACTGAACCCAGGGCCTTGCGCTTGCTAGGCAAGTGCTCTACCGCTTGAGCTAAATCCCCAACCCCGGCAGTCAGTGTTCTTAACTGCTGAGCCATCTCTCCAGCCCCTCAATTCCTCTCTTAAACAAATGATGGAGGGATGGGGCTCAAGTGGGGCCTAGCTCTAGTTTTTCACCATTCCAAATCTCGGTTCTTTCTTTCTTTTTTTTTTTTTTTTCTTTTATATATGTATTATGTATGTATCTGAGCATGCATGTTCATGTGGAAGCCAGACTGGATCCTCTGGAGCTGAAGTAACAGACAGTTGTGGGTCACTGGGCATGAGTACTGGGATCTGAACTCAATCCTTTGGAAGAGTAGTCAGTGCTCTTAACCACTGAGCCATCTCTCCAGCCTCAGCAAGTCTCAGATTCTGTACCTGTGCAGGGCCATTGTAAGAATTCACTGAGGCTTCTAGTAGAATACCTGAGTGCACCTGACAACCAGGGAAGTTATAGATGTCTGTTGTTTTCGTCTTTGTGGTCACAAATTATTCAGTTACCAACTTTTTCTGGTGTCTATGTGTGTGTGTGTATTGGGGGCGTTTGGGTTTTTGTTGTTTTGTTTTTTCTGGTTTTTCAAGACAGGGTTTCTCTGTGTAGCCCTGGCTGCCCTGGGGCTACTTTGTAGACTGGGCTGCACTCAAACTCAACGGAGATTCTGTTTTGTTTTTAATGAGACAGACTCTCTCAGTTAGCTTGGGCTGACCCCATAATCGCTGTGTGGCAGAGGACCCTGAACTGGTCCTCCTGCACCCCAGGCTTTACTGCAGGGATTATGGGCGAACCATCATCACACTGGTCTTCATTGTGGATGTCTGCATTACCAGCTTTGTCAAGACCTGTCCTTACTGTTCAGTTTGGGAGATGTGTCATTAGAAGCTGAGAAGGAACTAGGAAAGTGGCCCTTGTGGGTCCTAGCAGGTGACAGAAGACCCCCCCGGGCAAAAATGGGATCCGACTGCGTGATTCTGACTCTTCACACTTTTGTTCCTTGAAAATGGCAGACGGGTCTCTTTCTTGCTACCCAGGCAAAGGATGTTACAGCTAAGTGTGGGCTCTCTGGAGGGAACAGGGCCATCAAGCTTCAGGGTGATCAGGAACTTGCCCTTCTGATCATTGTTATTGTTGTAGCCCTTGGTGTTGCTGGAGTGTGGGATTCTTTTTTTTTTTTTTTTTCTTTTTTTTTTTTTTTTTTCTTTTTTTCGGAGCTGGGGACTGAACCCAGGGCCTTGCGCTTCCTAGGTAAGCGCTCTACCACTGAGCTAAATCCCCATCGCGGGGTGAGGGTGGGGCTGGGGGTGGGGTGGGGTAGGTAGTACCTTCTTGTCACTTAATCAGCAGTTCTGACTCCAAAACACACGAAGAACAGGTCTGCTGAGCTTGAAGGTGTCAATCTCACCTTGCTTCCCAAATGCAATCCATACTTAATTTAACTTGCTTGAGAAGCTATATTTAACTCGTGTCTGTTTGGCTGGATCCAGGGGCTGTCTGTCTTCCTGAAGACTGTGCGTGTGCATGGCTAGAAGTAGGGAATGTACTAAGCACGGGGTGCGTGGCCAACAGAATAGCTGCCACAGTCTTGACTGAACTCAGCCAGTCTCCTTCAGAGAGGCATGTGGGGTGCCTTTGGCTTCTTGGTGCCCCAGAATGCTTTTCCTGTGACTTTCCCAGTAAGCCTCCTTCTGGAGACTGAAGAACGAGTGACTACCTGAAAATGTAGCTTTGGGATGCTTCTGACAAAAGTCTGGTGGCCCACTGGTTCATAGGAATTGTAAGTGGTGAGAAATGTCATTATTGCCTCTCTTGCCATGGTTTCTTACATGTGTATGTGTACACATACATACTATATGCTTAAACAGTAAAGGCAGAAGCTTTTGTTTTTATTTATTTTTTGGAAGCAGTTTTAAATCCCCAAATGCAAAGACCCAGATAGTACTGGCCTAGTAATCCCAGGACTTAGGAGCCAGATAGGTCAGGAGTTCAAGGTCATCCTCAGCTACATAGCAACTTCAGCAAGGCCAGTCTGAACTGTGTGAGATGCTGTCTTAGGAACAAACAGAGCCCTGACGCAAAGCCCGTTTTCTGTTTCTTTGTAGGATTTCTTATCTGCTTTGGAGAATGCAGAGAACCACATTGTTAGTGCACTGCCCGGGGATGCCGTGTGCCTGAGACCCAACTCTTCCAGACCACAGGAGACTCCGCAGGCACACTCCTCAAAACTGTCGCCATCATACCCTGCCTCCAACCGGTCAGTCCTAGGACTGTGTTTCCCTACTTCCCGCATGCCAGAGACCATCAAGGAGCCACCCTGCAAAGGAGCCATGTTCCTGAGACCTGTGTCAATTTCCAGCAGCAGCTCAGGCAGTCAGCAAAGAATGACAGGAACAAAAGTGTCCCAGGAGTCATCAGGACGTCAGTCCTCGGCCGCACACTCTGGATTTATCTTTGAGAGCTGTCAACATGGCATTGGTGACTTCGAAACACTTGATCAAGATGAGTTTGACAAGGCCCTGGCGAGCATGGAGTTCGAGGGAGCTGGCTTGGAGCCAGAAGTTAACCGTGGAGCCTCCCAGATCCTGCCTGCCAAGCACTGTGAGGATCCCGTATTGGCGAAAAAGGCCCGAGTAGCTGATCTGAGTGGATCTTTCCAGGAGGGGCCCATCGTCCACTGTAGAAAGCCATGGCCTTCCTTAAGACCGACTACAGCCACAGGAGGCCTTCCTGTCCCAGCTACATCAGATATTTCCACTTCCCATCAAAGGGGCTCCCCCGTTCCTGCACCTCAGTATTCACCAGTAGCTGGAAGGACCCTCCAAAACGGCCCACAGAACTATGTGCCTGGTCAGCCACTTCAGTCTCCCAGAGCTTGGTCAAGTGGCAAACCCCGTTTTTCTGGACCTCAATGTCCCCACAGCAGCTCTGCAGCATTTTGTCGGGGGCCCTCGCCATCCCGAGCCCCAGTGTCTTCTGTTGAATCTCCTTTCAGCACCCCCAGAAGTACTTCCACCACAGTTACTCAGCCAGCTCTTCAGACACCAGTAGTCACCAACCACCTGGTACAGCTTGTCACCGCTACCAACCGGACTCCCCAGCAGCCCTCCCGCCCCTCCATTCGAGCTAAAACCCGCCGCTTTCCTGGCCCAGCAGGACTTCTGCCTCATCAAGTGAGTGACTGGTTTTCCTGGGCTCTGGGACCCAGGGAAGGAAGCAGTGCTCTAGTCTTAGAATATCTTCACTGTCAGAAGACAGGCAAGGAGAGTGGGGAGACAGGACTTATGAGGCCTGGAGAGATGGCCAAGGCACATGCTTGTAATCCTAACTGGTAAGGAGATGAAAGATTCCTGGGGTTTGCCGACTGACCAGCCAGCTTCCAGGAATTAGCTCCAAGACAGTGAGACCCTGTCTGAAAAACAAAGCAGAGGCTAGAGAGATGGCTCAGCAGTTAAGAACACTTGTTCCTCTTACGGAGGAACTGGGTTCAATTCCTAGCCTCCACATGATGGTTCACAACCATCTCTTAACTCCATTCCCAGGGAAGCCGACATCCTTTTCTGACCTCTGTGAGCACCAGGCACGTACACACACGCAGGCAAAACAGCTGCACAGTAAAATAATAACGTAATTCCAAAAAGTAAACAATCCAAGGTAGATGGTGGCTCCGGCCTCCATAGGAGTACATCTAAGGTTGTCCTCTGGCCCCCACATGTGTGCATGTGCACATACATGCCCGTGTGTACACACACACATAAGGTTTGTAAAGCTATAAAAGTCAGAAGTGGGAAGGGAGGAAGGAGGTGGCTCAGAGGTAGAGCACTTACCTAGCAGATGCCAAGCTCTGAGACCCAACCCCAGCACTGATGGGGTGGAGAGTGGGGCACCCCCCAGGGATTTCCGATATTAGATTAATGGACGTGGGAAGGCACCTTTCCCTGGGCCAGCTCCTGGACTGAATGAAAAAGGATCAATGAGCTGAGCTGTTAGCTAGCCTTCATTGCCCACGGAGCCTGCCATGTGACTGACTCCCTCACGAGGTTACCACTGCCCCTCCATCAGCAAGCTACCCTGTTAGCCAAAGTAAACCTTTAAAGAAAAATGTAAAAAGTGGGCAGAGAGCGTACTTGACAGTCCACCTGAGAAACAGTGCTTGAGAAACACAATCTCCTACTTTGTGTGTTTGCTGAGTGTCTGTTGTTTGCTAGTCCTAGACAGGCATACTTTCTCACTCCTATTAGCCAAGAGGTAGATACCGGGCAATTTGTTTGGGAAGAGAACAAGCTTGCAGGGCAGTGGAAGAAGCAGGGGAGGAGTGGTTATGCAGAGGGTGCAGTGCGGGAAGGGGTCTTTACCTGGCCCCGGAGACACACGGGCTCTACCTGGCCCTTGCTTGTGGCTTGGGTAGATGAACAGGAGGATCAAAGGGAGGATGGAGACTCTGCTTGGGGGCTGGTCCAGCAATGGGAAGAGCAGGAGATCACAGAACACTTCATTGTGGCTGGTGTTAGGGGCGACATGAGGACGCTGGGGTCGGAAGTGAGACAGCCCTGAGGAGTTTTGGTGTAGACGGTGGTGGAGGGATGATAAGGTCCCTCAACCCAGTTTTGGTCTGATTGCAATAGGGATCTCCCTTCCTGGTGAGGGACTGACAACCCCTGCTGTTGCTTGCTCTTCCCTGACCCTTCAAAGAAAACCCTAAGGGTGGTCTGCTCTCCTGAGAAGGGCCTCTGGGAAGGTGCTCAGTAACTCATCACCGATCCCTTCTATCTGGGTTGCTGCCCCCTTCAGGTGGCGCTGGGTCTTGCTCCTGGGGCAGCTCCAGTTTCCTTACATTCTCAGACTGATCCCCAAAGTGTCTTTTTTTTTTTTTTAAAGATTTATTTATTTATTATATAGAGGGCATCAGATCCCATTACAGATGGTTGTGAGCCACCGTGTGGTTGCTGGGATTTGAACTCAGGACCTTGAGAAGAGCAGTCAGTGCTCTTAACCACTGAGCCATCTCTCCAGCCCCCCAAAGTGTCTTTTTAAAGCTACCAGTGAGGCTCTTGAGACTGCGATAGAGGCAATGTAATATGTGCTAATTGTCCCTGATAGTTTCCTGAACTCATTATGTAACCCAGACAGGGTGTAAATAACAACTGCTGAGCTCGCTCTCGCCTTCTCTCCCCTCTTAGCACAGCGGGGAGAATCTGGAGGAGATCATGGTTTCCACACCCCAGACTCCGACTCACGGTGCTCTGGCTAAATTCCAGACTGAGGTAACTTCTTCTATGTAAATCTTCACTTCTTGGGCAGCATTTGAGAGCGAGGGTCATGCTGCTCCTGGCTTGCCTTAGTTGATGCTGCTAGGTCTATACCAAGGGACAGTTGGGGGAGGCAACCCTTTATAGACAGGAGAATGAGACATGTCCTGACAGCGTACCTCAAGTCTTCTCTTACATCTGAGGACCCAGCTAGCTGCATCTTTCCTTTGGGAGGAACGAGTAATAAGTAAGTCTTATGATTTGGTATCTCAAGAACACTCTCACGTCTCTGGGAGCCCAGCGGGGGAAGGATCCGCCCTCATCTTGTCTCTGGGAGGTTCCCTTTCAGGGGTGGGGCCCAGCTTCCCTCCGTCCTGTGCTCTTATTGGCTTACTCTATCTTCAGAGCCTCCCCTGCTTTTGGTTTTTGCCTTACTTCTTTTTGTTGCAGCGCCCCAGGGCTGTCCATGCACTTTAGGTCCAAACGTGGCAGCAGTCATCTAGATTCAAAGTAGTTGTTGAACTAAGGCAGCTAATGGGGCCTCAAATAAAACATGACTGCCTTCGAAATGCCTAGGCACTCTGCGAGCCTATGAATATAAACATGTACTGGGATTTCCACCCCTAAGACTTCCACACTCGTTGCTTTTGCAGAACTTTGTTGGGCTCCCACACCGCGTGGCTCACATCTGCCTGTCACACCAGCTGCAGGCAACCCATCACCCCCTTCTGGCTTTGAGCACTGGCTTGCACTGGCCCACATCCATACCCGTTAAATAAATAAATACATCTTTAAAATAAGAGGATGGATAGCTTTTTGCTTCATTGTAAGTAAAATCAGGACCTGATTAGAAAAAGAAAGGAGAGACTGGAGAGATGGCTCAGTGGTTAAGAGCACCACCTGCCTTTCCACAGGCCCCGAGTTCAATTCCCAGCAACCACATGGTGGCTCACAACCATCTGTGATGGGATCTGATGCCCTCTTCTGGTGTATCTGAAGATAGCTACAGTGTACTCACGTAAATAAAATAAATAAATAAATCTTTTTTGGAAAAAAAGAAAGGAAACACTTTATTCTGGCTGCTTAGTGAGAGATACAGAATGTAGCTAGGTTTCTAATGCCACTTTCTGTTCATGACTAATTGAAAGGTGTTCATCCCCCACCCCCGTACCCCGCCCCCAGAGAATTCACTGTTTCTCTCCCACCCGTCTACCTTGCCTCAGTTAAGGGTCTTTCCCCAAGGTGATCCACTAATGCAGGCTCCCCTCTGCTCTGTGGTACCAGATTGTTACCAGTTCCCAGGGATCAGTGGAAGAAGACTTTGGGCGAGGGCCCTGGCTCACCATGAAATCTGCTCTGGGCCTGGATGAGGGAGACCCCACCTGCTTTCTCTATACCTACAGTATTGTCATGGTGCTACGCAAGGTAAGGGTCCTGAGAAGGGAGACTGTGCTGCCTGCTCCATTGCTGGGAGAGACTGTCTGCCACCTCTTACCTGTCCAGTCCCTGGAGGGCAGCCTGGAGTCCCTGGGTTGTGTGTTGTCACTGCCTCCATCCCATTGAGCACAGTATCAGGCATGCCTCTGCACTGGCAGGTACAGACCAAGGGGTAGAGGTAAGCACTCTGCCACCTTGAGAGCTCCCTGGTGGTCACACATGTACAGATACATATTGATACTGTTGACACATGTATCAGTAAATCCTTACCTGTGTTCTGCCATGTCAGCCAGAAAAACCAATACCGAAAGAAACCTAACAGAAAAAAGGACCTTTCAGCTTTGGCCTCCACAGGGAGCAGAGTGTGTCCCTCCAGACGCCTTCTTCTGCCAAAAGGAAGACTTACCATCCCCTGGTTGCCTTGGGGAGTGACACTCAGGCATGGCTAGCTCAGTGAGTGCCTCTCCTTGTGCAGGCAGCCCTCAAACAGCTCCCCAGGAACAAGGTCCCCAACATGGCAGTGATGATCAAGTCCCTGACCCGGAGCACAATGGACGCCAGTGTGGTTTTTAAGGACCCCACAGGTAAGGAGCAGGTCCTGGATGTTTCTTATGAGTGACCTCTATTGAGGTCAAGAGATGAGTAGCGGGGTTGGGGATTTAGCTCAGTGGTAGAGCGCTTGCCTAGCAAGCGCAAGGCCCTGGGTTCGGTCCCCAGCTCCGAAAAAAAAAAAAAAGAGATGAGCAGTCCACTTTCCAGCCAAGGGCTTAGAGCCTTTGCAATGCCCTTGATCCTGAGATGGCTTGCCCTCGTGGCTTTTACAGGAGAGATGCTTGGAACAGTGCACAGAGTGCTTTTGGAGACACACCAGAATGAGCTGAAGCCTGGCTCCGTGCTGTTGCTGAAGCAGGTAGGGAAGCTCCCTCAACCCCGCTGTCCTTGCTTGGCTGGCTGCCCTCCCTCCACTGCCAACTGAAAAGAGAAGCTGGGCACTGGATTGCTGGAGCAGAGAGCGGTCCCCTGGCCAGCGAGCTGTTCATTGTACTCTTGCTGGGTGGATGGGGGTGGAGAGCTGTATGTGGGGTCCTAAGTGGTTCTTGTTACAGCAGCAAGGCTAAGGCGGAAGTGACTGGTGAGCTTGGTGCCAAGGACAGGAAATGAAAGGAAAGTTGGTACCTGATAGGTTACCAAAGGTGCCATGATCCCTCCAGTCACTGACTCCCCTTCCTAACTCCAGATTGGAGTGTTTTCTCCTTCCCTCAGAAACCACTACCTGAATGTGACACCCAACAACCTGGTCCACATTTACAGTCTAGATTCTGGGGATGGGGACTTCCTCAAGCCACCTCAGCCTTTGCCCAAGGTAAGTGGGCCAGGAGAGATGATGATGGGCACAGCTGTCCTGCCTGGTTTCCCTCAGTCCTTCCTTTACTTGTACCTGGGGACAAAGGTGTGAAGGGGACAGTTTCCTTGAGGTAAAGAGATGCCTTTGGGAACAGGAGTCTCTCTGCTGCCCCTGCCGCAGCCGCCTGCCAGACGGCTGAGTAACAGGACCTAGAGGAGCAGCTGGTGTCCTGGTGATCCCCGCATGCCTGATGGGAGGCCTGATCATCTGAGAAGTTAGGAGTCATTTGAGAACCAGGCTGAGGGCCCCCTGGGGGTGGTGGCAGAAAATGATAGAGAGTCATGTCTGTGCCAGGTGGCAATGCAGAGTACAAATGGCCTCAGGTGAGCTGGCCCGCCCTTGCTCTGAGACTCCCTCCTGGCCTCTGCCTCTGCCAGGCATGCCCTGGAGCATAACGCTTTAAGAACCGAGGCAAGCTTTAGTGTCTGTCTGAGCAGGGGATGGCTCCTGGCGGTCCACAGGGGCAAGTGCAGAGCCCAGGCCTGATCCTGCTCACTCCGCCCGTAGGAGCCTGGCCTAGAGGAAGACAGGAGACCTGGGTCTTGTCAAAGATCTTAATAATTTTTACTATGACTTTGAGCAAACCCTGTCACTTCCCCTGTTCCGTAGACCCTGTGTAACCTTCACAGTCACCCCACCTCTATAACCTCCATTGATCTTTAAGTTTTTCCTTCCTCTTTTTTTTTTTTTTTCCGGAGCTGGGGACCGAACCCAGGGCTCTACCACTAAGCTAAATCCCCAACCCCTTCCTTCCTCTTTTGAAATGGAGGATTTTGTTGGTTTCTTGGTTTAAAGGTTTATTCATTCTCTTTTATGTGTGAATGTTTCGAGTATTTTGCCTGCATGTATTCACATGCCCCATGTGTGTTCTTGGTACCCATGAAGGCAAGAAGAAGGCATCAGGTCTCCTGGACCTGGGGTTATAGATGGTTCTGTACCACCAGGTGGGTGCTGGGAATCGAACCTGCATCCTCAGAGAACAGCCTGTGCTCTTAAATACTACTGAACCACCTCTCCTGCCATCCTAACAGCTTATTTTAATCCTAGGCTAGCTCCTCAATACACTGGTGAATGGCCTCTTTACACTCTATGGTTATACAGAGTCCCTAAAACATTAGACAGGGATAGAATCTGGAAAGATCAGCCTAGGGGTCTGTCTAGTTTAGTTGTCTGATGTTTTGGGTATTTGACATTTCAGCTCTGTCAGCTTGGGCCTGGGTGACCCTGGCCCCTGACCTATTCCCTTTGTCTTTGTCCTGAGAATCCCTGCTTTTGAGGTCATCTTGGTAGAGGCGCCCCCACCTCAGGGATTTTCAGGGGCGTTAGGCATTGGTAACCAGATCCTCTGTCCTCAGGATCTGGGAAACTCCCATGGCAGCCTCCAGCCTGATGTGGCTGCAGAACCCACACAGGGCCTCAGAACAGCACAGAACCCACCGGCGTCTCCCGAAGAAGAGCTCCCAGAGGCAGGTAAGGCACACAGCCCCTCAGCATCCTCTGGCCTCACACAGCAAGGCTGCTTCCACCCAGCTCCACCTTGTGCCTCCTGCTGCACCTGTATAGACTGGCACAGCATGTTTCCAAAACCAGAGGCTGTCTCCATCAACAAGGCCGCAGACCTAATACATCGATCAGTGTGGTCCGTAGCTCCCCCGTTTGCTGGCAGTAGCTTCAGCTACAGGACGGAACATCACTGACCCCTGGGTGCATGGCACAATCTGTGCCCCATTTCAAGTCCTGGAGGCAGATCCTGGAGACAGACTTCCCACCCTGCCTGTACTCAGAGGCTCTCCAAGGAGCCATCTATCCATGTGGCCGGGGGACTGGGACACAAACCTGCGAGGCCCAAGAGCCACTCTTAGGTGGAGCCATCAGAGACCAGGCACTTCCTTAGCTTTTGACTTCAGAAATTCAATCCTGCTTGGCCTGGAGGCAGGAAGACTATGGCCAGGGACCTCCAGCCGTGCATTCACAGTACACACTGCTGGTTTGTGTAGAGCCTACATCGCACCCCTATGCTGGTGTCTTGTGTTGTCTGGAATCCTGCTCTCTCTTTATAACTAAGCCTGCTGCCGCCGAGCCCGTAGCTGTCGGAAGTTGCTGGCGGTCCCAGAGCGGGTGCCGAGAGTTGGCTGCTCATTCACGCTCTACAGGACCGAAGACAGAAACACAAGTCCTGCTCTTTCCTGAGGGGCTAGCCTTCCCCTGTTCCTCCTCTTCATAAATGGTTTTCTCCAGCTGGCTAGTCAGCCCAGCTCCCACAACGCACTTCTGGGTTTTTGAGATAGAGACTTCTACGTAGTCCTAGCCTGCCTGGTACTCACTGTGCAGCCCAAGCTGGTGTCAGAGTCACAGCAAACCCTTTGCCTTAGTCACCAAGTGCTGGCCTTAAAGGCAGGCACGGCTGTGCCCAACCCATTGGGCAACATTTTCCTTGTTGTGAGCAAATAACAGCCCCACCTGCCCTGAGCACAGCGCTCACTCCTTTCCCTCCCCGCAGTGTTCTTGCCAGACCTGGAGCTGAGCTCTTGGGTGTAGTTTGCAGTCTGCCTTCCAGGGCCCCCCATCCTGTCCCAGAAGTAGCATTTTCTACTTGGCAGCAGGCAGAGCCTGAGTATGCTCGCCTGGGGCAAGTAGCTGCACCTTTTTAAAGTTTGCTCACCCAGTAAAGTGAGTTTGATCACAGCAACCACCTTGAGCTGCCCTGGGAAGGGTTGTCAAGGCAGAATGAGCACAGAGTAAATAATCACTGCTTACAGACAATGCAGCAGTCGGCCTTACCAGGGGCAGCTGCTTTGCCAGCTTTCCATAAGCACGTCTGACAGCTCTGGTCTGGTCAGAAGCCCTTTCTCTCTCTTTCTTCTTCTTCATTTTATCTGTTAAAAGGCAGGCCTGCCACAATGTGTGAAGGTAGAGGACGACTTGTGGGACGCAGTCCTCTACAAGACAGGTCCTAGAGTCACCCACTTGGCTATCGGGCCAGCTTGGAATGGCTTCTTTCAGTTCCCTTTCCTTTTCTGTTTCTGTTTCTTTGCTTTTGTATGGGGGTCAGGGGTGGTGTGTTTGTTTGTTTGATTGTTTGGAGACAGGGTTTCTCTGTGTATCCATGGCTGTCCTGGAACTCCCTCTGTACCCTAAGCTGGCCTTGAACTCAGATCTGAGTGCTGGTATGAGGTGCAACTCTCTGCTTGGTGCCTTTCGTTCTGCATGTCTACTCAGACTCTCCTGGACTAGGGTGCTCTCTCCCACTGTCAGCCCAGGTTGGTGAACTGTCACTCCTAACACCTGTCCCCATTCAGTGGGAAAGTTGCAGTCGGGAGCATCCAGAACCCTTCCAGCTCAACACTGCCTCTGAAGAGAAGGGAGAAACACCACCAAAGCACAGGGAACTCCCCACCCATGCTAGAATGGCCCAGGGGTGTTTCCTGCCTGTGGCTGTACATTGTGTCTGCAGGGCCCAGGGAAAGGCAGGCCAGGTCAGTCTCAGACCCATGGCTTAGGCAGGCTGCCCCAGGGGAGCCACCCTTCTGGCTGTGTGACCAGGTCCAGGCCCTCCTAAAGGGCAGAGGCTCCAGAGCTGAATTCTGTGGGATCCTGCAGTTGTCACTGAATTTACCCTTGTCCACCTCCCTCCACAGATGACCTGGATGGACTCCTGAGTGAGCTCCCCGAGGACTTCTTCTGTGAGCCCAGCGGCTGGAGCTGTCTCAAGACAGGGCACCCACCATGAGCTGGCAGCCTCTGCCCCCACACAAGCTCTTGGTGCATCTGGTCACATCCAAGGGAGAGAGACAGTGTAGCTGGGGACGATTCAAGCCCATGGTCTGACGCCTCCCCATGGCCACCTTGGAATGCTCGGTGACAGCCAGACAGTGCGCTGTGTGTCTTGACTACTTCCTCTGGCATGGGCATCCTGGAAACCTGAGCAAGCCTCGCTCCCCATCATCCTTGTCCCTGTCACATCATCCTCTGGCCAATAAGAAAAGCAGGATCCTCCCACCCCGTCTTAACTTTAGAGAGGTTGGGCCTGATTTCCTTGTCCCATTGTTCCTCAATACCTTGACAGCTGAGGAGCCCAAAGGAGCTACAAGCACATCAGAGGCCTAATGGACCTAACTGGTGCACAAGGGTGACTGTGAGGTGCAGGCTACTGTGCTTGGTTCTGAAATAAAGCATCCCTTCCTCACCTGCCACCCTGCGTCCCACACCTCCTCCTCTTCCGCTGCTACCCTCTCATCCCCTCCTGACCAGGGCAGCCAAGCAGGTGGACCAGGAGGCAGAGCAAGCAGCATTCACGAGAGAAAGAGAGAGACAGAGAGAGAGAGAGCGCACATGTTTATAAACTTTTTCCTCCCTTTCTCCTCCCCTCTGCCTCTGGTTTTTTGTTTGTTTTGAGTCTTTTGCCTGTGTGTATATATCTGTGTACCAGCTCTGGGCTTTAGATCCCTTGGGACTAGAGTTACAAATAGCTGTGAGCCACCATACGGATTTGAACTCAGGACCTCTGGAAGAACAAGTGCTCTTAACAGCTGTGTCATCCATCTCTCCAGCTGCACATTCTCTTATTCATATGATGCAGGGGTGTGTGTGTGTGTGTGTGTGTGTGTGTGTGTGTGTGTGTCAGAGGAATACAAGAAAAGAACCAAAAACAGAAACAAGGCTGGGAAATGACTCTGGTAAAATGAGACCTGGTGACATTGTCCACCCCTAACCCCAGGCAGCAGGTCAGAGACAGCCCTGGGGGCTCCCTGACTAGCTAGCTTGCCTAGGCACAGCAAGTTCAGAAAGAGACCGTTTCTCAGAGTCCTGGAGCATAAATTTCAGGAGATTGAGAACCACCTGGTGCGGGTGCAGGGACTCAGCTAAGCCATCTCTCCATCTTGTAAGATGTCTGTGAAAATCTGTTGGGAAGCTGCCGTTCTCACTCGGTTCTTGTCTGGCAGTGCTGGGAATTGAGCCTTGGGCCTTGTACTTTCAGGCTCCCAACCTCTGCTCCATCCCAAGGAAGCAGGCTGAAGGGGCCCTGTTGGGCTGGCAGCCTCCCTGCCTCAGCGGCTACCAGTGAAAGCCTCCATGCACTGCTCTGAGAGACTGATGGATCTGATGGATCACAAGCAGGCAGCTTGTGAGCTGCTGGGATTGTAGGGACCTCTGGCCAAAAGGCTCTTGTGCTGTAGGCCAGGGCCTTGCATGTTCACAGGTTCCCCTACCCCCTTCTGCTTGCTTGCTAATGCCTAACTCTGCCTCTAGTTTAGACCTGAGCCAGGCCCTTCTAGGTGGTGTCAACCAAACCACCTTGTGTCTGCAATTGGTCACCTGGAGCCCTGGTCCCTCCTGCCCAGTCTCAACTACACCCGAACTGTTTGATATCCTAGTGCCTTGGTGCTTCAGTGCACCCCAGGTTGAGCTAGGAGGCCCACTGAGTATCTGGTCCCCTGGCACTGTTCCCTCCAAGTCAACTTCTGGTCTCCCAAGGACCTTCCTTTTCTGCCTCAGAAGCTAACGTCAAATCCCACGCACTGGTATCTCTGGGCGACAGCTACAGTAAGGACTTTGAGGCTTGTGAGGTAAGAAGGCTATGACTGTTAGATGCCTGGAGGAGTAAAGGGACACCCACCACTTTGGCCCCCTGGGCCCCACCCAGCTTTGCCAGACTCCCAATCCCAACCCTGGGAACTCAGCTGTGGGTGCTCAGCCAGGCCCTCAGCAAGGCCATTAAAACGTGATATGGCTTCCAACGGGGTTAATCACAGCTGCGTCTATAAAGGTGCCTTTCTCTGAAGGCCTTCAAACCCTCACTGGCCATGATCTCACTCTTCATCTGGGATCCCCTCCCTGGATCACAACCAAGAAGCTGGGGCCAAGTACAGAATGACTGAGTAGAGGGTGAGGGCAATGCCGGAAAAAGCCCAGGTCACTGCCACCCACTCGTGTGGGTGGATGGATGAGTGTTTGCTCAGGCAGAGAACAGGGACCTTCATTCAGTGTCAGGAGAGGCCAGCCTGCTGTGAGCCAAGTGCCCTTAAACACTGGGTCAAGAAGGACCATGCCAGGGCCTGTCATAGAGCCCACATCCAGCATGGTAGAATGTCATCTCTGGCACTATGGCATGGGTACTGTGCCAAGCCCATCCGATGTCCTTTAGAAGTTAAGTAGCTGGTACCGCAGGGACACCTCCACACAGCAGGTTGCCCTGGATGGATGAGTTAGGAGATTCCAAGCCACTGGGACCAAGGGGAGGGTAAAGAACCTGGTGAGAATGCTGTGTGTCGTGTGCGGGGCCAGACCAGGGATTTGGGACCTCTGTGGGAGAGCCTGAACTAAAACGCAGACGTTTTTAAGGAAAGTAACCTTAGGTGATTGTGGCAGGGCTGCATGTAGTCAGAGAAAGGAGGAGACACAGGCTAGACTGATCCGAGTTGGGAGACTAAGAACTAAAGCTGAGGACAAAACTGTAGGGAGACAGATTTTGTGTGTGGGCCAGTGGCCAGGGAGAAGTGAAAGATACCGAGGAGGGGAAGGTTGCTGGAGAGTGGGTGGGAGCGAGACACAGGGAGCAGGGAGGGACGCACACATTGCATTGCAGAGACACCACGGAGCCTGCAGCCCTGGAGGCAGAGGCCCACTGTCATCCCTGCACCCTCCCCTGCCAGCCAGTCAGCTGTTTCGGTTTCCCAGCCTCGTTCCTCCCCCTAGAGGCTCCTGGAAGCACAGCTACTTTCTCCTAAAGGAGAATGGGTGTACAGTTTCCAAACGTCTCTTACCTTCAGTCTCCAAGGTCAAGCCCTCGACACACCCACAGTCAGGCACGTGAGTCCCCTTAGAAACCAGGGAGAAAAAAAAAAAACTAGTCACAAGGTAGAGACCATGTCCTGCTTGGGCATAAAGGGACAGAAGAGGCTTCATCAACCATCTTCCCCACTTAGCAGTATCCTGTAGGATCAAAATGCCTTATCTAAATAGTGGCCAACTAGAGTCCCTGGCACATCCCCACAAGCTATATGACCTTGGGTCAGTTTTACCTTTTATGATTTAAGTTCCACCTGGCTGTGGTGGTATACGCCTTTAATTCTAGCATTCCCGAGGCAAGGGGAAGTGGATCTCAGGTTCAAGACCAGCCTGGTCTGCAGAGCTAGTCTCAGGACAGCCAGGGCTACACAGAGAAACCTTGCCTCAAAAGAACAAACACAGCAGCAGCAATAACAACAACAGAACTCCTTATGCTCTGTAAGTCTACACAAAAAGACCATCTCAGATGTTGAACTGAAATACTTAGCGTTGCCTTCTCATTTGCCAACCAAACCTGTCTTCTCTCGCGTCACTGACTGGTCATCTGAGAGGAGATGGGTCTGCGTGATTTAAATTCTAGAAAGCATGGGGTATGGGTGCAGTGGGTGCTGTTCAAGTTCAGGAAGAGTGGTTTGGCTTCTAGGAACGCCCCCAACCCCCAACTGAAGTCTGTGGGCCAACCTGGGCTTCTGCCCACTTCACCAGCCACTGCTTCAGTGGTTGCAGGGCCCTGGTCGGTCCTTCCTCTGCCCTGTCCTGCCCACCCATCTCAGGGTCGACTGCTTCCACTAGAAGACGCCAAAGAAGTGGGATCCAGGAGTGACCTTGGCTGAGGCCCTGCTGACTAATGGAAGGGTACCAGAAGGGTCAGGGGCTGGCCCAATACCATCTGCATTAAGATCATGACTCTAGGGGAAACTGTTTACCAATGCAGTGAGGGGTCTATTTATAGCCTCAGCTGCTTCTCCAGCTTACCAGGAGGGGGGCAGGGTGGCTCCCCAGAGCAAGGTGCTAGCTGGGGCAAGGAAGAATCCTCCGCCTAGGTGGCACCGCCCAGGCCGCTGGACCCCTCATGGCAGGGGAGAGCTTCCCTTTCACATCCTCCACGCGGCGTGCCCTCCGCCTACAGAGAGAGTGGCTGGAGTGGGAGGACCGGAGGAGGGCTGCTGCCCATCAGTGCCGAAGCCACAGGTACCTCCCTAGTCCCCAAGCCCGGCTCATTAGGCCTCGCCGCTCCTGCAGAGACCCAGCTGTCCACAATGCCCTGTTCTCTGGGGACCTACAGCAAGTCCAAATCCTGTTCCAAGACGAAGAAGCTGCCAACATGATTGTGGAGACTGTGAACAACCAGCTGGCCTGGTCAGCGGAACAGGGTAGGGAGCCCCACCTAGGAGGGAAGAGGAGGGACAGGAATGGGGGTTGGGAAGGGAAGAAGAATCCACACCCCCACTTCTCCTTAATGTCCTAGGATGGACTGCCCCTCATAGTCACCCATGCTAGCTCCTTCCTAAATAGTTGAGGCCAACTATGGTTTTCCTCAAACTCAGAGATCCACCTGCCTCTGCCTCCTTAATGTTGGGATTAAGGGTGTGAGCCACCATGCCCAGTCTCCAAAATTTCTTTGCTTTTGGTTTTTTGGGGGGTTTTTTGTTGTTGTTGTTGTTATTTGTTTGTTTGTTTTTCGAGACAAGGTTTCTCTGTGTAGCCCTGGCTGTCTTGGAACTCACGCTGTAGACCAGGCTGGCTTCCAACTCACAGAGATCTGCCTGCCTCTGCCGCCTAAGTGCTACAACCCAAGGTGTGCATTACCACCACCCAGCTAAAGTTATATTCTTATATGACGCATACGCAGATTGGGAACTTTGGTTTTGGTTGAGAGTTGAATGGGCCATATTACTTATGTGAAAACACATATAGATATATCCATGTTTCTCCTATAGTTTTCTGCAATAGGAAAGAATTTTTATTAAATCCATACGCGGGGTTGGGGATTTAGCTCAGTGGTAGAGCACTTGCCTAGCAAGCACAAGGCTCTGGGTTTGGTCCCCAGCTCCGAAAAAAAAGAAAAGAAGAAAAAAAAGAAAGAAAGAAAAGAAGAAATCCATATGCAATTTTTCCTTACCCTTACTGACTTTAGGGGTTAGAAAATGGTGTTGTAGGGGGAAAACACCAAGCCCCTCCCGCTGAGCCACCCCACCAGCCCAATTCTATTTTGGGGCAATAGGATTGAACTCCCCACCCCCACCCCCAAGAGCGGGGGACTGAACCCAGGGCCTTGCGCTTGCTAGGCAAGCGCTCTACCACTGAGCTAAATCCCCAACCCCTAGGATTGAATTCTAATCTGGATGCTAAGGAGCACTGTCCTTGCCACTGTGCTTCAAACCACAGCTGACTTGCTTTTTAAATTTTGAGACAGGGTCTTGCCAAGTTACCCAGGCTAGGATTCAACTCCTACCATAGCTCAGGGAGATTTTGAGCTTGTGATCCTTCTGCCTCATCTTTCCAACTGACTGGGGTCATGGGCTTATCCCATCAGGTCCCGTTCAGTTTGTTATTGTCAGTTTGTGTTTGTTTTTGTTTTTCAAAATGGGACCCGTTTCTCTGTGACCCTGGCTGGCCTGGAACTTGGGATCTTTCTACCTCCTGCTCCTGAGTGACAGGTGGCAGCCAGAAGCCTCCATACCTGGCCACATGCAGCATTAGAAGCTGACATTGTTTCACGGAACATCTTCCTGTTTAGCACCATAGAATACTTGAAAGCAGTGAAGAGAGGCACCTGGACTTAGAGAATTGCTCTCCAAATACAATGGTAGACTTGGGTTTTCTCTCTTAAAAAGAAAGAAAGACTCAGTGGTAGAGCGCTTACCTAGGAAGCGCAAGGCCCTGGGTTCGGTCCCCAACTCCAAAAAAAAAAAGAAAGAAAGAAAAAAAATATATATGTATATATATTTGAGATTCTGGCCTTTCTTTTAAAAGCAAATGATATCTTGCTTGTTATGTTTTCTTTTTTTTTTAAGATTTATTTATTTGGGGGTTGGGGATTTGGCTCAGTGGTAGAGTGCTTGCCTAGCAAGGGCAAGGCCCTGGGTTCGGTCCCCAGCTCCAAAAAAAGGAAAAGAGAAAAAAAAGATTTATTTATTTATTATATATAAATACACTGTAGCTGTCTTCAGACACACCAGAGAGGGCATCAGATCCCATTACAGATGGTTGTGAGCCACCCTGTGGTTGCTGGGAATTGAACTCAGGACCTCTGGAAGTGCAGTCAGTGCAGTCAGTGCCCTTAACCGCTGAGCCATCTCAGTATGTTTCAGCTATAAAGTCTTCAGTGTAGACCTGGGCTAGTGTGTCAAAAACACTCCCCAGAGCAGAGCATACACTATCACCTGGAGTGGGATGTGGGAACATTCTGGTTGTGACCTGTCACCCCACTGATGACCAGGTTGACTTAAGCTCATCAGACTGGTTAGACTGCTGGCCCCTTCCTCCCTCACACTCCAGTGTCCCTCACAAAGCTTCATACTCATTCAAAGAGGACCATCTTCCCCCACAGATACCTAGCCCTCTTTCTTCAATTGATTTTTTTTTTTTTTTGTTTATTTTAGGAGACAGCATCTCATTATGTAGTCCTGGCTGTCCTGGACCTGATAGGTAGAACAGGTTGCCTTTGAACTCAGAGATCTGCTTGTCTTTGCTTCCTTCCTGAGTGGTGGGATTATGGGTGTGTGCCGTCCACCACCCCATCCCATCTCCTTTTTTTTTTTTTTTCTTTTTTTCAGAGCTGGGGACCAAACCCAGGGCCTTGCGCTTGCTAAGCACTGAGCTAAATCCCCAACCCTTTTTTTTTCTTTTATTGGATTTTTTTCATTTATATTTTAAATGCTGTCCCCTTTCTCAGTTTCCCCTCAAGAAACCCAATATCCCATCCTCCAACCCCCAACTAATATAAAGGCACTCCCCACCCAAATCCCCTTTTTTGTTATGTATACGGTGTTCTGTCTGCATTGTGTACATGATACCCATAGAAGCAGGGAGAGACCATTGGATCTCCTGGAACTGGAGTTACAGACTTTTGTGAGCTGCCATGTGGCTGCTGGGAATTGAACTCCAGTCATCTGGAAAAGCAGCCACTGCTCACCCCCCATTTCCACCCCCGTTCCTTTGTTGCTGGTTTTGTTTCGTTGTTGTTGTTTTGCTTTTCATTTTGCTTGCTTGTTTATGGCACTCAGAGATAGAACTCAGAGTCCACACATAGGCAAGACCTATACCATGGAGCCACACACAACCAGACCCCTTTGCTGATTGATTGATTTATTCATTATATATAAGTACACTGTAGCTGTCTTCAGACACACCAGAAGAGGTCACCGGATCCCATTACAGATGGTTGCAAGCCACCATGTGGTTGCTGGGAATTGAACTCAGGACCTCTGGAAGAGCAGTCAGTGCTCTTAACCACTGAGCCATCTCTCCAGCCCCCACCTTTTGCTGTTTTGAGTAACAGGGTGGATAAATTTTCTAGAACATATCCCAACTCAGCACATTTGTCAAAGTTGATTAGATACTTAATTGAAATTGTTTTGAAAAGTTGATATGAGATGGCTTCAACCTCAGCCCTTAGGTCTGTGCCTTCTGAGTCCTATGGAAGAGCTTTAGGACCCGGTACAGCCAGGCACTACAGGCTCCAGGTCCTGCTTACCTGCAGCCATGACATAGTGGCTTTACCCAGGCTGCTCCGGCTTTTTCCTGAAGAATACCATCATCCCCCAAAGTGGAAATTGAACTTAGGTTCTTTTTTTTGTTGTTGTTTTGGTTTTTTTGCTTTTTTGTTTGTTTGTTTGTTTGTTTGTTTGGTGTGTGTGTGTGTGTGTGTGTGTGTGTGTGTGTGTGTGTGTGTGTGTGTGTGTGTGTTTTGGGACAGGGTTTCTCTTTGTAGAGACTGTCCTGGAAGTCACTCTGTAGACCAGGCTGGCCTCGAACTCAAGAGGTCTCTGCCTCCTGAGTGGTAGGATTAAAGGCGTGTACCACCATTGCCTTGCCGACAAAGCGTTTTAAAAGGCTCTTCCAATGCATGCTTCCAATTCAGGATTTGAGTGGACCCCTAACCACAGGGACAGCTTGACTGTGTGTGCTCAGTAAGCTAGACCTAGGGAAGCCCAACACCCACTGTCAGTCACAGACAACTGCTCTACCCCACTCTCCCATGCGAAGTCCCTACGGTGCTGCTTTTTCTCCTCAGGATTCTGGGTATTGACTCCAAAGACCAAACAAACAGCACCTCTCACCATCACTGTGGCCAGAGGCTACACAGACTGCGCCCGACACCTTATCCTGAAGGGAGCTGAGCTTGATGCCCGAATTGGAGGACGTGCTGCCTTGCACGAGGCCTGTGCCCAAGCCCATCCTGACTGTGTGCGGCTGCTGCTCACCTTTGGTGCCAAGGCTAATGTATTGTCTGATGAGGGCATGACCCCCTTGCACCTCTGCACAGCTCCCGAGTCTTTGCAGTAAGTGCCCGTGGCCTGGAAAGGTTTTATGGGGAATGTAATATGTGTGCATCCAGGGGTTGGGGATTTAGCTCAGTGGATTTAGTCCGCTTGTTTTCTCTAAGGAAAAGCAGAGTAGGGAAGTCCCCAAAGGCTTTCCCTGACCAAGTGAACAGGGCCTGCTCAGGAAGGGTAGTCCTCTATTTTTTCTAATACACTTACATTCCATGCGTAATTCCATGAGTACACAGGAGTGAGTTTTCCAAATCTTGCCCTATCAATCTGTTAGGAGGCCAGGAGCTGGAGTTGTAGCTCAGTTGGTAGCATGGTTACTTAACAAACATGCAGGGAGCTTTGGCTTTGAACACTGGCATCACATGGGCGCGGTGGGACACACCTATAATCCTAGCAAGTAGGAAGAAACGGCGGAAAGATCAGGAGTTCAAGGTTGTTTTCTGCTACTTAGTGTCTGAGGCTGGCAGAAGAAGGGTGTAGCTAGGTGATAGCTTGTCTAAGGTTTCACATCTAGCACAAAATAAGTAATCTTAGCACTCTTGGGGCAGGGGGGGATAGGCAGAGGCAGGCAGATCTCTGAGTTCGAAGCTAGCTACAGAGTGGGATCCAGGACAGCCAGAGCTACTCGAAGAAACCCTGTCTATAGGAAAAAAGTAAATCAGTTTAGGTGAGGGTGGACTCCCCGGATTCTGCCATATACACTCATTAATGTGTGCTCTTGGCTGCCGCACTAGACTACTTGAGGCATAACTTTTTATATCTGAAAATCCAAAATACTTCTGACAGTTTCAACTGGCCCCATAACTCTGCTGTTTGTAATGGGGTTTCTGTGATCAGAGGAGAACACCAGGCCAGACCTCCAAGCAGAGGTGTGGGAAGGAAATGGGTAGTGAGAGCAGGTCTTGGGGTCCTCAGGATGTCTCCCAAATCTTGCACTCTGTCCGTAGGTGCGCCAAGTTGCTGCTGGAGGCTGGAGCGTCTGTGAATGTGGCATCGCAAGAGAGTGAAGTCACGCCCCTGCATGTGGCTGCAGCTCGTGGCCTGGAACAACATGTGGCCCTCTACCTGCAGAACGGTGCAGACGTGGCCCTGCGCACCAGCCAGGGAGAGACTGCGCTGAACGCAGCATGCGCTGGAGCAGAGGGGCCAGGCAGCAGCCGGCAGCACGAGGCTGCCGCGCGACAGCTCCTGGAAGCTGGGGCTGATCCCCAGGCTGCGGGTCGCAAGCGCCACACACCACTGCACAACGCCTGTGCTAATGGCTGCGGAGGTCTGGCCGAGCTGCTGCTGCGCCACGGGGCAAGCCCTGGAGTCACCAATGGGGCAGGCCACACGCCAATGGACTGCGCGCTGCAAGCGGTACAGGACGCCCCCAACTGGGAGCCTGAGGTCCTCTTTGCAGCGCTGCTGGACTACGGGGCTGAGCCCGTTCACCCTGAGGTGTGCTGGGAGGGTGGGAGGAAGGAGGTGCCAAGCCGAACGGGGATCCTAGGCTAGAAATGCCCTGACTGGAAGGGTCTAGAAGATCAAAAGCTTCTCTCAGTGACTAGAGGTTCATGCCCATTTTGGCAGAGGGCAAAGATAAGAGTCAAGGGAACTGGGGTCAGGACCTTGGAACGTATGTGGGCCGGGCAGGCTGAGGCACAGAAAGATGAGGTTGTCTGTGGCAGTTTATTTTAGCCAGCCTTGGGCTTGCCTTAGTTAAGGCAACACAGAACTCCTATTTTGTTTTCCAGATGCTGAAATACTGTGCCAACTTTCCACGGGCCATGGAAGTCCTCCTTAACGCCTATCCATGTGTCCCATCCTGTGACACCTGGGTGGAGGCTGTGCTCCCGGAGCTGTGGCAGGTATGTCCGCTCCAAGAGCTAAGTTCTTTACCTGGGGGCTAGAGAGGTCAGAGGCCTTTCCCTTCAAACTTCAGGACCAGGTTCAGAGGAGGAAGATGGACCCAGGCAGAAGAGGGTGAAACCCCTGGGTTCCTGGGATCTGTCTGGAGCAGCGCAGACAGATCTCTCATCTCCCATACTGCCTAGTCCCTTGCTGACAGACATTCATAAATCAGTCAGCTCTGATTTGGTGTCTGGGGTGGGAGTGGTCCATGAACGAAATCAGGTCTATGGCAGGGTGCTATGTGCTGAAATTTCTCAAGCCAGATGTGGTGGCACACACCCAGCACTTGGAAGGCAGAAGCAGGCAGATCTCTGTGAGTTCAAGGCCAGCCTAGTCTACAAAGAGAGTTCCAAGACAGCTAGGGCTGTTACATAGAGAAGTCCTATCCTGAAACACACACACACACACACACACACACACACACACACACACACACACACACACACACAGAGAAAAGAAAAAAGAAAGAAAATTCCCTGAACCTCTACCACTGAATGATCTCCTGTCTTCTGGAAGGGCAAAATCACGGGTACTAGATCACCTGACCCTCCCTTCCTTCTGGCCTAGGAACATGAAGCCTTCTACAGCTCAGCCCTAAGCATGGAAAACCAGCCAAGACGGCTGCAGCACCTAGCCCGCCTGGCTGTTCGTGCTCAGTTGGGCAGCAACTGTCGGCAGGCCGCCACCCAGCTCCCCCTGCCTCCACTGCTCAGAGACTACCTGCTGCTGTGTGTGGAGGGACGAATCCAGTGAGCCCTGAACTTCCACCTACTCCTTCTCCCAGCAGCTGAAAACCAACCACTGCCCTGCCTGCTTTCTCTGCGCTTTGCATGCCCTCCAGGAGTAGCTTGTCCCTCCACTGACAGCTTAAGTCACCCGCTGATCTTCAGGCCTTCTCAGCCTGTTCCCCCAAAGAAGCCTTTCACCCACATTGCCATTAGGTAGATGGCCTCTGTAGCCACCCCAGCTACAAGCCACTGATCCCCTGGGCGGTGTTTTTCTTGCCACCTGTGTGTCTGTTCAGCCTTTTCTATAGGGCAGGCTCTTAGCTGGACTTGATGGCTCGGACCTCTAACCCTAGTACTCAGGAGGCTGAGGCAGTAGAATTGTGAGTTCAAAGCTAGCAAGAGGGCTGGAGAGATGGCTCAGCGGTTAAGAGCACTGACTGCTCTTCCCGAGGTCCTGAGTTCAATTCCCAGCAGCCACACGGTGGCTCACAACCGTCTGTAATGGAATACAATGTCCTCTTCTGGTGTGTCTGAAGACAGCTACAATGTACTCATATATAATAAATAAATACATCTTTAAGACAAAGCTAGCAAGAACTTGGGGCCGGGTGCCGGGGAAGATCCTGCTTCCCAGAATCCCTGTGTGGTCCACACCGTAGATCCCTGTGTATTCCATGCAGACGCTGGGTAGAACGTCAAGAAAAGGCTGTTTTGTTTTCCTCAGCACTAGGCATGGAAGCCGAGGCTTTGGTACGGTGCCGAGCAAGTGTTCTGTTACAGAGCCACACACCTCTAGCTCCCAGTGAAACCCATGTCCTGGATGCTGGAATGACTTTTTTTTTTTCCCACTAATTTATTCATTTTACCTCCCCAGTCTTTGTCCCACTCCCGGTCACGGAGTCCCTCTCTCTCCTCCCCTTCTCCTCTGATAAAGTCACAATTCTGCCAGTTCCTTTTAGTAGCTCTTCCCAACCTTTGGCTAGAGTGAAAACTGAGCAGAGCCTGGGATGGAGCTCAGAGAGGAGCGCCTGCCTGGTGTGGGTGAGGCCCTCGTCTTGATCCCAAACCAGAAAACGACGAACCCAAACCTCCAGAACAGGTGATGTGACATCATTTGAGAGGTAGACCCCGTAGTTCAATAAGAGCCTGGGCTACAAAAGACCCTGTCTCAAAACAAAACAAGAAGAAAAACCTCAACAAGATATAGGCAAGATTCTGTTGTACCCTCTGACCTCCTCCATACAAAGGCCCAACAATGCAGACTCGGTAAACCGGTTACCGCTTCCAGAACTGAACCCTTCTTGGAAACTCTTTTCAGTAGTGGTGAACACTGCTTGGCACAGTCTCCTCCGTTCTCTGGCCTGGATGACACTCTACAGAACTTTAGTCTGTGACCACTCCCATGGTAGCCTGCCTTTACCTCTGTGCTTAGTCAATTACTACCTTGGTGAGCCTGAGATAGGGGTTGTAGTCTTTGAAGAGGCATTTATGATGTGTTCTCCTTCCTGCCCAATGTTGCATGGAATCTTTTTTTTTTTTTTTAAGATTTATTTATTTATTTTGTATATGAGTACACTGTAGCTGTCTCCTGACACACCAGAAGAGGGCATCGGATTCCATTACAGATGGTTGTGAGCCACCATGTGGTTGCTGGGATTTGAACTCAGGACCTCTGGAAGAGCAGTCGGTGCTCTTAACCACTGAGCCATCTCTCCAGCCCGTTGCATGGAATCTTAATTGGCAATCACTCTAGAGTGGCTTCTGGGGCCCAGGAAACTAGAAAGCTGTCCTCTCCTACTTCTGAATGCGGAGACAAAAAGGTGTAACCGCTCACCCTTCGGAGGAAGCTTTTCGAGGCAAGCCAGCTCTCTGATTGCAAATAAATAAGTGTGCACAGAACAAAGGCATGGACATTGTCAGGTTTCAGTGTGACTGGAGAGCCCATTGCTCCACTTTTGTTCTCCCCTGTGTCCTTCTGGGGCTTCCAAGTTTTCTGCCTTCAACAGGTGGTACTGGTGACAGAAAAAAAGTTACAGACCGCCAGCCTTCCTCCCCCACCCCCAGCACCATCTCCAGACCCGAGTCTAAGTAGCTATCCCAGTACAGAGTAGAGGGACTTATTTGACCTTTTGCTGGGGATCTAGGTTCTCAATCACCAGTTGGCATTACCAAGCAGACTGCAGTCACATCAGAAGCCCTGGGCCCGCTGCTCCCTGGGGCCTCTGTCCAGTTCCCTCCTCCAGGGAGTTCTGTCTGAGCAGATTCCCTTTCATTGGCACAGGACAGCCTCTGCCCTGGTTCAGCAGAGCAGGAACCCACCTGTTTCTGGATGGAAGGTTTGCTTTAGTTCCCCAGAGCCTAAAGATCCAAGACAGTGGCTCTCAACCAATGGGTCATGACCCCTTTGGGGACCCAAAGGACCCTTTCACAGGAGTCACTCAAGATATTTGTTACAGTTCCTAACAGTAGCAAAATCACAATTATGAGGTAGCAATGAGAATATTCTTATGGTTGGAGCTCACCACAACATGAGGAACTATGTTAAAGGGTCGCAGTGTTAGGAGGGGTGAGAATCACTGGTCTAAGAAGGAAAAGAAGGCACCCCCAGTCTCTAGTTGGGAGCTTTGCTTTGAAGATGTTGCTATTTTTCTTTTCATTAATTTATTTATTCACTTTACATCCCAATATCAGCCCTCCCATATCCCCCTTCACACAGCTCCTCCCCAAGTCCCCCTCCACTTCTCCTCTGAGAAGTGGGAGGTCTCCCCTGAGTCACTGTAGAACTGACTAGGTGCATCTTTTTCTACTGAGACCAGACAAGGCAACTCCAGTTAGGGGAACAGGATCCACAGCCAGGCAACAGATTCAGGGACAGCCCCTGCTCCACTTGTTGGGGGATCTACATGAAGACCAAGTTACACATCAACTATATATGTGTAGGGGGCCCTAGGTTCAGTCAATGCTTGTTCTTTGGGTCATGTTTCTGTCTCTGGGAGCCTCCAAGGGTTTTATTCTCTTAAAGAAAAGATATACTGGATTATATGTATTGATTTTGTAATTGTCAAAGATTTTCCAGTTGCAAAGAGCATACTAAAAGAAACAGAGAGCTGGAGAGATGGCTCAGCCGTTAAGAGCACTGGCTGCTCTTCCAGAGGTCCTGAGTTCAAGTCATAGCAGCCACATGGTGGCTCACAGCCATCTGTAATGAGATCTGGTGCCCTCTTCTGGCGTGTCTGAAGACAGCTATAGTGTAATTATATATAATAAATAAATTTAAAAAAAAAAAAGGAGCCAGGCACAGCTCTGTGTGTGTGTGTGTGTGTGTGCGCGCGCGCGTGCGCGCACACGCGTGCTAAGAAGTGAAGGCAAAGGGGTCCCTAAGGCTTGCTGGCCAGCTAGTGCAGCCTAATTAATTCCAAGGTCAGCGAGAGACATTGTCTTAGAAAGTATGGTGGAGGGGTTGGGGATTTAGCTCAGTGGTAGAGTGCTTGCCTAGGAAGCGCAAGGCCCTGGGTTCGGTCCCCAGCTCCAAAAAAAAGAACCAAAAAAAAAAAAAAAAAAAAAAAGAAAGTATGGTGGAGAGAGTGATTGAGAAAGACTCCTGAGGCCTGCATATGTATATACCTGCACACATACAATGCGCGTGCATGCACACATGCACAGGCTGCCAGGTACCTTGGCAGAGTCATTCCAGCTACTCCAGAAACTGAGTCAGGCACAGTACAGTTTAAGGTCTTCCTAAGTCTGAGAGAGTTCAAGGCTAACCTGGCCAACTTCATGAGCTCCTGACTCAAAAAACAGAAAGAGAAAAAGCAGAGTACAGTGGTAAATGCCTAGGAGGCAGACAGGAGGGTCAAGAGTTCAAGGTCAGCTTGGGCCACTAGGAGAACTGTTGCAAAACAAACACCTAAGTCTCAAGGTTCAATAGTTTAGGAAAGATAAAGAGAACATCAACAGCGTCATGAAAAAATGACTAGGGAGGGGCCAGTGAGATGGTATGGAGGTTGCCACAAAGGCTGATGACATTGATTCAATCTCTGGGAACCACAGGGTAGTAGAAGGATCAAGTTCCACAAGTTGTCCTCTGACCTCCACATTTGGGCTGTAGTGCACACATCTACATATACGCAATCAATAAATAAAATGACCAAGAAGTTAAGATCTATCAAAACACTGAGTTAATCTCATGGTGGTACCTAGATGGCACTACACCGGTTCTCAACCTGCAACCTCATGTTCCTCATGTTGTGGTGCCCCCCAACCGTAAAGGTTTTTGTTGCTACTTCACAACTGTAATTTTGCTACCTTCATGATTACTAACATAAAAATCTGATATTCAATTTCTTGTTTTTTTAAAGTTTTATTTATCTGAGTACACTGTAGCTGTCTTCAGACACGCCAGAAGAGGGCATCAGGTTGTGAGCCACCATGTGGTTGCTGGGAATTGAACTTAGGAAGGGCAGTCAGTCAGTGCTCTTAACCGCTGAGCCATCTCTCCAGCCCCACTGCTCTTTAGTTTCTAGTATGGTATAGCCTTACTACAGGGGTGATGGCTGAATCTGCTCTGTTTGAGTCTGGCCATCTGATTTGTTGTAAAGCTTGGAAACTTACTCCATCACCGGGGCCATCTCTCCAGCCCCGGTATGCGACTTCTGAAAGAGTCGTTAGACTAAAAGGTTGAGAACGGCTGCTCTACTACATAGGAAATCACAGACAAAAAAATTGGAAAAACTAATCCAGGGTGATAGATGGAAAGATGTTTCAATGGTTAAGAGCACTTGTTGCTCTTTCTAGAAGACTTGAGTTCTCTTCCCAGCACTCAAGACTGGCAATTTACAACCTCTTGTAACCTTAGCTCTTGGAGATCCAATGCCCTCTTCTGGCTTCTGCAAGCTCCCACACACGACATACACATAGAAACAAAAAACAAACAAACAAAAAAAAGAGATCATTTTTTTAAGAGAGCACTGCATTTGTATCTGCCTAAAATGCCTTACGGCTTTATTTATCAAAGCTATATGGGGCAGAAATCTTCCAGTACTTAAGACTTTAAATTGTATTCTTGCCCGTCTCCTCGAGTAACAACTATCTTAGAAGTCAGAAATACAAACCTTACCGCTCCCAACATTGGAGCACGGTGCGTACTGGCGGAGCAGTAATGAATCCCATTAGCTCTGGAGCACGAGATCCAAGCCGGAAGGAAAAACCACGCGGGAAAGAAGGAAACCTAACGACCGGTAGACCAGCAGAGCTTGCCAGGGCAATCTCCTGAGCATGAAACCACGCCCCTTCCACAAGCACCCCCCACCCTCTTCTCTTTTTGCCCCGCCTCTGACCTCCAGGCGGCCCGAGGCCACGCCCACTGGGCGTGGTCTTACGGACGGAGTTCCGAAATCCCGCCAACAGTGACTCCGCCCCTCCTGCCGCGGCGCAACCTGGCCCTTTTATTTAAAGATTACGTTTACGTCAGTCCGCCTTACGTAGCTTTGCGTCATCGGTACAAGGCGGGGGGCGGGACTTCCTGTCCCGGATGTTAACAGCTTCCGAGAAAAGCCGGAAGAGATCGGAGCCTGGACAGAATCCTGAATTGCCAGCCCCTCCCCTGACCCCTACGGAAAGACGAGTACAAAGACTGCCCTGGCGAAGTCAAAACATTTATCCTGGCTTTGTCAGGTGAGGCTCTCCTTCCCCATCGAGGCACAGTAACAATCCAAACCCCCTTTAATTTCCCATGACTCCTCGCGTCCTCAAGCTCCGCCCCTTCTCCTCTGCCCCGCCCCGAAGTTTGAGGGGTGTGGATGGTTTGCGACCCCTATCCCCGGACCCCCGCTTCCTCACCTGACCCTAAACCATCACTGACCGGGAGAGTCGGGCTTGGGCACTGCGTCCGAAACCCGGAAGCCCCTCGGCTCGGGGGACCCATGGACTCCACTGCCAAGGGAATAGAACCTCTCAGACGCCGAGCCTTCACCTCAGATAAAAGCACGGTCGGAGACGACTCCCGACAGTGCGGTCGGGGTCGTCCACTGACTGAGGAGAGAGCTGAAGCCTTGGATCAGACAGATGCAGGGTCCTATCTGGCCCCTGCCCACGGCAGTTCCCTGTGTCCTCCGTTTCCATCTGTCTTTGCCACAGTTTCCTTTTGTGTAAATCACGGTTCCTGACATTAACCTTACCATCAGGGTTTAGTTGTGGGAGTGAGACGTAATTGCTATCATTTGTTTATTGAACAGTGTTAATTATTTTTGCTTCGATGATTTCACGTCATCTTCAAAACAACCTTATGAGGTAGGTAACCATTTTAAACGCCACTTTACTGATGAGAAAGCTGAGGCTTTGAAAACGTTGTTGCAAGTTGCATAGCTAGAAGAGAGGCTAGACAGTGATCTGTAATTGCTTCCCTGACTCCAGGGCCAATCTGTTAAATAAGGCTGTGGAAATTCTTTGAATGTTGGTGTGTTCCACAAATATTCCTTGAGCAGTTACTGTGGCATTGCATTAAGAGCTTCAAAGAGCACTACCTTCAGTTCTTATCTTCCAGGAGTCAATGAAGAGATGGACAGGTTATAAGTATAATGATGCTTTATGGGTGCTGTGAGAATAGTCTGATAATGATAATCACCAGATGGATTAGCCCAGAGACAGCTGTGAAAGTAGATTCTCCAAGGAAAAGAGAAAGTACTCCGAGGAATATGCAGAGAGCCTCCAGCGCTTTCTCAGAAGCCACAGAGAGGGAGAACCTTCATATCACAAGACAGACTGAAATAAGGATTGTGAGAACTGTTGGGAAATTTTTCCAAATAATTTCTACTTGGGCAGTGGTTTTCTTGAAGCTGTCTCATGTAGCTGAGGCTGGCCTTGAACTTGCAATGTAGTGGAGGCTTGTCTTGAACCTCGTATCCTACTGCCTTTATTTCCCAAGTTCTGGGATAACTGGAGTATATGCCAGAACAGTGATTTTGCAGTTGTAAGCCAAGCCCATGGAGACTAAAGAGGATAGTGTTTCTGGTGACTGCCCTAAGTGACTCCCCAGAATTTGCCAGAACAGTTTAATAGATGAACATCTCTGCTGATAGTCCCAACGTATTTGTCTATTTGAAGTGATCTGATTCTGTCCTAGATAGATCAAAGTGTATTTATTTATTTGGCTCTTGACATCTGGGCATGAATGAGTGTATGGCCATGAATGAGATGTAATCAAAAGAGAATCTGGCAAGGATGGCTGCACAAGGCCTATGAAGGAGTCTGTTTATTCTCTGAAGCAGCCATTGAGGCTGCTGGGGGTGGGGGTGTGTGCATATGTGCCTGGTCACGTGTTAGAAATCCTAGAGAAATTCCAGGCTTAAAGAAGCAAAATGGAAGCTGGGCAGTGGTGGCACATGCCTTTGATCCCAGTACTCAGGGGCAAGTGAGTTTGAAGCTAGCCTTGTCTATAGAGCAGGTAGTTCCAGAACAGCTGGGGCTACACAGAGAAACCCTGTCTTGAAGAGAAGCAAATGCTCTTTCTCCATTATTCGCCAAGTACAAAAGAAAAAGAAAAAGCAATCAGCTGGTGACAAGTTTATATGAGGCTTTTCTGGTGACCCATGCTCCTTATGGGCACAGAATCTGAAAGCTAGAGTTTCACAATAGAGGCCAGGGGGCCAAGGGTGAGTCTTTAACTTGAGATTGAGGGTCTGCTACTGTTAGGAGATTGGCTGGCTGTCCTTCCTACATAATACCAAAACCCCATCTTTTTTTCCTTTGCTTTAACCCCAGCCTGCCTCAGAACCAAAATAAACTAGAAACCTGGTTCTAATTCTTGGGGCTCTGCTGATGCTGTCCCCCTTTGTTCCTGCAGCGTGGACCCGGTCAGCAGCCAAGCCATGGAGCTCTCTGATGTCACCCTCATTGAGGGTGTGGGTAACGAGGTGATGGTGGTGGCAGGTGTGGTGGTGCTGACTCTAGCCTTGGTCCTAGCCTGGCTTTCTACCTATGTAGCAGACAGCAGTAACAACCAGCTGCTGGGCACCATCGTGTCAGCAGGTGACACATCGGTTCTCCACCTGGGCCATGTGGACCAGCTGGTAAACCAAGGTACTCCAGAGCCGACTGAACACCCCCATCCATCAGGGGGCAGTGATGATAAAGCTGAAGAGACCAGTGACAGTGGGGGAGACACCACTGGAGAACCTGGAGCTAGGGGAGACATGGAGCCCAGTCTTGAGCATCTCCTTGACATCCAAGGCCTGCCTAAGCGACAAGCAGGCCTGGAGAGCAGTCGCCCGGAAGCTTCACTGGGATTAGATGATAGCACCTGCCTCTCTCCCAGCCCTAGCCTCATCAATGTTCGGCTCAAATTCCTCAATGACACTGAGGAGCTAGCTGTGGCCAGGCCAGAGGACACTGTGGGTACTCTAAAAAGGTGAGTAGGCTGGAAAGAGGGCAGTTGCTAATGACTTGTGCCTCAGGTGTTGGTTTCCCTGAAGAAGTTGGTGCATATATGTGAGCAAATGAAGAACTTTAAGGGCTGGCCTCTGCAAAGAGGAAATGGGAGAATTCCATAGACAGACCACCAGTATCTTCCATGCCCTGCTTGTTGGTCCAGGCCTTTCTTTATAGCCTTGTTCTTTATCCAGTCTTTCTTTTCATCCTTGTAGCAAGTACTTCCCTGGACAAGAGAGCCAGATGAAATTGATCTACCAGGGTCGGCTGCTGCAGGACCCAGCACGCACGCTGAGTTCCCTGAACATTACCAACAACTGCGTGATTCACTGCCACCGCTCACCCCCAGGGGCAGCAGTTTCTGGCCCCTCAGCCTCCTTGACCCCAACCACTGAGCAATCCAGCCTTGGTGTCAACGTGGGCAGCCTCATGGTGCCGGTGTTTGTGGTGCTCTTGGGTGTGGTCTGGTACTTCCGTATCAATTACCGCCAGTTCTTCACAGCACCTGCCACTGTCTCCTTGGTTGGAGTCACAGTCTTCTTCAGCTTCCTAGTATTTGGGATGTATGGAAGATAAGGACATCGGGAGACATAGAAAGGCATGGTCGTCCTCCTTCTTGGCCTCCCCCCTTTCCTGGCCAGAGCTGGGCCCAAGGACCTGGGAGGGATGGGAAAGGTATGGTGGGTACCCTGTCCATAGGACCCAGGAGGTGTATGGCCTCCCTTCATGTCCATAGGGTACAGATATCTCTGCAAGCACAACTCAGGTAGAAACAAGGACATCATCTTCCCTCTTGGAATCCCAATGTTCAAAGGCCAAGCTCAGAAGCCTGGGCACTGGGCCTTCCCTCCTGGCTGTGGCCCTAGCCCAGTGTCTTGCATGTCTGTTCACAAACCCCCAGGGTTGCTGCCAGGGCAGCTCAGCATGGCCGTAGCATACCTCTATAGGGAGTCTGAAGTACCTTCCACTCCTTAGAGTGTGGACCTTTGGAAACTAAAGTCACAGGGATGAAGACTGCAGTCTTACCTATAGCATCCAGCTGCCACCACCTCCTTGTGTGTGTCCCTTGTAGCAGGAATAGGATATTTTGCTTTCTTTTAAAGCACTTTGCTTGCCCTTCTTTTCTAAATAGTCCTGTATAGAGCTCAGTCAGGAAGGGGATTGGGGCAGAAGGCCAAGCCCCAGCTGCTGCTAACCTAGGCCTAGGACTGCCAGAGTGCTGGCCCTAATCCAGTGCCCTGCCCAATTCCGAGGATGAGTTCTAGGTATAGATTGCCCTCCCCTAGGCCCTTAGATGGTCAATATGAATGAATAAAATTCCATTTTGTGGCTATGAGCCTCTTTGTGACTGCTCTGCTCCCACCAACATGGTAATGAGAGTGGGTAGGCCAGGCTACCAACGGGAGATGCAATTTATTTACACCAGCAGCCATGGGGGCAGAGGGGAATACACAGCGTTTACAAAGTTAGCTACCTGTACAGGATGGATTACATATGCAAAAATAAAAATCTCAAGACCACAGGACAGCGTGAGCCCCACCCCCCTCCCCCAATGACCCCAGCATGCGGTAATGCCAGGCGGGTGGCCCCTGGGCATGCGGGGGGGAGTGATGCATGGAAGGAAAAGCCACCGGCCATGGAAATTAGTACAGAACCCCCCACACACAGACACATGATAGGATACAGGGTGGACACCTAGCCAGGGTGGGGAGGATGGGAATTGAAACCCACACAGCCTGCTGTTAGAGGGAGAGAGTGGGGAGTTCCTAGCCCCTGTTCAACTACACAGTAGGGAGGGCATACTCCCCAGAAGGAAGGGGTTTGTTCCCTCTGGGTCCCTGCTGGACCAAGCCCATCTCTCACCCAGCCCGGGCAGGGGATTCTGCCCTAAGGGTGAGCCAAGGAACAATGGGGAAGTTTTTGTGGACAAACCAGTTCCCAAGCTACTCCCTCCAACCAGAGGGGAAAGGGAGAGGTGGGAGAGCAGAGTGAGTTGGCCTGAGCTGCAGCTACTTCTCCAAAGGGATAGGGGCCTGGGCCAGCTTCCCGACCTTCAGCAGGTTCTCACGCTGTGCTTGGTAGTGGGGCCGGCCCGAGAACCTTCTCTTTCCCCCTCTAGTGAGAAGGCTATGGAGGGGACCACGGACAGAGGGGCCCAGGCTCCAGGATTTATTCTAACTTCTGCCAAAATTAGTTTGACTTCTTAAAAAATAATCACAATACTTGGGTTAAAAAATCAACTTGTAACCAGGCATCAGCCACAGTGAGAACCACCCCAGGGGAGACTGGGGTTCCAGACAGGGTACTGTAACCCTAGCACTGTTGTTCCCTTAACCCTCTGGGTCCCTAACCCAAATCAGTCCAACCAGTCCTGGGTACTAGCTACCCAATATGGGAGTGGCTCCCCCTGGGAGGAGAGGGGACATGTATAGCAAGTGCCAGGAAACTTGGCTCAGGATCAACCCCATCCCTGTCAGCCCACAGCCAGATCTTGCAGCTCCGAGGTGTGATGGTACCTTAGAGGTGGGATATGGATCAGGTAGATGGGTGCTCTGGCATGACAGTCCCACAGAGGGGCAAGAATACCCCTCCAAGCTCCGCTGACAACCCAGGGCAGAGACTACCTTCTTATCCCACCCTACTCCTAGCAAAGGGAGAGGCACAAGATTAGGGTTTTTCCTCAGAGCCCCAAACCACAAGTACAGAATAAATAACTTAAAAGCGGCAAGGGAAGGAAAACAGGGCAGGCTTTAGAGGCGAGAGCGCTGAGAGGAACTGAAGCTGGTCAAGGTAAAGGGGGTTGGGGGGCAAGCAGCAGCTGGGAACTCAGGCTGCCCCAGCAGGGCAGGGCAGGGCAGGGTAGGGCAGGACAGGGCAGGGTGCAGGATGGGAGGGAGAATATGGGGCCACCCCAGGAGGGTGAGGCTGGGCCCCTTCCTGGGGCAGGGAATGAGGTAAGAAACATTTCAAATAAAGCAGCACCGTCCCTCTCACCTGGGCCGTTCCTCACAGCCCTGGGGCAGGGAGGGCAGGGGGCCACTCTGATACAGGCTCCCTCTTCCTACCCTCCCCTTCCCATTCCTTGAAGCTGTAGAGGCTGGAGGCCCTTTCCCGGCACCCAACAACAAAAGGACAGCTCCTGCTGCCAAGGAGGCCCATGGGGACTGAGGGGAAAGGGCTGCCCCCTGTGAGGCAGTTCTGGACGCCCACCTTAGCAGACAGCACTGTGCCTGCTGACCCCGGGGAATGGGGACATCTGATAGGACTCTGCACACAAACAGGACATAGCAGCCCTGCCCCTCAGCTCCAAGCACCAGACCCTTTCACATTGCTGAGGGCAGCCAGGGGAGGCCCCCTCTGGGCTCAGCTTCCAACCCAAAGCCGCCTGGGTAGCCACAATGCCCCTCGGCAGGGCTTAGTCCAGTTCCTGGGGTGGGGAGCAGGCAGTGCCCTGGCACAGTGCCCAGGTCAGGCCCCCAGCCTAGCTGGACATCCAGTAACTCACAGAATAAATAGGAAAACCGCCTCCCCACCAAACTTATGTCCAAGGCATAATATGTCCAGGTCTGAGTCCTGCACGCCGAGGGGTCATGCTTCATTGCAGAGGATCCTGACACCCCCCAGGGGCACATATTGGATCCTCTGCCTGCCTGGCCCACCAAGCTTCCCATGCCCAAACCCCCAGCAGCTGTCCATGTGCCAGGCTATGCTGCCTGGGTGGGGGTCGGGAGAGAGGGCTCTCTCAGCCAAAGGCTATTCCTTGCACCCAAGTCAGTTGATGTCCTCATAGATGCTGGGCGCTGGGGGAGCCGGTGGCTTTGGCTTTTTCTTCTTGTTGGAGCCCAGGCCAGAGGCAGTCCCTACCAAGCTCAGATGGGATTTCTTTTTCTTGGTTTTCCGTGATTCAGAGCTGTTGGTACCTACAGAAGAAGAGTCACACGGGATGAAAGTGCAATTGTGGAAGGGTGCCCACTGCCAAAGCCCAAGATCAAGTGCATGGTATACCTAAACCCCATCCCTGATTTTCACTAGTCTTGGAGGAGCCTGAATCAGACGGTGAGAGATCAGAAGAACCGTCCCACTGAAGCCGGCTGAGGAGGGCCTGGCTGTCAGTCATGTCAAAGCCATCATTGTCCAAGGAGCTCTCTACCTCTGGAAGAACGCTAGAAGGAGGAATCAGAGACATGTTAGGGAAAAGAGCAGCAACCTGACCCACCGCCCTCCTGGAAAGGACACTTACGCCGAGGGCCCAAGGAAATAAATCCGCACGGTTCGCCTCTGCTCATCCGTGTGCTGCGGGCAGCGTAGTGACCTGGTGGGGACAGAATGATCAGACCCTGACAAGGCAGGGAAGGACTTCAGGAACTCAGGTGAAGCAGAAGCTGGAGGGACAGGGAAAGAGTCAGTGGTGAATCCCCAGATGGTGGCTAATGAGGCCTACTGGATGAAGGGAGGGTAAGGGTGGGCCCACTGTCAGATCCAGGGGTACGCCCAACCCATGCCCAGTCAGCCCCCTTTTAAGTTTCCAAGCTCACCTTGTGCACATCTTCTTGGTATGTTCAGAAATTACTCCACATTGCTGGAAAAAAGAACACAGCTGAAAGGAGGGGCAGGAGACCTGCTCGAAACACTAGATGCTCCCTCTATACCAGCGCTAGACTGACCAAGTAGAAACCAACCCCAGAGCTAGTGGACTAGGAAGCCCACTTTCACAGAACACTATGGCTCCTGCTGCTGTGCCACCTGTCTCCTTCAGGGTCCTACTCCCTGTCCAGCCCACACCAAAGCCCTCCCTCTCCAGTTACACACTGTGGTGAGCAGGCTCCGCAGCTCTTCTGGCCCCAGGGTCTCATAGCTGATCCCAGTTGAGTTGCTATACTGTGAGAAAACCAGAGGTACAGGTTAGAAGTAAAAAACGGGTCAGAGAAGTAAAGAGTGGGCAGCCAGAAAAGGAGCGGATGGAGAAGCAGTCCCTCTCACCCTTGCCTCCAAGTAATTTTCCAAGTCCTTCCAATCTACCTGCACATAGACACGGAGACGGGACCCACAAAGAACATGAACACCCAAGGCTTAAATAGCGCTACAAGCACTTGTAGTTGTCACAGCATCCTGGCCTCATTTTTCCAAATCCCAACCACCTCACAAGAGTAAGGAGAAGCACACGAAGGGCAGGCAGCATCCACTCACCTTAAAAGGATCGGAGTTGCTAAGTTCCCCTGAAGAAGAAAAAAGAAGGGGAAGGGTGTTTGATGCAGAGGTACAGACAGAGAACCCTGAAAATAACCAGAGAGGAAGTGGGGGTGACAGAAGGATCACAGGCCCTCCCTCATCCCCACTCCAAGCCCTGTAGTAACATAGCTAGCAGCACCCTGTGGGTCTAGCCCCACTTACCATTTTTGTGTTTTAGAGACTTGGATCTTCGAGGGGAATTAGGGTTCTGGAATGGGAGATACCATAGCTTTGGGGAAAGGGCAATGATAAGGGGGAGCCGAGAACCCAGGGAAGGAAAAAAGATTTGACAAAGAAACAACCTCAAACGAATACTATCCCTCCCAGTAAGACTGTCTGTCTAGATTCCCTCCCTCCCTCCCACCAACAAAACCTCTGGAGCTCCCATCCACCAGACACCCTTACTCCCAAACCCAGGGATGCCCCCCAGTGACCTCACACTTGAGTCAAAAGACCTGAGCACTCCCTGCCCAAAGGGTAGAGAGTATCTGTCCTTCACCCAAACTTCCCCCATGCTCGCCCCGGCTCTCACCTTGTCTGATTTTCTCTTCTTGGCTGGGGGACAACAGAACAAAGAACAGTTACTTTCACGGTCTCGTTCTCAGAGCATTCATGTTTTTAAGAACTGCATTCTTCCCCCATCACGACAGCTCAAGGCGAATGTATACTCCACTTCCATCTTCCCTCTTCACCCCAGCTTCTCCCAGGTTTCCCCAGATCCCCAAACACCTTTCTTCTCTGAGCCATAGGACCAGTCATTGTCATTGATGTCATCGTTGTCTTCTTGGTCACTCTCAGACTTGTTCATATTGTTGCTATTGGCAATCCTGCCCAGAGTTGAGAAGAAAAAGGGTCAAGGCTCTCACCCATCTGCACGTGAATTCACAGTGAAGCATGCAAGGACCAAGTGTGGCCCACCCTCTGTACCCTATCGGTGTCCCCATGAGACTACACTGAGGTACAAGTGGCCCGAGATGTGCATCACTGGGGCTGGAAGCGGGAGGTTCTCACCGACGGTTGGCGATCCGGCTGCTGTTGCGGCCCATTCCCAGGCACTTCTCCAGGTGGGGGGCAAAGCGGGAGGCAGCAATACTGCGGCTGCAGTTGGGGCAAACGCACTCCTTGCTCTTCCACTGGTTGAAAACCTGTCCAAAGATGTCCAACCCAGGCTGGTCCACGATCTCTGGGGACAGGAGAGGCGTGGCGATCAGAGCAGGCAGGGTACCCCAACTTCTTGTTCTCGCCTATGGTCCCAGGTTCTCTTTAAACTCATTCTTGCCTAAGCTCACAGGAGCTCCAGGCTCTGCAAATAGGGCAGTTTCCACAGAACCCTCTAAGCCCTTCCTAGGCAGAGCTAGACCACTCCCATTCCACCCTGAAGCTCACCAAAATCCTTCATGCTATCAGGATCTGTATCATCCAGGAAGAAGTAGCCACACTTGACAGCCCGGTGTACTTCAAAGCAGAATCCCAAACAAGAATCCTCGACCAGGTCAGCATATATCTCCTGAGCGATGGCCTGGGCCCCAGGAGAGAACACCAACATTCATGGTCACAAGGGTAGCACCCTGCCTCGAATGAACAACTCTGGCCAACAGAATCTCCTGGCCCTGACCAAACATGCTGCCTTCTTTGCCACTTTCCTGACCTTGATTTTTGAGTTCCTTCTTCCTCCCAGATCCTTGGGCCTTTTCAGCTGTTATTCCCTCTAAGGAACAAGGCTGACTATCCAAATTCCTCCTTTGGCATAGATGCCAGATTTAGCGACGCAGAGACATCAAGAGAAAGAACTGGAGGCACACGTGGGGGAGCCCTCACCTCTAGTTTGCTGTTATCCAGGCCAGACAAAGACATTTCCTCCATTTTCATTTGTAAACTCTTGTGGAGACGGCGCTCTGACTGCTCATAGCACAGCGGGCGGCAACACGGCTGCACACATGGAGGTGGGGGTGTTGGTGTGAGTCCAAGACACCTCCAGAGACTGCCACCTCCCCTCCCCACCTCCAAGCCCAGGGCTTAATCCTGGCATCAGAGTGTCTCCCCCCAACCCCCCAAGGCTCCGGTTCCTTAAGTCTATAGTCCTTCAGGGCCTGAAAAGCAGAGGTGGCCTAGTCCTTCCCAGGCCTTAGCTCAGGCCCTGAACTATACTGCCTTGCCAATCAGACTCTAGGTCTACAGGAGGCAGCAGCTCATCCCAGGTACCCAAAACTCAAACCCCTCTTTGATACCCATGGTGCAATGCAGCAGGGGGAGGAGAAGGAACTCTAAGGCCTCAAAGCAAACCCACAGGGTGTGGCAAAGAACTGCACAGACTCCTCAAGACAACCCCGTTTCCCTAAGGACTGTCAGAGTCACCTCTGCTTTCAGCCAGGATGTCCACTTGGGGGGGTACTGCTACCAGAAGTAGGAATGGCCCTAACACCCTACAACCTTCACCCCACTGTCTTCTCTTAAAATAAGCCTGCCACTCTACGAGAGGAACAGAGCCCACAGAAGCCTACAGGCAAAGGGCATTTCTCGACACCAAGAACATGAGCAGAGGAGAGTCCCGTGGTACGCACGGGAGGAGTGGGCACTCCCCTTACCTGTTCTTTTAGATCGCACCCTCCCTCCCTCAGGACCAGCCCGGAAGTCTCTCCAAGAGCCCCAAAGTCCAGAAAACCCAACCGTAGGATTTAGAAACAGTGCCCACAGTTCCGGGCCCCACTGAACAGTGGGTACGAGTTTAAGGAGCTGCCGGCCTCGAGTGGGGTGGGGACTGACAAATGAGCCAGGGGCACTGGGAAGGGGAGCAGGCCGTGTCGAGGCTCTTCTCCCGTCCTTGCGGCACTGCTGCTGCATCATACCGACTAGGGGGAGGAGAGCCAAGCCGCCCAAGGCCGGCGGCGGGCCGGGACAGACCGACCCCCAGAGAGTAAGCAGAGTGGGACACGTCCCGACCCCTCTAGGTCGCCGCCTGCCCAGATCCCAGACGGGCCGGGGAGAGGATTCCGGGAGGGTGTCTCTATTGTCCCGGGGGCTGGGGCCTGGCTCCCTAACAAAGGCCCCGCGCCCCCTCCCCGGCCGGCCCTGCCCCGCCCAAGGAGGACCCTGCCAGGGGGAGACCGGGGGGCCCCGGCCCGGCCGGGAAGCCGGGGAAAGCCGGGCGTTTCCGCGTCGGCCCTGGGGGAGGGGAAGGGGCGCTGACCCAGACCTGGGGGGGAGGGGGCCCAAGCCCCGCCTCGGGCCCCGCCCCCCGCCCCCCGCAGGCCCCTCCCCCGTCCCTGTTCCGTACTCACCCCGCCCGGGGGGCCGCGCCGGGGCCCGGCGGCCTCTCAGGGCCGCGTCCTCCGGCGGCGGCGGCGACGGCGGCTGCTCCGGAGCCCCATGTCCGTCGGTCCGTCCTCGCCTCTCCCCGGGGCCCGGGGCCCGGGGCCGGGGGGTCGGGCTGCCCCCCCGCCTCGCCGCCTCACCGGGCGGCCATGGCCCCTTCCCCTCCCTTCTCGTCCCGTCGCCGCCTCCTCCTCCTCACCTCACCCCGCCCGCGCGCAGTCCGCGCGCCGTCCGCGCGCCCCTCCCCCCGCCCCCCACTCCAGCCCGCCTCTCCCGGGCGGGGGGTGCGGCGCGAGCCCGGAGCGCGCGCGCGTGCCGCGACCGGAGGATGGATGGATGGAGCGAGCGAGGACGCGAGCGTGCGCGCGCGCGCCCCTCTCCCCCCTCCCTCGGCGCGGGCGCGAGGCCAGGCGCGAGCGCGCTCCAACCTCCTCCTCTTCCTCCTCCCGCCCCTCCTCAACACCCCGCCCTCGCCCTCCCTTCCTCTTCCTCCTTTCGCTTTCGCGCGCCCAGCGACTGCTCGCGCCTGCTAGAAGGGCCCGAGCGCGTGCATCTGCCCTGCGGCCGCAGCTCGGCAGCATTTGCTCCAGGGGGCGGGGACCGGGAGGGGAGGAGGGGCGCCACGCCGCCGTCCAAAGTACCGGCGGACGGGAACTGGGGCGGGGAAATGGGCGGGGCCTCCGTGGACAAGTTCGACCAATCGCAGAGTGTCCTGGGCCCACGAAGCCCAATAGGCTTGAGGTGGGTGGGGCAGCGTTCAAGGTGAGGTGCGCGGTGCGCCAGGGGCGGAGACTTGGTGCGGTCCCGGCCGGCTCAGGGGCGGAGGCAACGGGGTGGCGTCGAAAGAGAGCGCCGGCTCCCAGCCGAGCCTGGGACGCCTTCCGGCCCAGGCATCCCCGCCCTTCCCGCGGGGCTCCCAGCTCTGCTCCCCGGCCGCTCCCCACTTTGACCCCGAGGCATACAGTCAGTTGTGTGAGGAGTCTGGGCTTGAAATGGGGTGCAGTTAGGCGCTCAGGAAGGAACACCCTTAAAAGGTGTTGGTCTGCATTCGTTCTGTGCGTTTCTGAGTGGGTCACTAGCCACCCCAGGCCTCCGAACCGAGAAGAGCTAAAGGGAAAAGATCCACTGCCGAGCGCAAGCTGCGTCCTTCTGAGCGGAGCGCGCTCCCGCCCTTATCCTAATTTAGATCCCACACCTGCTCGCCTTTCCTGCTTCCGGAGCCCACGCTGGACCCTCCACCTCTCAGACAGCCGGCTTGGCACGGGCCAGATTCTGCCTACACTAAATGCTGCTCCGCTGGGAGGGCCCTTATCCGCATACTCTTGCCTCCTTAGTTTCGGGAGGAAAGGTCTTTTTCTCAGCCACCGAAGGTGTTTAGATTTGCGCTCACATCTACGTGGCTGTGTCTGCTGCCTCGACGCTGTTGCGTGACAGCCCTCTAACATCATAAAACTAAACCCTGAAATCACTTACTTTGAGGCCATCCTTGGTACTTCACTCTTCAGCAAGCATTTATGGAGATCGTTGGTAGATAGTTAGAAGCGGTTAAAACCACATTAGTTCTGAATTTAACTTGGTGGACCAGGCAAAAGAGCTTTTTCTAACTCTCTTGTCCACTACCAGAGGGCATAATGAGTATTTAACTCATTGGAAAGACAATTAAGTTTATGCCCAGCCACTCCTTTTACCACAACCCGAAGGAGGTAGAGGCAGGAGGATTTCTGTGAGTTGAGGCCAGCCTGATCTACATAAATGCTTCCAGGGCTACATAGTGAAACTCTGTCTCAGAAACAAAACAAGCTAACATGCAAGTCAGCGTCTGACAGACTCTTAGGTGTCTGGTAATCTTAACTTGTATTGTCTTTTGTTTTTACTCCATTGACACATGGTCTCATTATGTAGCCCATCCTGCCTCGGTCTCCCAAATGGTGAGTGCAGGGATTACAGTATTATGTTGTTATATCAATTGTTACTCTGGTTTTTTTTTTTTTAAACTGGAGAGATGGGTGTGGGTGTTGGGAACCAAACGTTTGTCCTTTTGGCTGTGATCGTAACCTCTGCAGGCTGAGCCGCCTCTCCAGCATTGGTTGTGATTTCAGTTTTCCTTCTATTTTTAAATGATTCTTTATGATGTCTTCATTACAAAGCTAACATTAAAAAAAAAAAATGTTAACAGCACAATCCGGATGCTGAGAGACAAAGATGGAAAGTCACAGTCTCCCCGGGGTAGGAAGACATGGAGGAAAAGAATTGAAAATTCCTGTGATTAAAAAAGGAAAGAGGCTTACAGGGTTCAAACGTGGGTAGAAGACATACATCAAGGGATGAAAGAGAATGATCAGAAAAGGCCACCACGGTGGCACCTACATAATGTGACTCAGATTGAACATCAGCACTGAAACAAAAATAATGTGGCCAGGTGTGGTGGCAGAGGCAGCCTGATCTCTGAGTTGGAGGCCAGCCTGGTCAAAGTCTCTTTCTGTCTCATTACATAGTGGCACCCTGGAGAGAGGGGGCAGGGGGAAAGAGAGAGAATGAATATGGATTAGGCTAAGGGCTGGCTGGAACATGAGATGTGAGGGGCAGTCAACAGCAGCAGGTTATGAGCAGACTAGAAGATCATACAGGTTCGAGCATATGGTGGAGTTTGTGCGGTTGAGCCATACAGATGTTGAGGAGAGCTGTGGGCATCGTCTGCCCAGACTTGTATGTATGCAACATCACTCTATTCTGGAGTCTAGCTGGCTGACCTCCCTGTGTGGAGTGAAGGAAAGGGAGACTCTGAAGGGCTGGAGAGATGGCTCAGCGGTTAGGAGCACTGACTGAGGGGTTGGGGATTTAGCTCAGTGGTAGAGCGCTTGCCTAGCAAGCGCAAGGCCCTGGGTTCGATCCCCAGCTGGGGGGGGGGGCGGGGGGGGAAGCACTGACTGATCTTCCAGAGGTCCTGAGTTCAATTCCCAGCAACCACAGGGTGGCTAACAACCATCTGTAATGGGATCTGATGCCCTCTTCTGGTGTGTCTGAGAACAACTACAGTGTACTCATATAAATAAAATTTTTAAAAAATCTTGAAGACAGAGAACTTACTAGAGGACATGACAAGATGATAGATTTGATTTCAGAGAAACTAGGGCCACTTTGGGACAGAATAGTACAGACTCAAAAGACGGTCGAGCTTAGATCAGGAGCAGCAGGAGCCAGGCTTATGGGAGTGGCCAGAATATGGCCTCAGACCTCACTGGTTCCTCACCTCCATTTCAGGAGTTCTTGCACTAATACTGTTTGTTTTTCTTTATCAAAATGAAGTCCTTCATCTCCTTGCCTTGGGGCATTTGTATATTCAGAAGAACCCTTTTGGCTCCTCCTGTTTCTCTGAATGTATCCCCATAAGGCCACCAGCAGCCATCCTCACACCCAACTTTTTTTTTTTTTTCCGGAGCTGGGGACCGAACCCAGGGCCTTGCACTTGCTAGGCAAGCGCTCTACCACTGAGCTAAATCCCCAACCCCCACACCCAACTTCCAAGTAATGGACCATCCAATTCATTGAGCATTTGGCCATGGCTGCTGTATGGTGATCTCTGGGCGCATGGCCTGGTTCTGTACCAGTTAATAAAGACTTAGTATTTAATCAGCCTTAGCTGATTCTGCTGTGTGTGAGGCCTTGGGGTTACAGTAAGGAGAAAAGGAGACACAGAGGCCTTGTATCTTGTAGCAGTAGAACTTGCAGTCCTACTGACATAGAAGAGACAAGTGTGAGGAAGGAGTCCAATCTGCTGAGGAAACAAAGGGCAGAAGGAAGCACCACCTGCCTGCAGTGTCTGAAAAGCCCACAAGAGGGCACTAGATCCCCTAGACCTGGAGTTACAGACAGTTGTGAGGCCCCATGTGGGTGCTAGAACTTGATCCTGGGTCCTCTGGAAGAGCAGTCAGTGATGTTAACAGTGAGCCTTCTCTCTAGCCCAAGACAGATTTTCTTTTTCCTTTTTTTTTTTTTTAAGATTTATTTATACCAGAAGAAGGCGTCAGATCTCATTACAGATTGTTGTGAGCTACTGTGTGGTTGCTGGAATTTGAACTCAGGACCTTGGGAAGAGCAGTCAGTACCCTTAACCACTGAGCCATCTCTCCAGTGACTTTATTTTCTTAACAATTGTTTTTGTTGTTGTTTGAGGCAAGCTCTCCTTACATAAGCTGGCCTTGAGCTCACAGAGATCTCTATGCCTCTACTCCACTGCTGTAGGATTAAAGCATATTCCACCACTCTCACTCTTAGACTCTTAAAGGATGTCCTGAGCCAGGTGGCTGTGGTGCACGCCTTTAATCCCCACATTGGAAAGGCAGGGGCAGGCAGATTTCTGTGAGTTTGCAGGCCAGCCTGGTCCTCCAGGACAGTCAGGGGTACACTAAGAAACTCTATCTAGAAAAACCAAATAAATAAATCAATAGAAAAGGATAAATAAACTAAAGAAATAAACAGAGTCCTGAATCACTAGGCAGAGAGGCTGGTGAAATGCTTGTCTGGTAAGTATGAGGCCTTCAGTTCAATTTCTAGAACTTTAGTGAAAAAAAGTCAGATGGGGTGCCACATGGAAACCCAGAGCTGGGAAGGTGAGAGCAGACAGGTCAATGGTTCACTGGGTCGCTGGGTCACTGGCCAGCCAGACAAACAGGCAACTTGCACATGAGAGACTCTCAAAAGAAAAGTAGGCAACATCTGAGGAACCACATTTGGTATGAACTCCATGCTCCACATATATACAACATATCCGAGGCAGAATACTAGAGTGTGTGTTTGAGCCATAGAGAACTTGTATGGCTGGAGCTGGGACGGAGCAGCCAGCAGAAGTGTTAGACCTGCCCTTGCCCTCACGGCCTGTGGTCTACAGTTCATCAGTCCCTTACTCGTGGCATTTTTTCTTTTTTTTTTTTTTTTCTTTTTTCTTTTTTTCGGAGCTGGAGACCGAACCCAGGGCCTTGAGCTAAATCCCCAACCCGGCATTTTTTCTTAAATGTCAAATTTATGCAAGAGCAATTTAGATGCCAGGTGACTGTGATGAACACGCAAGTTAAGTGTCTTCAACTTGGGGACAGAGATCACAAACAGGTAAATCCACAAGCGAGGAGATGAAGGCCTCTAGAGACTGTGGTTGTCTGTGAGATGACATTTGAGCTGAGGCCTGGAAAATGAGAAAATCAGCCTTGTGGATTGATAGAACACAATTCCAGGCAGAGAGCAAGAAGTGCAAAGAAGACAGCCATGGTGTCACCCAGCCCTCAGGAGGCAGAGCCAGGCAGATCTCTGAGCTTAAGGCCAACCTGGTCTACAGAGCAAGTTCCAGGACAGCCAGGGCTACACAGAGAAACCCTGTCCCAATAAAAACAAAGGCCAAAGACACTCTGATACCACATACTTGAGTTACAGAAGACAGAACTCTTGGCTGGACCATTGGGAGTGATTAGGGAGAATGTGGTGAAAAGAGAGAGAAAAGTATGTGTGTGTATGTATGTATGTATATATGTATGTATGTAGCCATTTTGAGGCAGAATCTTTTTTTTTTTTTCAGAGCTAGGGACCGAACCCAGGGCCTTGCACTTGCTAGGCAAGCGCTCTACCACTGAGCTAAATCCCCAACCCTTGAGACAGAGTCTTATGTAGTCCAGACTGGCTTCAAACTGACTGTGTAGCCAAGGATGACCTTGAATTCCTCGTCATCATACTGCCACCTCTCAATATTGGGATTACAAGGAGAGGCTACTGGGCCAGTCTTCAAAAACATGGTCTTTATTTTTGCGGTGCCAGGGATGGAACCCGTAGACTTGTGCACATCAGGCGCTTGCACTCTGCCCCTGAACCACATCCCCAATCCCCGCAATAAGGTCTGACTAGAGAAGTAATCACAATTCCTGGTTGGTTGTTTTGGAGACAAGTTCTCTCTGTGTACCCCAGGATGGCCTAGAACATGGAATGCCTCAGTGCCAACCTCCAACCTTCCAGGTTGTCACACGATGGGGGGAAAAAGAAACACACACTGAGTGTTGGGATTTCAAATACATGTCACCACACCTAGGCTTTTTGTTTGGTTTTGTTGTTGTGTACAGTCATTTTAGAGCAGTTATTTATTTATGAGACAGGGTTTATAGTAGCCCTAGATGGCCTCAAACTTACTATGTAGCTCAGGATTTCCTGAAACTTGTAATTCTCCTGCCTCAGCCGACCAAGTCCTGAGATCTCACAACGAGCTTCTCTCCCCACAACCTTTCTTTCTTCCTTGCAACTAGGTCTGTCCATAATGCACAGGCTGGTTTTGAACTCCTGTACTCAAGTAACCGTTCTAAGAAGCTTCTAAGCAGTACCACAGGTAAGCTCCACCTTAGATTTGTGTGTTTGGGTTTTTGAGATAGGCTCAGGCTGGCCTTCAATCCTGGGCAGTCTTCCTGACCCACCCTGGGTCAGGAAGTACTGGGATTACAGTGATATCTCATCACGCAGTTTCAAATTTGGCTTTTAAGACAATTATGCCTGCTGCATGCAGAACATACTTATTATAAGGAACAAGACTAAGCGAGAAGATGAACTCCAGGTCTTTCCAGAAACTGAGCAATGGCGGTGGCAAAAAGACGGAAATGTCCCCGTGGAGAGGCGAGACAGGTTTAGGGAGGGAAATAGCTTCAGGTGATAGATTAGGCACAGAAGTGAGGCAGGGAGAGAGGCCTGGAGACTGATACCTTGATCTCACAATTTCAGATCTTAGATAACTTTATGCTACTGTCGCAAAGTACGGCAGACTGGGTACATTATAAACCATAGAAATATAGCTTCCGGGGTTGGAGATTTAGCTCAGTGGTAGAGCGCTTACCTAGGAAGCGCAAGGCCCTGGGTTCGGTCCCCAGCTCCGAAAAAAAAGAACCAAAAAAAAAAAAAAAAAAAAAAGAAATATAGCTTCCATACCTCTTATCAGCACAATGGGACTGTGGATGGACAAGCATCTAAAGCATCTACAGGACGGGGGAAAATGTGGCCAAACTCACCCTTTTCACCAGGTTCTCAAGTCCCATAATGCTTTAATCCATTTCTGAGGGACAGTCTCCTGTAATCATATCATCTCCTGGAAGTCCCACTTCATGGGGCTGAGACAGATGGCTCAGCAGGTAACACCACACACACACACACACACACACACACACACACACACACACACACAAATTTTTAAAATGTCCCACCCCTTCACTACTGTTTTCATTGTAACCCTCAACTTGAGTTTGGAGGAGACAGAAAGCAGTGCCTGCAGATGCCCCCTTTTATTTGGGGAGGCAATCTCGCTTCATAGCCCAGGTCGGTTTTGAACGCATGGCTCTTCTCTAACTTCGGCCTCTGGAGTGCCGAGATTTAAGGCATGTGATACCATGCCTGCCTGGTTGGATAAACCCTTTTGGATGTCTTCCTGTGGGTAAAAACTAGAGGTTCAGGAGAGATACATGAAAACCAGGAAGAATGACTAGCGAGGGCTATCTGAAGCAGTCAGGGAGTGGGGCATGAGCAAATGTCCCCTGGAGTAATGCTTACGCTAATGACTGGAGAGCAGACTCTGGGGAATGAGTGGGGACTTCTGAAGTGCGGACAGGAACTGAATGAAGTGTGGAGCGGCATCAATGGGGAGCTTTTTGCATAGGTCCACTTTTCATCCAGCTCCCTGTCCAGGAACCTAGTCCAAGCCTGTGCCCGCAAGGCAGGTCTTAATCCAGACAGTAAGTCCTCTGCTTCCAGCAAGTTCCCGTCTGGGTAAAGTTAAGGGAGTCACAGCTAAGCCTGGCTCTTCCTAAGCCATCTAAACGGGCTTGCAAGGCCTGGATGAAGCCTTCACCCCAGTGGTTAATTATGTTTCCTAAAGCAGCTGAAAACATCTACTCTGTAACTTCCCTAGCCCAAGTGAACAGGGAACTGAGAAAGCTTGGGAACAAAGAGGAAGGTAGGGGGGTTGGGGATTTAGCTCAGTGGTAGAGCACTTGCTCAAGGCCCTGGGTTCGGTCCCCAGCTCCGGAAGAAAAAAAAAAAAAAGAGAAAGGTAGGTCACCTGTAGAAATCTTCAGGAAAATGGCTCCAGAAAGGACAAGCTGATTTCATCAAGGGCTTTATGTCAAGTCTGTTATTGGGTCACCCTGCCACCCACTTACTTATTCCAGTGACCAGACGAAAAGTCAAACCTTTGTTTCTCACTTTATTATACAAAAAAAAAGGAAAACAAAACCTCCACGGCCGGCCTTAATCTGGGACAGTCATGTTTAAGCCGCTCCCACGGTACAAATATTCAAGTGTGGTGGTTGTTGAAACCTACAAAATACTCCTTAAATATTAGAAAAAGAAGGGTCCCAGTGCTGAAATATACCCTGGGCAACCTCTGACAGCACCAACACCCCCCACCCCCAGTCCTGTCTGTAAGAATTTCCCAATACTTGAAATGGGAGGAACACATGTCGTGTTCAAAGTTGTTTCTAAGTGAAAACACATTTCACTCAAGTGTAACAGTCCGGGGTGTTCAAACAAGGAATTGGGGTTCTCTGTGCAAGCCCTCTCGGGAACATAAGACCCTGGTACTAAATTGTAGAATAAGGACCGTGTATGTATGTGTGTGGCTGGGGTGGGGAGGGGATAGGAGGGAGTCTTCTCTTTAGGAATCTCCACCACACAGTCCAGGTCTTTGCCTTCAAGGACAGGCAGCTGGGCTGCAGGCTTTCTGTGGAGAGCCTACTTTCCACCCCTGGCTTTCATTCAAGAGGCAAAAGGTGGGGCAGCACAAAACCCAACTGCATGAACAAAAAAATCTGGCCAACATAGTAAGAATGAAAATCACCACAGGTAAGGTGACTTGGCTTAGAAAGTCAAGGGGCTGACCCTAGAAGGTCCAAAGCTACTAACAAGGGGTAGAGGACCAGTTGCACAAAGTACTTTCTGCAGCCCCGTCCCCAGATTACAGGGGTGGAGGCAGGAGAGGGGGAGCAGACCTGAGAAATCAAAGGAAATGGGGGGTGGGGGGTGGCCAGAGGACATGGGGCAAGGCAGGGAACATGTAGGTAAAAGATCTCAGGACACATCCTGAAGCCCAGGGGATCAGAGAAAAGCTTTTAAGGCTCACACCATGGTCTGTCCCTCCCACTTTCCTGCTGGACAGCACAGACCTGCAGCAGCTTAGGGATACATGGCCTTGGCAGAGGCAAACTCGTATAGGAAGCATCAGGTGGTTTCTGTGCCCTGCACCATGGACACAGAGGGCAGGCACAGTGGAAGATTGCAGGGAGGGGCAGCCTTGGTTTGTTCCTGCTAGGGGCATCATCTCCCATCCCCCTTTACCAACCCTTTTTCCAGATTCAAAGAGGCCGGTTCTAGGATAGATACAAACACACACACACACACACACACACACACACACACTCTTACACTTTCTCTCTTATCCACCGGTGCACCCATGCTCTATCTGTCTGAATGTCTTTCACACACACACACACACACTCACTCACTCTCCTATCCACAGGTACACCCATGCTCTGTCTGTCACACTCACACACATATACTCTGTCCTATCCACAGGTGCACCCATGCTGTATCTGTTTGTCTGTCCTGTCTCTCTGCCACACACACACACACACACACACACACACACACACAGTGCTTCACACACATCCTACGCATATCAAGACCATTTTTTAAGTCTCAATCCACCCCACCCCAAGCCCTCCCACTCCCAGAAATGACAACAGAGACGGCAGCCGAGATCGGTAGGAAACGTCTCGTTGACAGCTCAGAGCTTAAAAAAAAATATATACACATATATAAAAAACACTCTGCCCCTCCCCCACGAACGGGTCCTGGCAGCTCCTTCCTGCAGGGGCAGGGAAGAGGGACACGGACGCTGCCTGCTTTCTCGAAGGCAGCACCTTTCTCCCCCTCCGGTTCAATGTGGGGGTCCAGGTGGCAAGCCCGTCTGGGAAGGCCCCCCTGAACATCCACCTTGCGGCAGGCTGCAGACTCGGAGGGCCTCACCAAACTCTTTAGAACACGCTCCCACCCCCAAACTCTCCGGTCCACTGTCCATGCCGGAACTGCAAGTGCAGAAGAGGGGCGGGGCGGGCCGGTCCAGTGCTGGCTCAGTCTGATGGTTGTTGTCCCTGGAGAACCTCTGCAGCTGACGCTCCAAGGCTGCAGAGTCCTAGCCTGGGCTCACGCAGCCTCCTACCCCACTGAATTTTTTTTTTAAAGGAAAGAAAGAAAGTGGGGGAGTCTGGGGGGGACAGGGGACAGAACATAGGGGGAGACAAAGGTGGTCAGTTGGGGAGGTAAGCTCTGCAGCGGCTCTCCTTGGCTGCCTGCCTGCCCGCCTGCCTGGGGTGGAGGCGGAGCCTCAATTGGAGTCAGAATCTGAGGAGTCCCCTGAAGATGAGGAGCTGGAGCTACTGCCCTCAGATTCGTTGTCTTCATCCTCGTCGTCATCCTCGTCGTCATCCTCGTCGTCGTCATCATCCTCATTCTGGGAGAATAAAAACCCCCGTAGTCACCACCGGGCCCTCCCTGTACTACTCTACGACCCTCCCTCCCACCACGCCATGGACCCGCCCACGCACCTCATCCCCGTCCTCGCTTTCATCTTCACTGCTCGACTCAGAAGAATCCCCACCGTCCTCGGACGAGTCGCCGTTCTCATCATCTTCCTCTTCCTCCTCGTCGTCATCATCATCATCTTCCTCATCGTCGTCTTCCTCTGACTCCTGGGAGGTGTGGAGGCATCAGCAGCCGGATACATCCACCTTGCCGGACCCTGCCCAAAGCCACCCGCTCATTTTGGAGGAGCTCCTTACCGACTTGGACTGCAGGGTGGTCCGGCTAGACTTGGGGTTTGGGCCTCGAAGCTTAGTCATGTTCTTACGTTTCTGACAGAAAGGATGGGAAGAGAGCGGAAGTGAGTCCCAGCCCCTGCAGAGTCCCCCCAACCTCCCCCACCACTGCCTTGCTCATGCTCACATTGGAGATGTATTCTTTGTATGCTGCGCGGTCCTGGGGAGATAGGCTCTGGGGAGAGAGAACTGGGGATTAGATCAACCCCGTCCTGTGGCTGGCTGCATATGCAGACGTTCACTGGGCAGAGCCCCCATCTATCTCGACACTCAACCTCCTATACTTTGGGTCCCTGCAGAGAGCTCTTAGGGGCTCAGAACATAGCTCCTGATTCTGTCACAAGCACTGTTCTGAAGTATCCTGAATCGAATTTTCTTTTCTTTTTTTTTTCTTTTCTTTTTTTCGGAGCTGGGGACCGAACCCAGGGCCTTGCGCTTACTAGGCAAGCGCTCTACCACTGAGCCAAATCCCCAACCCTCTGAATCGAATTTTCATAGCAACCCCCACCCCCTGCCCCCAAACCGCTATGTCCGAACTGTAGCTCTGCACTTTCGGCTTCTTTAACTGCAAAGTCTCCCCCATGACTCACGAGGCCTAGCATTAACCCTACCCAGACCCAAGTCTTTGAGCCATGGTCGAAATGACAGAGACTGACAAAATTCTTGAACATTTCATTCCCGCCATCTCTCTGGGTCTTTGGTTAACCTATTTTGAGTGACAGGCAATTCTCCCTGGACAGATCTGACCATTCAACCAAAGCCATGGAGACTGCCAGAGACTGACAGCCTAGCCAGGTCCTAAAAGTCTCCTGGTCTTGACTGGAAGGAAGAACATGCAGTCTACTTGAAATTTCTACTATGTGACCTTGGCAAATGATTTAATTCCTTGGCTTGCTTAGCTTTGAGAATGTCAGTACCCATTGCCCTGCAGGCCTCGGAATTGCTGTAGAGTTATGAACAAGGACGGCTCAAGCGACCCTCCCTCCCCTTCCAAGGTGCACGGCCCCTCTCTCTCACCTTGACCCAGAGGTCCAAGTGCACCTTGTACTGCCTCTGCTGTTCCTCAGCCAGCTTCTTATAGTGCTCCTTCTGGCTCTGGGAGATGCGCTGCCAACGGCTGCCGATCTCCACCATGCGCTCCTTGAGTGGCAGGTGATTTAGTTCCCCATTGGACAGCAGCTCCTGGGAGAACTTCTGGTAACCGTTCCTGCAGCATGGGTGACAGGTACAGTCAGGGTCCTAAGTGAGTCCCCCTCTAGTTGGGTCTACACCAAGAGTGGCTCGAGCTTCAGGCTTACATAGGCGGTTTCTTGGGCTCTCCCTGGAACTTCATCTTCTTGGAAGAGTTCGTAGCAGCTGGAGGGGCCCGCATCTCACTTAACTCTCTCTGTGGAGAGACACGGAAAGGTCCCATTGACACCCACACTCCCCACCCCACCAGCAGGGGAGAAACTGCATGGGATAAAAAGCAGGAGGATCGGAGGTTGGTAGTGGTAGCCAGTTGGGATCTAGTGCAAGACTCTTCTTGAAGCAACTGCTGAACAAAGTCTACATCAAGAGGACCATTTCGAATTGCTTTTTGAATGAAGTAGGGTCCTCTCAGGAATCACCCAAGAGCCTAGAACCTTGACTCCCGCCTACCCTACGACAGGCCGGAAGTTAGAGACACTGGCTCAGGGCCCAAACCAAAGCTGGCCCTTCTGACCCAGCAGCCGTTTATTGACATGGCGGCAGCCCAGGCCCCTCCCCCACCCACCTCATATCGTTTTTGGTCTTCTGCAGCCTTCTTAATCCACATGAGCTTCTCCTTCTTCTCCATGTTGTTCCACGTCATCTCCATGGCTTTCAAGGCTTTCACCCGGTCATTCTAAGATACAAACCAGGGGTGTATCAGTTGTGGGAGGGGTTCTGTTGCTGGAGACCATAAACCAATCCTTCGTCACTCTCTGCTACCTTAAAGCGGGCCAGATAGTCTCCGATGACACTCTGCTGCCAGATCTCCTCAGCTCTCTTGGGCGACTCTGGCAACTTGCCCCTATCTTCACGCTCTCCACCAGGCTTCCTCTCGGACTGTGCCTTCAGCGCGGCCTCCCGGGCCTTATATTTAGCCTATAGAAAAAGCAAGGACATTAGCATTAACGCCACCCCTAGGGGGCGCGCTAAGCCCGCCCAGCATTTGAAGCAGGCTCCCTGTTAGGAGGGCGGGGCCGGCAGAAGCCTTGGGCAGCAGTGACGTCCCTTAGGCTCCGCCCCAACCATGAGGCAGCTCTCCGAAGGAGCAACAACCCAGGCTGAAAGCTTCCCTTCTTCCGGCTCTCTAGGCTCCCGCCCCAGCATATCTGAGTCTGGGCACACGTGTGATCCACTTTGGGTGCGGGGGAGCGGCTTTAAACGCGCGCATGAAAGTGGCCCAGGAGACCCTTAGAGAAGATTAATGGAGGTTTCTCCAAAGGCCTGACCTTCTTCTTCTCGGACAAGTCGTTCCACATGCGGGCCAGCAGGCGGGTCAGCTCACTTTCTGAGAGCTCAGGTCGTTCCTCCTGAAGCTGCCTTCTCTTCTCCTCTGAGAAGATGAACATGGCAGACACAGGCCGCTTGGGCTTCTCCGAACCACCCTAAGGGAAACACAGAGTATCAAAGGTACAAGAGCCATTAGCTTCACTTGAGCGGCTCCATCCCAGTCCCCGTCTGTCCCCACTGTCTTGTGGCACTCACTTTGCCACCTTCCTGTGAAGGCTTCTTGGAGGCTGGACTGGTGGTCTGCTTCTTATTGATGTTCAACATCTTCTCCTCTCCCAGGACCCGCTGCTGCTCTTCCTCTGGCAAGCTCTGGGTAGGAATAAGGACATGAGGCTGCAGCAGGCAGGCTTCAAATGCCTCCAAATGCACCCTCCGCCCACCTCAAGGTGGTGCTACTCACCTCAAGGAACCGCAGCAGCTCCACTTCATAATCTTTCTTTTTCTAGAAAAGTAAGGGGATTCAGTCAGTTGGAGACAGCCTCCATTACTCTGGGGCAGTAATCCTCAGTGGGCCCCTAGGGACTGGGTGTAACCTTCTCACCCCCTGACAATGGCAGCCAAGAGGCCTGAGCAATCTACTTTGACAGACAGGGAGGCTGAGCACAAGCTGAAAGCAGGTAGCCAAGGCACCTGTAATCAGTGATTAACTGAGCCCAAGTAGGGCAAACCTCATGCTTGAATCCCCAAGTCAAGACCCAGAGATCAGGGTGGCCTGGCCCCTGCCCTTGCGCACCTGGTCACACTTCTTGTGATAAGCATCCTTTTCCTTCTGGGAGAGCAGCTTCCACTGCTGGCTGCATAGCACCATGCGCTCTGTGCTGGGCACATCCTTCATGTTTGCCATGAGCTCTGCACAGTACAGGGAGTAGCTGTTCCTACAGAATCCAGAGGGAGGCATGCCCATGAGCGAATGGACAATAGGTCATCAGGAGGCCGAGTTCAAGTTCTTCACTAACTCCCCGACTGCCCACGAGCCCACCCACCCAGGGCAGTGCTCACGGAGGTGGCTTGGTGGGTCGTCCATCAAATTTGTCCTTGAGCTGGCGTTCGGCCTTAGTGAGGGTAGACTTGGTGATACCTTCCTCGCTGATGTTTAGCTCAGGGTGCTTCTGGATATAATCACGCATAATCTCCTGCAGAGTGAGGTAGGAGAGCGGAGGGTAACGGGGTGTGGGGTTAGCTGGGACACCATAAGGGGGAGAGCCGCTGGGGAGGGGGAGGCAGGGAGCAAAGCTGGGGATGGCCGAGTGTCTGTGTGTCTGCTGTGTCATTTGCAATATGGTGTCCTGCTCTGCCCTAGCCTGAGATCTCTCGGTGGGATGGGGCTCGTGAGATGGTAGGGGCAGAGGCGAGGGGCCCAAAAGGCCCCTCCCTCAATAGAAGGTCAGGGAACCACTGCCACGTGCAGAATGCAGTGGCACAAGTCAGAGGGCAAAGGCTCGTGAAGAGCCGGATGGGGAGGAGCGCAGCGGAAGCCTAACCTCGTACTCCTTCCGCTGCTCCAGGGCCTTATGAATCCATTTCAGCCTCTTTTTGTCCGAGAGCTGAGACCACTGCTTCCCCAGGGAGTCCTTCACCTCCTTCGTAGTGGCCTGCAAACCAAAAGCCGTCAGACACACACAGGCAGCCAGGGGCAGGGGAGGGGGGGAGAGGGGCACAGAGGCCCCGCCCCCTCGGGCCACAGGAGGTCACGCAAGTGTCCACCACAGGCTAGGAAGGTAGGGTGGAGAGGCAGGGATCCGCCTTGGTGCAAGGGACAGGCTCACACACACGCTCATTCGCACGCCAGCTGGCCCAGGCCCTGTCCATGCAATACCCGCCCTGGGGAGGGGCCTCCTCTCCTGCTCCCCTGCACCAGACCCAGCCACCAGGCGCGGCTCCCCCCTTGCCACCGCCGTGTGCCCTCCACCCCTACCCTTTGGCCAGACACTCACATCCGGCCGCACTTTGAGATACACCTTCTTCTCATGGGTGTACCACAGTTGCTGGGGAGTTTTGGGCTTCTCGGGGATGTCCGACTTCTTGGCATTCTGGATAAGGTCAGGGTGATCCTCCCTAGCCAGGGGACCGGAGTAAGGGTCAGCAGGGGACACCGCTTTAGGGCAGACCCCAACTAGCTGCCCAAGGTAGGCCTTTTAGGTCTTCCTGCGGGAGCTCGGTGGAAGTCAGTGGCTGGCGACCTGTCCCTGCCCCTGAACCTGACACTACAGTCTACATAAGACTTCCAGGGTTCATGGACGGTCAGTTCTAGTCTCTCCAGCCAATATGTTTAACCTACCACACCCAATGCCCCATAGCCCTCCTCTGCCTTACCTGAATCGGGCCAGGTTTCGCTCGAACTCCTGTTTCTCCCTCTGGAAGTCCTGAATATATTTCATCTGAGGGGAGGAGGGGATGGGGTCATCCAGGACCCAAGGCCTACTTCACCCAGATCTAGAAAAAGCCACCCTCCTCTCTGACTGCCTTGCTTCCTGCTAATATTTTAGATGTTTGGCTCCTCTGCTTCCATGAGTTGAGCTTACGTTAGGCTTGGTGACTAACAGCCAGACTTAACAGTGAGATTTACAGGGAGACTCCCAGACACCCATCACCGTATTATAAGACAGAATGTCCCAGAAGTCAGGGGACATCAACCATTAGGTGAACAGTAACAGGTAAGACTACCCAGCTTTCTCAGATACCACAGAACTCTGAGTCTCATGGATCTCTGGCTGCCGTTGCTCTCTCTTTCCAGCCCTCTGAGGCAGCTGATGTTGGTCTGTGCGCTCGCGCTCTCTCTCTCTCTCTCTCTCTCTCTCTCTGGGCTGGCTAACAGCACCAGGAAGGCTAAATTTTGTTTCTAAGGCAGCAGAGGATATTGCTGAAGGGGCACAAAATGAGTTCTTATAACACAAATCACCTCCCAATAGATGTCCTAAATTTGGAGTTTCTTTCCCATCCATGACCTCTGGGCCTCCAGCATTTCTCATATTCCTGGTCACTATCCCCTTCTGCCTCATCCCTTCCTCTAGGCTCCTGGAGCCCTAGGCTTTTAGAACCCCTCCCTCCTTTTATACCTCCTCTTCCCTCTTGCATAACATCCATTTCTCCTTCCTTCCTCTCCCAATTCTAGGTCAAGATAGCACCCAAAAGGACCAGAGAGAGGCTCACACCAGAACCAGACTCCTCCTTGTAAGATACACCAGGCGCAAGGAAGGAGGCAGCGCCTTTTCACCACGAGCCCCAATGGAAACCAGAAGCAGCACGGCCTCCTTGGGGCATTCAGTCTTCCTCAGAGAGGAACTAACAAGGCCATCTCAAGGTTCACCTTCCACACCTCAATCAGGAGTATTGATGTGACTTACCCGAAGGGCCACACACAGCTGACTAGCAATAATAAGACAGGCCCAGATCATTGCGTCCATGCCTAAGCTTTCTCTACTCAATTTCTCTGTCCCTCTCTGGTTCTGCTTCTTAGCCTCTCTCCCTCCTATCCCTCAGGGGTTTGGTGGTATATGTAGTCACTGACCCAAGTCCTCACCCATGGGGTCAACTGCAGCCCTGCCAAGTTAATGCTACTCAGGCTTGGGTACGGACCACACACAGCTGGTTTTACCCAACCAGGCCTATTCCACTTTGGATTTAGCAATAAGGGCATGTGAGTACTCAGCCAGATAATTTGGAAAAATGGCTACTCGGTAATGTTGAATGGTGCCATCTCTGAGGGTCTTGCTATGTCCAACCGTGTCCTTTGCCCACCAGTGTACCTTGCTGCCCTTCGCTGACACCCTTGCCTGGTCTCATCACCCAGCATCTCCTCTTGGTGTTTAGTTCCCTTCTATCCCATTTCTTTCATGTGTTGAACTCCCTTCAATATTTTGCTTCCAGGGAACCTCCTGAGCCTGTCTTTGGCTTTATCTGCCGCTGCCCAGGAGGTTCGGACAACTTTACCTAAAGGGATACAACCTGGAGAACCTGGACACTTTTGTAGGAGGAAGCAGCCTGAGGCAGGGAGACCCAGTGTACCCTTGTACTTGGGGAAGCAAGCTCACTTACATGACGGGGCGGGGGGGGGGAGAGCACTGTAGGCGGCTCGAGTGTGCTCCAGCATCATTAGATAAGACCCAAGATACTCAGCACTCCTGTGCCCCGATTCCTTGCTCAGGACAATCAATCAAACCCCTTTCCTGGGGTCTCTTGTCTACTCAAGTTATCACAGTGGGTAGAGAACAGCCGCACAGATTCACAGGGAGTGTGACTGTTTGGCTGTGGGGTACAGGAGCAGTCTGAATGCCTTCAGGGTCCTTCCCTGCGGTGGGTGCTGTCTGACCATGTGTGGGCCAGGTGGGGACAGGTACCACGGTGACCTCCAAAACCACCACACTGTTGTGTTGACTCATCCGGGCCCTTGATGTGGAGTCCCTTCTGTCCCTACCCCACTGACCTGCCCACCCCAACTAGATGCTCCCACCAGAAAGCATCTCTACCCTCCCACATCGGAGCCTCTCCCTCCCCCACCTTCTTCTTCTCTGGAAGCTCCTTGTATTTCTTAGACAGGATCTTAGTCAGGTCCAGGTTGCTCATCTCAGGGTGGAGTTTCGCGTACTTGGCCCGCTTCTCCATGAAGAAGCGGAAGTAGGGGGTGAGAGGTTTCTTTGGAAAATCCGGGTGTTTCTGGAACAAAGGAAAGTGTCACTAGATGCCACCCATTCTTTAAACCCCTCTTGCCTGACCCCTGACCCCTGAGCTTCTCCTCCTGGTAACTCACCTTGAGTTTTTTGCCTTTGTAAGGGTTTTTAACATGTTCCTGAGCATCAAGGATCAATTCTGTCAAAGTACGGAACTTCCTTACCTGGAGGGAGGAAGTGGGGAGAGAGGAATTTGGGAAACACCACTCCATAGCACAACGTTTCCAACGCGATCACTACCCTCCACCACAGAGTTCAATGAAGGAAACAAAGCAACAGCATACACTGCAGACAACTTCTGACCCAGAGGGGCTAGCTCATGCCTGCCGCAGAGGCCCATGTAGCTGGGACACACCTACAAGCAGTCAGGGACTGATTTCCGTGTGGCTTCTGTGCCTACATCTCATTCAACCCTTAGAGCTGTTTGGGCCATAGAAGTCCAGGACAGTAAGTACCCAAGGCTACCTAGAAGACTGTGGTAGAACTGTGAGCTCTAGGCTGTTGGTGTCACCCAGGCCACTTTTTCCCATAGGGCATGAACTAAGAGCTGACGGATGAACCTGGGAACACCTTCTGTCCAAAGTGACAGGTTTGCCTCCTCCTCCCCATTTTCTCGGAGATAAAAAAGCACACGCAGATACGGTGTTATTTACACGGGTCAAAAAAGTGGGAAGCCGTTACCTCGTTAGAAATCTCCACCCATTTGAGCTTGCACATATCTCCTGAAAAATCCTTAAATGCGACTTTTTCCCAGTCCATATGCGACTCTGTGGTCTTGAACTTGGAGCTGTCATTGGATGGAAGGTTGTTCTTCATGCATTCCAGCAAAGTTAGCATATCTTCCTGGGACCAGCGGTCTGTGACATGTAAGAAAAGTCTTGACACTGGTCCACACCCTTCTCCTGACCTGTTCCCCAGCCTCTGAGTTCAGTCCCTGCTCCCCCAAAGTCCTCGTTTGCGTCTCATGTGAACCCATCCATCTTTAGACAAAGGTTCAGCCCTAAATAAATAACTGTAGTCCTACTAGATCAGGGCAGGGACTCTGGACCAGAGAGAGGACCACCATACTTAGCTTACACTAGGAGTCCTGTCTTGCTTATCTCAAAGCAATCACTTCTAACACGCTAGGCTGCCATGGGTCCCTATTTACAGTATGAGATGATTTAGGGCCCTATGATAAAAGGCTCATCAGAAAGGGAGGGAACCAGGGAAGGAACGTATCTAAATGTGGTCATACTCTCTGCTGTTATCAAACAAGCAAGGCCTGAGGTTGGGGTGTGAGTAGTAAGGCACTCCATGAGGACGTTTTTTTCCAGCACAGCTGGAGAGCAACATTAAAGTTATACACGCCATCACCTGCCTCCCTCAGTCACTTTAAGGAAGACCAAAGCAGAATTTCTGGCAGTTAAGAGAGATGGCATTCAAACATCAGAACCGTACACGGAAGTTCTGAGAAAAGGCAAGCAGAGTTCTCAGGGCCTTGCTCTCTGGAGAACCCCCGAATTCCAAGTTGCCATCTTAGCCCAATTATTTTCAGCTGCTAAAGTGCAGCCTAGAGACAGCTCAGAGCCTCTACAGGAGGGTGGCTGCAGCTATGGAAGCTGGGCTGGTGAAACCCATGGCTAGGAAGCAAAAGAGCTCTTGACTTTGATTTGCATCTAGTAACCTGGGCCGGGTTTCCACAGAAAAGGGTCACATGGACCCATAATCCTCTCTCCCCTGATGTCTCACAAGCATTGCCAGATGTTCAGCTTCATACCACCCTCCTCATAGACACCACTGACAGAGGCGGCTAGGGTCTAGACATCTGTAATTCCTATGGCTTGGAGCCGTAAACCAAAATACCCCTCCTTGCTTTCTCACCTGCCTCTGAATCTTATCTTCCCCCTTTCTCTATGGTGGGAACACAAGGCTTCAGGTTAAGAACCCAAGAAGGCTGGCTTGGAAGAGTCTCCCGTGTCCCTCATTCACAGCAAGAGAACGTAAAAAACACAAGTTCTATGCTCAAGGCCAAGTAATTTGGATTTGGCCAAACCCCCACTTGACAGATGCTTCACTTTCCAAGACTTAAGACTCTCTGCCAGTACACAGAACGAAGCCTAGAGGAACCTTTTAGGGGCTGGAGCGCTCATGTGTGAAAACAAGACAAGTTTGAAGAGAGCAGAAGCTGGGGACCCATACCTTGGCCTTTGGGGGCGGCCATTTCCAGGTCTGTGGGACAGTCGGCTTCTCCGTTCATTCTCCAGCTGTCCAGCCACCTCCTCGGTCGCGCTGGCCGGGCAACCCGGGGTCAAAGCCACCTCACCCTTTCGAAGAGATACCAAACCCACTCAGAGAGGCTGAGGAAAGGGACTTTCTATCCCACCCCCTCCCACATGGGAGGGGGCATAGGCCCACACTCTCAGCAAGACCGGATCAGGAGGCTCACAGACTTCATCGGTGGGTGTAGGAGTGAGCCCCACTCTTCCCTACCCCAGCCCCCAGAACCAGGCAGTGCCGCATGCGCCCTCCCCTGCCCACGCGAGAGACTGCTCCCAGCTCCCGCGTGCAGCTAGCTCCCGCCCTCCGGCCTCTTCCCCCCACCCGGGCAAAAAAAAAAAAAATCTCCTCCTCCTCCTCCTCCTTGAGCGCCCGCCCCGGGGAGGCCCCAGGCTGGAAGGCGGGGGAGGAAGGGCGGGTAAAGGGCGCGCGCGGGCACGGAAGCGGGCACGCGCCCGAGTCTCCTCCTCCCGCTTTCCCCCGGCCGGTTCCCCCCGCCTCCGCAACCCGGCGGGGACCCGGACGCAGCGCAGCCGCCGCCAGCCCGGGAGCGCAGCGGCCGGACCGCCCCCGGGGACCAGATCCGGATTCCCGCTGCTCCCCCCTCCCGACCTCCCAACGCGGTCCCCGCCTGTCCGGGCAGGCGAGCAGTCGGAGAAGCGGCCTAGCTTGTCCCCCGCCCCCGAACTACCCGGGGCCGGAGACGCCGCCACCGCCCAGCCATCCCGACACGTACGGAAGAAGCCCGGCGCAGATGCGCGACCGCGGCGGGAACGGCCGCCTCCTCCCCGAGTCTGCGGCCCAGCCCTGCCGGCGCCCCCGCCCCGGCCTCCGGGGAGCCGAGCCAAGCAGAGGGCGGGAGGACGGCGGCCGCGAGGCGGGGGCGCTTCGCTCACCGGCCCCGCCGCCCCCTCCGGCGGCCGGCGAGAACTGCGCCTGTCGGCCGGAGAAGCGCGGGCTCCTCCGCCCGGGGCCTCACTAGGGCCTCGCTTCCTGCCCTTCCCACCCCTGGCTCTCGGCGCCCTTCCCCGTGCCCCGATCAGCTCGTCTACAGTTCTCCCGGTATCGCCGCCCGGCGTCTACCGCACTCGCGGCTCGCTCCCTAGCCCCGGCGCACATCCTCCGCCGCCTCGGTTACCCGGCGCAGCGCGGCCTCTGAGCTCCCCGCTCCGGCGGCTCCCTTCCCGGCTCTGAGCGCGGCGCCCTCCCCCGCTCGGCCGGGCACAGCCGCAACTCCCTCCCGCGGCGGCAGCGGCTCCTCCTCCGGGCGCGGCGGCGGCGCTGGGGCGGCGGCTGCTGCTGCTGCTGTGGCGGCGGCGGCTGTGGCTGCTGCCTGCTGCTCCTCGCGGCGAAAAGCACAAAGCACAGCGCCCTCCGCCTGCAGGCAGCCCGCCCGCCCGCCCGCCGGCCCCGGCCTCAGCTCGCACACCCCCCGCCGCCGCAGCAGCCTCCGCCGCCGGAGCGGGGAGGAGGGAGAAGGGAGGAGGAGGAGCGGGAGGGGGGGCGGGAGAAGCGGGGCAGCGAGCGCGTCCTTCCCCGTAGAGCGCACACCGACCCCCGGGGAGCGAGCGCCAGCCCGCCCGCCTCGCCGGCTCCGCTCCCTCCCACAGCCTGCCCGGGCGGGCTCCGCGGGGGGCAGCTGGGAGGAGGGGCGGGCGCTGGGGGGACCCGGGCGGCCGAGGCGGAGGCAAGGAAGGAGGGGAGGGGGGTGGTGGTAGTGGCGGCGGCGGCTGCTGCTGTTGCTGCCGCCGGGGAAGGGGGGGCCGGGGCAGGGAGACACGCAGCCGCCCGGATGGCGGCGGGGCTGCGAGCCGAGGCGGGCGGGCAAGCAGGCGGCGAGAGCGACCTCGCCAGCCCCGCGGGGGAACTAGCAGGCTTGGCTGGCGCGGGAGGGAGGGCCGAGGTGCGGCGGTGGAGAGGGTGCCCAGCGAGCCTCGCGGGTGCCGGCAGCCCTGCTCTGGAGCTCTCTTCCAAGCTCTCCCTGCTTAAACTCCGCTTTCCGGCCTAGTCCTCATCTGCTCCCGCCTCCGAGAGCGGGCTATCGGCCACCCTGGTCCCCGGAGCGTGGCTACCAGCTTGGGACTCACGCTCCCCGGTCGCGTTGCGAGGTTTCGGCGCCTACCTCTAGGTTCCCTTAACGCCGAACAGCACCCGTGAAACTTAAATATATTCTTAGCCCCCTAAACAACAAAAATCTCTCTCATTCCTCCTCACACCCGGGAATCGGCCAGGAACGGCCGACTCCGCCGGAGGAGTCGCTCTGGGAGCCGGTTCAATCCAGCCCGGCGTGGCTCTCCAGGCCTTCCCGGGCGCGTGGAGCACGAAGATTGGCGCCGCCGGAGAGCAACCCCTTTCCCCCGAAATCCGCGGCACCGAGGCTTACTTACCGAGCGTGTGGGTGCTAGTAAGGGCCGGGGGCACCAGGCAGCACCACAGGCGGAAGAGCTGAGCCGCAGCTCCGCAGCTGCCGACGCCGGGGCAGCGAGTCTCCAGACAAAGCCCGAGATGGCGAAGCGGAGCGACGGCTAATGGCGAGCCCCACGCGCCGCGCTCCGCCCGCCCCGCTCCGCCCGCCCGCCCGCCTCGGCGCAGCGCAGCGCCGCTCCGAGCGCTCGCCCGTCAGAGCCGCCTTGGCGCCGCCGCCTCCCGGGCCGCCCCGGCCTCGCCTGTCCCCTCCGCCTCCTCCGGGCGGCTCAGCCTCACCCCCTTCCCTCCCACCGTTCTGGGGGGCTGCACGAAAATTTAAAAAAGGAATAATAAAAAATTTTTTTTCGTTTTTTCTTTTTTTTCTTCAAGGCAGACGTTTTTCGACATTTAGCTCTTATTTTGCTCCCAGCTCGCACTCACCTGCGGGGCCGCCGGCAGGGCTGGGGGCGGGGGTGCGCGGGGCTGGAGCCGCCGAGCGCGGGTTGAAAGCTAGCCAAGCTCTGCAGCGCCCGACCCGGGCGTGTACGCCGCCGCCAGTCCCCGCAGAGAAATCGTCCTCCTACCCCCGCCTCCATCGCTCTGCGTTTCTCTCCAATCAGCCGGTCGCTTGGCGGCTCCTCCAGTCTCCGGCCAAGCCAGCTGCCTAGAGCGAGCTCCGCTCCATCTGCTCGCCCGACTCCTCGCTCTCCTGCCGGGGCGGGCAAGGCAGCTTGAGGCCGGAGGGGGATCTGTAAGGGATCCTGCCTGCTCCCGCTCCCATTGCTTCATCCCCGCTGTCTCCTGCCTCCTCCTCCTCCTCCTGCGTTTTTCCAACTCTCCCCTGTCGCCACTGGTGTGTGTCTGAGTGTGTGCGCAGGTTTTTTTTTTTTTTTTTTTTATTGCTTTGCTTTTGCAACCCTGAAGCTAAAGCGGGGTGGGGGCGAAGGGGGATGTTACAAAAACGAAAAAGAAAAAATAAAGAGGCTCTTAGGTTTGCAACATATGGAAAGACCGGGGGAGCACCCCGCCTCGTTTGGTGCCGGGCGAGGGCCTTCCGGATTTCAGAGCGAGTCTTTGGTTGTTCTCGATGCCAGCCCCCATCTTCACTGGCCGAAGGATCCGAGGAGTTAAGAGCAAAAAGTTCGCCCCTGGGTTGTAGTAGGGTGTCAGTAGGAGTTGGGGAGATTTTTCAAGACGCAGCGGAGCGGTCATCCCTTCTACCCCGGGCTTCTGCAACTAGGCCGCGGCCGGGGTGGGGGTTTAGAGGAAAACCCCGCAGCGCTTGTGCGAAAGAACTGGAAGGGGGAAGTCGAACCGGGAACGGAGCTTCCTGCGTCTCCCCTCGGTCTCTGCTTCCAGTCGCCTGCTAGCTCCCCCTTTAATTTTTTTTTTTCTCCTTTCCTTTAATCTAATTTCTTCCAACTCCACCTTTGTTGTTACCGGCGTCACGCCTGGATCAGCCAATCCCCTCCTCGCAATCAGCTTGTCAAAAAGGGTTGGCCAGCCCTAAGAAAGGAGGCCGCGGGCGCTGCCCCCCACTCCGGCGGCTACGGGGAGCCCAGAGGAGAGCTCAGCACCCCGGACCTAAGGCAGGATCGATAGCCCGGCAATTGCGGGTCTAGCTTCCCGCTTTCCACCATCCGGCAAGTCTAGGGAGGAAAGGCCTGGGCGTGTACCGCATTCTAGCCTCCCACTGCCGTCGGCTCTAGTGGGTTTTACCTCCCCTGCTCGGCTGAAGGGCTATCAGTGTTAGATGTAGGGAGGCAGAAGGCAATGTGAAGGACGCTGGCTTCCACCAGCCCAGCCCCTTGGTTTGTGTCACCACCCCCAGGCCACGCCATTGCTCCTGGCTCCTCCGGCTGCCACAGTAACACTGCTGTTGCTCACGTCTCAGCCAGCTGGGTCGCACAGTCTCTTTGGACTATTTCTTGGCACACTGCCTTCTCTTGTCTCCTGGGAAAAGTGAGACTTCTTTCCCAGGATTTCCACACCCCACTTCTGCCACGTTGCATGAACTGAGATCTCCTGTGTTCGGTTCAGAAGAGCGGCATGTAGGAGAGGCAGATTAGCCATGATAATGAAGTTTGCTTTCAAGGTCTTTTCCTTGGATGACCTACTGAAGAGTCTGTTCTCAAGGTTTTTGTTTGTTTGTTTTGTTTTTTGTTTTGTTTTGTTTTAAGGCAGGGTTTTTTCTGCGTAGCCTTAGCTATCCTAAGACTAGCACTGTAGACCAGGCCAGCCTTGCACTTACAGAGATCTGCCTGCCTCTGCCTCCCAATTGCTGAGATTTTAATATTTTATTTTTTATTAAAAAGAATCGTGGAGTTGGGGATTTAGCTCAGTGGTAGAGCGCTTGCCTAGCAAGTGCAAGGCCCTGGGTTCGGTCCCCAGCTCCGAAAAAGAAAAAAAAAAAAAAAAAAAAAAGGATTCGTCCCCTTCTCTTGCTCTTCTTCCTCCTCTGTCCCTTTTCTCACCATTCCCCTCCCCCCTCTCTCCATGTGCTCATGGCTGGCCTCTCATCTCCCACCTCCACCCACTTCTCTGTCTCTACTACACCCTCAACTTCCTTCCCCATTCCCTAAGTAAACTCTATTCTATACTTTAAAAAAAAGTCTTCCAAATTGATTAGAGCCCCACCTACCCGGATCTACTTTTAGAATATGCACAAGACATTTGGTGTGGGATCAAGCCATCTTCCACCACACTAAAAAGCAGAGCTTTTTTTTTTTTTTTTTTTTCTTTTCTTTTTTTTCGGAGCCGGGGACCGAACCCAGGGCCTTGCACTTGCTAGGCAAGCGCTCTACCACTGAGCTAAATCCCCAACCCCAAAAGCAGAGCTTTTAATGGGCTTTTGATGTATTTTGACAAGGGTAAAATAAAAGGTTTAGAATTTAAAGGCCCAGATGTCCGCCTTGATGACCAGTGCCTTTTCTTTTTCTTTTTTTTTTTTTTTTTTTTGTTCTTTTTTTTTTTCGGAGCTGGGGACCGAACCCAGGGCCTTGCGCTTCCTAGGCAAGCGCTCTACCACTGAGCTAAATCCCTCAACCCCGACCATGGCTTTAATTAGAATTAAGAGACAGCGAGGTGGATCACTAAGTTCAAGGCCAGCCAGTTACATTGTGAGTCCAGATTACCCTCTTCCTTTTCCCACTCCTCCTTTGTTTTATTTATTTATTTATTTATTTATTTATTTATTTATTTATTTATTCTTTTTTTTTTTTTTGGTTCTTTTTTTCGGAGCTGGGGACCGAACCCAGGGCCCTGCGCTTCCTAGGTAAGCGCTCTACCACTGAGCTAAATCCCCAACCCCGCATATATGTTTTTGTCAGGATGTCAGATCCCCTAGAGCTGAAGCTACAGACAGCTCGTGAGCTGCCATGTGGGTGGGTGCTGGGAATTGAATCCCAGTCCCCTGGGAAAAGCCTGTGCTCTTAACCCCTGAGCCATGTCACTAGCCCCGCCCCCCCTTCTTAATACAAATTCTACCGCAGCCCAGCCACATTTCTATACATATCTACTTAGAGAATCCACCTCCACATCAGGACTGTGAGGTGATGTATACACAGCTTTATCTCTCCTCACAACGGCACTCACAGAGTCAGAGAAACGAATGTTCCGTAGACAGATCTGGGGTGCAGGTATTCTGGCACCGAGCCCCGAGCTTCTTGGCCGGACCGAGGGGCTTTTCGGTAAAGTGCTTTGGAATAAAACAGGATGAACGTGAATCATGAGGGTTGGTATTATTGATTCCTTGGGCAGCAAAAATCATGGCTGGCTCCTCTCCCATTTGGAAAACCATGCGGCTTCTGTACCTTTGTTGGGTTTCTGGTGAGGTCATGAGTCTAAGATTTGGGCTACGCGCCACGGGGTGCGAGAACCTGCCCCTGGCCCCTATTCTTTGCCCCTTTCCCTTCCGTCCCCCCACCCCCTTCCAGCTTCCTGGCAGCTGCCTTGAAGCAGACCTTGACATTCCATAGCCTCAGTCTAGGCCAGCGACGAAGCACCATCCTAGCTGTGCACCCTGTACTTGGTTGCAGCCCTTCTCCGGGTTGCCCAATCCAAACCCAGGCTCTTAGGAAATCCCCAGAGTTCTTTGAATGCTTTAAGCAAAGTGTATTAGTTTGTTATACAAAGAGAAAAGACATTTTCTTTTTGTATATGTGTATATATCTGTATGAGGGTATGCCATCAGAGGCTGTTGGGTCCCTTGAAGCTGGAATCATATATATATATATATATATATATATATATATGTGTGTGTGTGTGTATGTATATATATGTGTGTGTGTATATATATGAATATCTCACCAATAAGACCAAAATATCGAGTATTTCCAGGATCTAGGAAGCTTGTAGTAGTAATTTGGGCTACATCACTTTGACTCCCAGTGAGTCACATGTGCACCCTCCCAGGAGCTATCTGGATTCAAGAATGGAGAACAAACCATTCAGTTTTTTTTTTTAATGAAATTAAAATTAAGCCAGTTAATTTTTAAATGCCTTGGCTACCTCAAAGGCTGGGCACTTCTAAACCTTCCCCTGCTACCTCAGGGCCAATCGGGGAAGTGGCCAGTGGACACGCACCTGAATTCTCACGTGACTGATTCACTTTCTCTCCTGCAGCTCCTACGTCCCATCCTTCTCTCCCAAGTCATGGCAATTCCTCTGTCTCTCCTCCTCTCCCCTGCACCCTAGCCTTTGCAAAACCAAGGGTCCCACCCTATCTCCCTTTCACCAGCTATTGCCGCTGGCGTCTTTATTGATTGATCAAGAACCAATTGAGGGCAAGGACCTTCAGTGTTTGGACATGCAGGTTCATTCCCCGATTAAATCAAAGCATGAGAACCAATCGCCGACAGCTCACTCAGCCAGTGCTCCCCTCCAGATTCTTCAGCATTCCGAGTTCCATCTCCATAGATACAGCTTGGTAGATTGCATGCTACTCCGTTGCATACATGTATCACAATTTATCTGTTCCGTTGTAAATAGACATCTAGGTGGGATCCAGGGTTTGGGTGTGTATCAAATTTTATTTATTAGAACCGTGTGCATATGGATTGGAAGGAGCATAGCACTCCGCCTTGTGCGTGTGGACCTCAGAACACAACTTCGTGGCTTCCGGCTCTCGCTTTGCCTCCCACAGGGCAAACTTGTCAGACTTCCCTTATTTTTTTTTTTTTTTTTTTTTTTGGTTCTTTTTTTCGGAGCTGGGGACCGAACCCACGGCCTTGCGCTTCCTAGGTAAGCGCTCTACCACTGAGCTAAATCCCCAGCCCCCAGACTTCCCTTATTGAGAGACAAGAGTCTTCACCTGACTGAGCCATCTCGTTGCCCCCCCCCCCCCATTACTGTGAATAAAGTGGCTTTGAATGTGAATGCCTTTTGAAGTATGTGGAATTTCTGCCTGCACCAGAGGATATAAGTGCATTGGGGGTTGGGAGGTGGCTCACCCAGAAAAATGCTTACAGTGCGACCTGAGGGTCTGGATCCAGATTCCCTAGCACCCTTTAAAAGTTGGGTATGGTGTTGTGGTCCTACCCCTGGCACTTAGGGTGTAAGGGAATAGGTCGGCAAAGATGGGTAATTGGTAGGGTTCAGCCAATCAGTGCTCTCTGGGTTCATCAACAGACCTTGCCTCTAAATAAATAAACAAATAAATAAGCAAGCTATAGAGGGAAATATTCTGATGCCAACTTCTTCTCTCCACACACATATATGCACACGTGAGCATGTGAGACGCATACATAAAAAATACATAGCACATACATGTTATGCACACATAAAAAAGGATACAATTATATTGACTATTAAATAGTATTGTCAAGTCCCCCCCTTTTTTTTTGAAGATTTATTTATTTATTTTATGTATGTGAGTACACTGCCACTCTCTTCAGACACACTAGAAGAGGGCATCAGATCCCATTACAGATGGTTGTGAGCCACCATGTATGTGGTTGCTGGGAATTGAACTCAGGACCTCTGGGAGAACAGTCCGTGCTCTTAACCACTGGGCCATCTCTCTACCACCACCCCCCTCTTTTTTTTTTTTATTCTTTTTTTTATTCTTTTTTTTTTTTTTCTTTTTTTTTTTTTCGGAGCTGGGGACCGAACCCAGGGCCTTGTGCTTGCTAGGCAAGTGCTCTACCACTGAGCTAAATCCCCAACCCCAACCCCCCTCTTTAAAAATAGCCCTTATTTTATTTTATTTTATTTTATTTTATTTTATGTGCACTGGTGTTTTACCTGCATATATGTCTGCATGAAGGTGTCGAATCTCCTGGAATTGGATTACAGACACTTGTGAGCTGCCATATGGGTGCTGGGAATTGAACCTGGGTCTGCTGAGAGAGTAGCCAGTGCTCCTAACCACTGAGCCATCTCTCCAGCACCCTTTTTGTTTTTCAAGACAGGGTTTCTCAGTGTAGTCCTGGCTATCCTAGAACTTTCTGTTAGACCAGGCTGACCTTGAACTCACAGAACTCCATCAGTCTCTGGATTCCAGGTGCTGGGACTAAAGGCTTGTGCCAACACTGCCCAGCCACTAAGTGATTTCTAAAATGGTTGTAATATCCACTCCCCTCCAGAAATGTATCGAAGTCCAGGTCCTGTATATCGTTACCATGCCAGATACTCTTAGGCCTTTTCATTTGGTCAATTTGGTTAGGATGTAATCATGGTTTGGTTTTGTTTTCCAGACAAAGTTTCTCTGTTTAGCCCTGGATGTCCTGCAACTAACCTGCCTCTGCCTCCCAAGTGCTGGGATTAAAGGTCTGGGCTAATGCTGCCCAGCTTCCCCTCCCCACTCTCTCCCCCACCCCCGCCTTTCTGTTTTTAAACACAGCATCTTGCACATCTTTGAATTCATGATCTCGTCTACACTAGCATTGAACACTCAAGTCTCCTGCTTCAATATCATGAGTGTTGAGATGATATATTTGTAATTGTTTAAATGTTTTTCTTTTCTTTTCTTTTCTTTTTTTTTTTTTTTTACTTTTTGGAGACAGGTTTGCACTCTGTAGCCCAGGCTGGACTGCAGCTCATGGCAAGTCTCCAGCTTCCATTTCCCAAATGTTGGGATTTTTGTATTACTGAGCACAACCAAGTGAATCCTAGACAATTCTTCAGAGGGAGAAAGAACACATACACACACACACACACACACACACACACTCACAAATACACTCACACACACACTCACACACACAGAATTTGTCTCTTGCCACCTAATCGCTTGTGTTAACACTAGGACTATGGCAATGAAGGGCATGAACAGTACTTGATTTTCAGTTTTCAGAACTCTGTGTGTGTGTGTGTGTGTGTGTGTGTGTGTGTGTCCCCCAAACAACCCCCTTTATATAGTTACCCAAACTGTACTGTTCCATTGCTAACAATAACAAACAGATGATGATGGACTGGTGGGTAGATAGATCAGAATTAGATCATATAAATATGGAAGTTAAGACCTCTCAAGATCTGTAATGATCCAGGAGAACTCATGGTGTGCATCTAGTCTGAATCTGAAGGCCTGAGAACCAGGAGAGACAATGAGAAAACTCTAGCACAGGTCTGGTACATCTCTCAGTGGGAGAGACTGACTAATGCCTAAGGTCTCAGTTCAATCTCCAGTACTGGGAACAGGGAAGAAGGGCAGACATCGGACTTCCCAGCCCTGTGACCCACACTGAAATATCTGTTCTTAATGGATCTCTAGCTTTTCCTCTTCCAGACTGAGTCTATCTCTCGCCTGCCTGCCTCCCTGCCTTCCTCCCCTCCCTCTCTTTCTTCCTCCTTCCCTCCCTCCCTTCCTTCCCTAACATTTTTGTTCTACTTACAGATTCTCAGTTGATTATGTGAGATTCGACATTGGGGAGGGCAGTTTATTTTGGTCAGCTATTTTAATCTTATGCAGAGTCCTTTTTACAGGTACAACTGGAATGTTTGGTCAAACCAATGGACGCCTCATGACCTAATTAAGTTGACATATAAAATAAGCATCACCTTTGGTAAATGCATGTCTTTGAAGTTTTTAAAAATATATGTGTATATGTGTGGCGGGGGCTGCCATGTGCTTATGTGTGAGTGCCCGAGGAGTTCAGGAGAGGTGTGGAATCCCTTGGAGGTGGAATTTCATAAAGTTGTGTACTGTCCTATGTGGGTGCTGGGAATTGAGCTCAAGTCTTCTGGAAGAGCAGTACACGCTGTTAATAGCTGAGCTACCTCCTCAGCCTTAAGGGCTTTGTTTTGTTTTGTTTTGTTTTGTTTTGTTTTGTTTTGTTTTAGACAAAATGTAATGAATCGGGCTGGAGAGATGGCTCAGAGGTTGAGAGAACTGACTGCTCTTTCAGAGGTCCTGAGTTCAATTCCCAGCAACCACATGGTGGCTCACAACCATTTATAATGAGATCTGGTGCAACTCTTCTCGTGTTCAGGCAGAACACTATGTACCTAATAAATCTTTTTTTCTCCCTCCCCACCCTCTAATAAATCTTTTTTTTAAAAAAAAATAAGGCGTTGGGGATTTAGCTCAGTGGTAGAGCGCTTGCCTAGCAAGCGCAAGGCCCTGGGTTCGGTCCCCAGCTCCGAAAAAAAAAGAAAAAAAAAAAAAAAAGATGTAATGAATTCCAGGCTAGTCCTGAACTTGAGATGTAACTAAGACTAGCCTTGAATTCCCACGCTTCCTGTCTCCATCTCCTAAGCTTTGGAATTGCAGTACACATCACCAAGTCTAATTGATAGTACAAAAAACATCTCATGACATAACCGAGTCCTCAAAGGAACCAAAAATTTCTGCTTCATCTGTCTGTCTCTCTATGTGTGTGTCTGTCTCTCTTTCCCCACTTCTCTCAACACCAGACCCATACTTTTAGATATTTTGCTTAAGTGGAGAGAGCTTCACTTTGTAGCCCAGACTGGACTGATCCTCACCGTGTAACTGGGGCTGGCCTTAAATCCATGGTGAGCGTCTTCTCAGAGCATCACAAATACTGAGATTACAGGCAGGAGCCACCATGCCTCATTATTCAACTTCCTTGGAAGATCCATAATCACTCCTTCAACATGCCTTCCTTGGCTCCAGCTTTATGCTTTCTCCAGCCAAACTGCAAGTTACCAAATGTTTATATGTTTTGCTCCTGATTCTCATTGTAAATGTGGCTATAAGCAGCCAGCAGTATCCATGCCACAGCGCAAATATGAGGGCTGCCTTGAAATCCCCTCCATCATTATTTTTAGGTCTATGTATGTCTGCGTGTCTGTATATGGGTGTGTGTGTGTGCATGCGTGTGTGTGTGTGTGTGTGTGTGCCCGCGGAGTCCAGAGGCATAAGACACTCCTCCACTTCTTAGTTACTTTTCTATTGCTGGTGATAAAACACTATAACCTAGGTAACTTATAAAAGAAAGCAATCCATTGGGTTTACATTTCCAGAGGATTAGAGTTCAAGATAGCGTAGTCAAGGCATGGCAGCAGGAGCAACTGAGAGCTCACATCTCCAATCAAAAGCAGGAGGCAGGGAGCACGCTGAGGTTGATGGGTAGCTTTTTTATTTTTTTTAAGACTTATTTATTTAATGTATATGGATACACTGTAGCTGTCTTCAGACATACCAGAAGAGGGTATCAGACTTTATTTCAGATGGTTGTGAGCCACCACGTAGTTGCTGGGAATTGAACTCAGGACCTCTGGAAGAGTTTAACCACTGAGCCATCTCTCCAGCCCGATGGGTAGCTTTTGAAACAAAGCCACCACCACTACCACCACACCTTCTCCAACAAGGCCACACCTCCTAATCCTTTTCAAACACTTCCACCAACTGTGGACAAAATATTCAAACATATGAGTCTCTGAGGGATGTCTTAGGGTTTCTATTGCTGAGATAAAACACCATGACCAAAAGCAACTTGGAGAGGAAGGGGTTTATTTTACCTGTCCGCTAATAAGTTTATCATCCAGGGAAGTCACCTATACATATGAAAGTAAAGTGTGTGTGTGTGTGTGTGTGTGTGTGTGTGCGCGCGCACACGCGCACATGTAAAGTTTTTTTGCCACCATGTAGCAGTTCTCAGTAGAATCTGAATTCCTATCTGAAAACACATGAACACAATTATGACTGTCTGCCTTAGTGTTAGCCTCCAGCTCTTCTGGACTCCACAAAAATTGAGGACTCTTTCCACTGGCCCTTGAATAAGCCAAGGGTTTTTGCAAGGAAAAAAAAAATTGAGGACTCCGCTCTATTTACATCATTTGAGGTCCATGGCTCTCACCCTCCCTAATGCTGCAACCCTTTAATACAGTTCCTCGTGTCCCCACTTACAAAACTATTTCATTGCTACTTCATAACTGTAATATTGTTACTATCATAAATTATAAATATCTGATATGCAGGGGATGGGGATTTAGCTCAGTGGTAGAGCACTTGCCTAGCAAGCGCAAGGCCCTGAGTTTGGTCCCCAGCTCCGAAAAAAAGAAACACGAAAAAAAAAAAATCTGATATGCAGGATATCTGGTATGTGACTCCCAAAGAGATCTTCATCCACAGGTTGAGAACCACTGGTCTAGAATTTCTCTAATATCCAACTTCTAGAAGCTTGCTTTCTGTCACATGTCTATAGTTCCAAGAATTTAAGGATGGCAGCTCTTCCTCCTCCTCCTCCTCCTTCTCCTCCTCCTCCTCTGCCTCCTCCTTTCCCCAAAATATTTCTCTCTGCGGACTTACATGTATGCGTGTGTAAATGCAGACCTATGCACACCACAGTGTGTACATGGGGGTCAATGACAACTCCTGGGAATCAGTTATTGTCTCTTGCCTTGTTGAGGCAGGGGAGGGTCTCTCCTGTTCCTGTGCTATGCAGAATATTCCAGGCTAGTTGGGTGTCAAGTTTTTACTGCAATTTTCCTGTCTCTACCTTGCATCTCACTATTTCTGTGTGTCCTTGGCTGTCCTGGAACTCACTCTGTAGACTGGGCTAGCCTCAGATCCACCTGCCTCTGCCTCCCAAGTCCTGGGATTAAAGGCCTGCATCATCATACCTGGTTCATGCCCAGCTTTTCATATGGGATCTGGGGATCAAATTCAAACCTGTAGAGAAGTGATTTTACCAGCATCCCTCTGCCCAACCCACCAATAACACATACAATCCACAGGGAGGTTTCGTTACAAACTGATCCCATTTCTTGTACCAATTTTCTATGTTAGGCTTTAAAAAATGATTGTTGGGGCTGGGGAGATGGCTCAGGAGTTAAGAGCACTGACTATTCTTCCAGAGGACGTGGGTTCAAATCCCAGCACCCAAATGGTGGCTCCCAACCGTCTGTAACTCTCATCCAACACCCTCTTCTGACCTCTGCAAGTACCAGGTTTGTGGGTAGTATACAGACAAGCATGAGAGTAAAACACTGATATACAAAATAACTTTTTAAATTTTAAATTGGTTTATTTACTCTTTGAGAGTTTCACACCTATATACAATGTAGCTCGATCATATTCACCCCTGGCTTCCCCTTCCACACCTCTGCCTGTGTTAGATATTTTGTTTTTAACTCTCTGGGTAGACCAGGCTCGCCTGGAACTCACAGATCTGTCTGCCTTTGCCTCCCAAGTGCTGGGATTAAAGGCGCACATCATCACCACCACCTGGCTAAATGGTTTGTTTTGTATAACAAATACCCAAGAGAAATACCAAAACAGTTTAAATGAGGTTGGAATGGTACCATCTGCACTCTGGAGAGACAAAGGACTTTAAGCAGTTGCTCAGCCAAGAAGCTGGATGCTTCAGAATGAAGGGAACAGCAACTCATCTCCACCCTGAATTTGGATGCCTGGAAAGCCCAGGGAGTTACTGGCCTGAGTTCCCATAGCTGGACCAGGAAGCCAGAGTCCAGCGACCACAGACAATGGCAGCAGTTACATAGGCTCTGTTTCCAGGTCCTGTCAACTGGGCCCTCCTTCCCAACCCCCCACCCACTAAGAACTGTGGAGACAATAAAGAACAAGGCAGCTGAGCAGGGAGGGAGCCTTTATTCTTGGCCAAGAGTAGAAGTAGGAGATAAACTTGCAAACCAACTTCTCAACCCTCCAGGGCCAGGAAGTCGACAGAGGAACAGTAAAGAGAAAGGAAAGGAAATGGGGAGGCGGGGGTGGGTGTGGGGGGTGGGTGTGTGGAGTTAGGTGGGAAGGGAGAGCATGTTTCTAGGAACAGACAGCTTCCAGAAGCTGAACAGGTATCTTTCCCCGTCTTTTCTGGTTTATTTTTATTTATTCATCTTGTGTGCATTCCTGTGACTGAAGGAGTGTAGGCCGCGCCCGCCCATATGGAGGTGAGAGGACAACTGTCACCTGTTGTGAGTTCTAGCCTGCCACACCTTGTTGAGCAGGGTCCCTCTTGTTTCTGTGGCTCCTTCAGGCTGGGTGGCAACAGCTTCTGGGCAGCTCGATGTCTGACTCCTCCTTCTCCTTCGCAGTGTTGAGGTAACAGCTGCATATCACCACGAGCTTCTCTTTTTGGGGGGTGGAGAGTATGTTGGTTTTTGGAGACAGACTCTGTCCTGGCCCAGACTGTCCTAGTTCTGTAGACCAGGCTAACCTCAAAGTCACAGATATCCACCTTCCTCTGACACCCCACCCCCACCCCACCCCCACCCCACCCCACCCCACTCCCACCCCACCCTCACCCCACCCCCACCCTTAGTGCTAGAATTAAAGAAGAGGGCCACCACCTCCTGGGCCACCACCTCTTTCTTTTTAGATGGGTCCCAGGGGTCAAACTTGGGTCATTGGGCACAAAAAAAATGCAGCTTTTACCTGTTGCTGCAGCTCCCAGTCCTCTTTTCCGGTTCCTTCCAGTTATTCTGATGGTTGTCAGCTATCAGGGTGTTGGAAGAGTCTGCCACATCGGGATGTTATGATGGCGAAGTTAGAGGTTATCTGGGTTACTCTGTTGCCATCTTAGGTCCAGTCTGTTTTGGCTAACTCTCTCAAAGAGGGATCGCTACCCCACAGGTGAGCATCCTTTCCTTGTGTCCACTAGCTATTCATCCGGGGACACTCAAGGCAACAGTCTCCCTTCCCACTGCTTCTTCTTTCCGCTCCTCATCCTTAAAGGTGCTGAGGGTATGAAGGCTCGGCTTGCCTAACTTATTCAACATGAATTTCAGTGTCATTAAGGGGTCCATTAGAGGAGTGAGGTTTTTCCCTAGCTAATCTTAAGTAGGTTTTGTTATTGCCTGGCTGTGGTTCTACCTATTTTGATTCCTTGGTGATTACTACGTGTGACTTTATGACCTCCTAGATAAGACTGGAGGGTTTGATGCCCCAAAGAACAGAAGCTGCCCTATTGGTAGGTCTTCTTCAACAGAGACAGCTGACATTTGATCCTGGAGCTAAGATACATTTTAAAAAGTCTATGTGTAGTACAACCAACTTACAAGTATCCCCAACTAGCTTACAAATAAATGAGATTCAGGGTCAGCTATTTCATTTGGCTCTGACAATTACTGGGGGCTAACCCTTAATCTACTTTTTTTTTTTTAAAGATTTATTTATTTATTATATATAAGTACACTGTAGCTGTCTTCAGACACACCAGAAGAGGGCATCGGATCTCTTTACAGATGGTTGTGAGCCACCATGTGGTTGCTGGGAATTGAACTCATGACCTCTGGAAGAGCAGTCGGGTGCTCTTAACCGCTGAGCCATCTCTCCAGCCCCCCCTTAATCTACTTTTCTAATTGCTAGCCTGCTACCTCCCTGGGGGTGTCATCTCTTTCAGGTGCTTCCTCTTCCCCCTCCCCCTCTCCCTCCCCCCCTCCATTCTCCACCACCAACCAGGTAGCTCAAACCCGCCTACCTCTAATCCCTCCAGTAATTGGCTGTCACCATTTTTTTTTTGTTGTTTAACCAATAGTTTTAAACTAAGGAACAAGGTTTGCACAACAAAAGCTGGTAACCCCGAGCATTCACTCACAGGTCTAGACCTCCCATACATAATTTAGCATTACAATACATAGCGGCAGACCAAACCCCAACCCCACGGGCTTGTCTTTCGGGACTCCGCCGCTATTTAGGTAGAAATAGCAGACTATATTAGGTGTTCATTATTGCTTCTGGGTGATCTTACCTTCAAAGGAAGCCAGATCCTTAATAGTAGAATAACAAGAACCACTCCATTACACATCAAAGGACAGCTCGGTCTGGATGCTTAGGATCATTATTCCAGCAACTTGACAGTCGGAGGCAGGAATATGATGCCAGTGCATTCAAAGGCAGCCTGAGACCCTATCTCAAAATAAAATAAAATAAAATAAAATATAAAATAAATAAAAGCAAGCCCAAGCAGATACTTCAGTAGTAGATCACTTACCTGGTATGCATGAGGCCTTGGATTCAATTAGATAGGGTGTAGGAAGGAACTCAGCCTTTTGGGAGGCCAAATACAGATGTCCGTGTTCCTACGCGGACATCTTTCTTTCTTTCTTTCTTTCTTTCTTTCTTTCTTTCTTTCTTTCTTTCTATCCCTCTTTCTATATCTATCTATCTATCTATCTATCTATCTATCTATCTATCTATCTATCTATCTATCTATCTCTATCCGAGACAGGGTTTCTCTGTTTTCCCTGAGCTGTTCTGGAACTCACTTGATAGACCAGGCTGCCCCTGAGCTCAGAGATCCACTCGCCTCTGCCTCCCAAGTGCTGGGATGGGACTGAGGGTGTGCACCAATAGTGCCTGACTTATTTATTTGTTTGCCTCTTGTTGTTAGTCTCCCATGTAAGCCCAGTCTAGCATGGAACTCACTCACAGAGATCCACCGGCCTTTGTCTTTCAGTGCTGCAATTAAAGTCGTATTGCACCACACCCAGCTGGGAGATATACATACATATGTACATACATATGTACATACATACATACATACATACATACATTATTTTATTTTTATCTTATTTTCGTTATTGAAAAGTTGGTCTTTTTGAAACAAGTTCTTATAGAGTTCAAGCTGATGAAAACTATGTAGCTGAGGGTGGCTGTGGATTGATCTTCCCAAATGCTGAGATGACAGGTGTTCGTTACCACAGACTTAACCATTCTCATTGTGAGAGCCCTTGATTGTTGATAGTCTAACTAGGAGCCATACTGTTATGAAACAATTTCCTTTGAGATGAAATCTGTATTAGAGGGAAACTTCTGAAATCACAGAACAGTCTAAAGAGGTGGAACTTTCCATCCTGCAAGGAAGTACCTCAGCTCAGGAAGTAAACAACTCAAAGGCTTCAGGAAGTTCCAGAAACTGACCAAAAACACTAGGCCCCTCCCTCCTTGAACATAAATACAGTAAGGGCTGCTTAGTGATACTCCAAGGCCAGCCACCCCTGAACATTCCTAGATCAGCTAAACTGCCTGAAAGAGACTCTCCAAACTGTGGAGCTGCCAGCGAAGCAAGTTGTACACTCCAGGTTTCTAGCTTTTGTGAGTCATCAGTCATACCGATGGGCCTTTGTTGAAATGTCTGAGTCATTTCTGCCCCTGTAAATAATCCCGGTAGAAGTCACTGTTCACTAGGTTTGTCTTTAGGGGCATCCTTACTTTGGTCTGACATCAGTTCTCTCTCTGGAATGAGTAGATATTTGTTCTAATCTCTCCAGAAATAGCATCATAGAACATATGCAAATAAGATAAAACAAATACACAGGTAGACCAAATGAACGACACACACACACACACACACACACACACACACACACACACAAAAAAAAAAAACCATGTATAAAAACAGGCAAAAATACCTAAAATTAAATGTTTTAAAAGGTTTTTTAAAATTATATGTGTTTGAGTGTTGTACCTCTATATGTCTGTGTAACATGTATGTTCCTGGAACCGTTGGAGGTCAGAGGATGGCATTTGATCTCCTGGAAGTGGATTTACAGACAGTTGTGAGCTATCATGGAAGAAATAATAAGTTTTGTTTTTGTTTTGTTTTGAAACAGGGTTTCTCTGTGTAGCCCTGGCTGACCTGGAACTTGCTGTATAGACCAGGCTGGCCTCAAACTCAGAGTTCCGTCTGCCTCTACCTTCTGAGTGCTGGGATTAAAGGCGTGGGCTACCATACCAGGCTGCAATAAGCATTTTTTCTTTTCTTTTTTCTTTTTTTCGGAGCTGGGGACCAAACCCAGGGCCTTGCGCTTGCTAGGCAAGCGCCCTACCACTGAGCTAAATCCCCAACCCCTGCAATAAGCATTTTTAACCACTGAGCCATCCCTCCAGCCTCCCATACATCAAAGATTTTTTGATTACTTTTTAATTTACTTTTTTAATTTTTGAGATTATAATATAATTATATTTCTCCCTTTTCTCTCTCCAAACCATCCCATATTCCTTTCCTTGTTCTCTTTCGTGTGTGTATATGTGTGTGTGTGTGTGTGTGTGTGTGTGTGTGTGTGTGTGTGTGTGTGTAAACATATATTTCCAGATCTAACCTGCTCAGTCTGTATAATGTTACTTGCGTGTATGTTTCCAGGCTGACCCATTGGTGTGCTTTTCCTAGGGAAGTTTATTCCTCCAGCCCTCAGGATTCCTTAGTTGAATCTAGTTCTTAGTGTGTGAGGTTGAGGTGCCTATGACATGTCCAATGCTATTCTTTTTTTTTTTTTTTTTTTTTGGTTCTTTTTTTTCGGAGCTGGGGACCGAACCCAGGGCCTTGCGCTTCCTAGGCAAGCGCTCTACCACTGAGCTAAATCCCCAACCCCCGATGCTATTCTTACCCTCATTTGCCCCAAAGATTCATAGCTCACATTTATTCATTATTTGCCAAGTTTTTAAAGGTGAAACATTGGTGGATTGTTTCTTCCATAGCATCGGACAATCTTTACTCAGAAATCTGTCCTTCAAAGGGTATGAGTCTTGCTGGTAACAAAGTAGAAAATTTGTGTCTAAAAGACACAAAACCTAAATATCATTGAAAAAGATAATCCTAGGGAGCTAGGAGGTGGTAGCACATGCCTTTGAACTTTTCAGGGGAAGGGGTAGGGGAAGGGACAGGGAGGCAGAAGCAGAGGCAGGGGCAGAGGCAGAGGCAGAGGCAGGGGCAGGGGCAGGGGCAGGGGCAGGGGCAGGGGCAGGGGCAGGGGCAGGGGCAGGGGCAGGGGCAGGCAGATCTCTGAGTTCAAGGCCAGTCTGGTATACAGAACATGTTTCAAGACAGGCAGGGCCACAGAGAGAAGCCTTGTCTCGAAAATAAAATAACACCTTGTCACAAAGAAACAAACAAAAACACAAACTAAAAACCACAACAAAACTACCCTTAGAGACTAGGCATGTGGCTGAGTCCATAGAGTCCTTGCCTCCCAGGCACAAAGCCTAGAGTCCAGTCCCCTGCACCACATACAAACCAGACCTGGTGGCTCACACCTGGGAGGTAGAGGCAAGAGGATCAGATATTCAAGGTCTTCCTCTGCTACACAGTGAGCCTCAGGCCAGTCTGTGCTGTTTGATGTCCTGTCTCAAAATAAAGTGCAATCAAACAAAAAGAACAGAGAGCCAGACTTCATCGGAGAAGCATCTGGAACATTTAAAAAAAAAAAAATGGAGACATTTGTTCAGCAAAGTCAAGTGACATCATGGAAAGCCTGCTGGGCTGGCAGTCACATGGTTAGGGTCACTATTGCTGCGATAAAACACCATGACCCAAACGACTAGGGGAGGGAGGAAAGGGTTTATTGGACTTATGCTTCCACATCACAGTCCATCATCAAAAAAAGTCAGAACAGGAACTCAAGCAGGGCAGGAACCTGGAGGCAGGAGCTGATGTGGCCATGGGGGTATACTACTTGCTGGCTTTTCTCATAGCTTGCTCAGCCTTCTTTCTTAGAGAACCCAGGACCACCAGCCTAGGGACAACACCACCCACAATGGGCTGGCAGCAATCACTAATTAAGAAAATGCCCTACAGGCTTGCCCACAGAAATGGACTATTCCCCCCCCCCCCCCCCCCCCGCCTCGAGCTGGGGACCGAACCCAGGGCCTTGCGCTTGCTAGGCAAGCCGTCTACCACTGAGCCAAATCCCCAACCTTTGGACCATTTTCTTCTTCTTCTTCTTTTTTTTTTTTTTTAGATTTATTTATTCATTATGTATAAGTACACTGTAGCTGTCTTCAGACACACTAGAAGAGGGTATCAGATCTCATTACAGATGGCTGTGAGCCACCATGTGGTTGCTGGGAATTGAACTCAGGGCATCTGGAAGAGCAGTCAGTGCTCTTAACCATTGAGCCATCTCTCCAGCCCCCTGAACCATTTTCTTAATTGAGGTTCTTTTCTCTCAGAGGACTTTAGGTTGTTTCAAGTTGACATAAAACATCCAGCACAGTGCTCTGAACCTCTGAGCCATCTTTTCATCCCCAAGACCAACTTTTTGATGTGAAATTATGCATCCCTGGTGCTCTCGGAAGTTGGAAGGGAGAACTGGAGTTAAAGATGGTTATGAGTTGGGCTGGAGAGATGGCTCAGTGGTTAAGAGCACTGACTGCTCTTCCAGAGGTCCTGAGTTCAAATCCCAGCAACCACATGGTGGCTCACAACCATCTGTAAAGGGATCCGATGCCTTCTTCTGGTGTGTCTGGAGACGGCAACAGTGTACTCATATACAAAATAAATAAATCTTTGAAAAAAAAAAAGATGGTTATGAGTTGCCCCCTAGGTGTTAGTAATTGAACCCTGGTCCCCTCTAAGAGCAGCCAGTGCTCTTAACAACTCAGCCATTGCTCAGTTGTCACATTTCTTTCCAGGAATGCCTGTGGCAATTGTCAAGTGTCATTGGAGGGGTGGGACCAGGAAGAATGGGACTTGCACACAATATCCTCTAGAGTCCTTGTTTTGTTTTTGGTTTTTTTTTGTTTTGTTTTGTTTTGTTTTGTTTTCTTTTTTCTTTTTTCTTTTTTTCGGAGCTGGGGACCGAACCCAGGGCCTTGCGCTATGCAAGCGCTCTTCCGCTGAGCTAAATCCCCAACCCCCTAGTCCTTGTTTTTTTTAACCCAGGTCCTCTGGAAGAGCAGCCAGTGCTCTTAATAGCTGAGTTGTCTCTCTGACTCCCTTTTCCTGGCTCTTGAAAGTATCTTTTTTGGGAAGAACAGTTCTTAGAGCTTTATTTTCAACCAACTAAGTATCCTGTCACCCTTTACATTCTATTGTCCCAGGCCGGCGCTGTATCCTGATTTGTATTTATGTTTCAAGATAGTTACTTTTGGGGGGAAAAAAGAAACCTCAGGTAGGGAGAGGCAGATGGCCGGGCAGGGAAAGATGTTTGCTGCCAAGCCGGATGACCTGAGTTTGATCCCAGGTAGGAGTCAGCTGGAAAGTTGCCTTGTGGCCTCTTTAGGTCCACTGTGGGATGGCATGCTGTGACGCACACGCACACACATTTAAACAAACACACAAATAAATAAAATGTAACAAAACTAAATAAACCCCAGTTTAAAAAGAACGCTTTGCTCTTTCTTTTTTCTTTTTCTTTTTTTTTGAAGCTGAGTACGGAACCCAGGGCCTTGTGCCAAGCGCTCTACCACTGAGCTAAATCCCCAACCCCTGATTTACTCTTTCTTTGTTGCTTCTTTTGACCTCAAGTCTCACTATGTAGCTCTGGCTGGCTAGAAATTCACCCAGCTGCTCTGGGTGGTGTTCCAATATCTTTCTCCTGCCACTCCACCCCCACCCCCAATACTTCCTGGCCTTATTTTCCTTGGGTGACACAGGATGGCTGTGGTCCGGAGTCTCATTGCTTTCTTATGCTTGGAAGGCTAGGGGCTAACTAAGGCTCTACTTCAGTCCCACAGATAAACCCTGAGAAATCTCCTGTATGAGATTTAGTGAGGAACAGAATATTCCGGCACATTTTGAGGCAGTTCCCAGGCAGAAACAGGAGGGGAGTTTCTGTAGATCCGTAAGGCAAGGACTTGGTGGGACACCAGGGGATACCACAGCCAGTAGAAGTGTGGCTCCTCAGAGAATGGGGTCTCTGTTAAGCTCGGCTCTGCGAGCTGCCTCCAGCTGCTGACCGTTGCTCATCACCAGCTGCTGCTTTGGTCTTCCCGGACTCTCCATTCTTTGTATCTGCTGCTCGCTCTGCAATCAGCTCAACCTCTAACCTATTAGGATCAGAGTGACTTGCCAACTCCTTGACTGCCGGGAGAGAAACTCCAGGAACGGGCTAGCTTTGCTCTTTCTCTTTGGGTGAGTGTGACAGTTTGGAGTTTTCCAGGTGTTTCTTAATTTTTCTAAATGGTCAGTCAAATTTATGGGTATATGTTTGTACTATTCCTTATCCTTTTATGGTCTTTGGGATCCTTAACAGTGCCTTCTCGTTTTTTTGCAGTTCATAATTTGGGGCTTTTTTTTTCTTTGTCAGTTTTCATTATTGGTTCCCCACAACCCCTACCCAAGAACTAACTTTTGATTTTATTTTATTATTGACCTTTCTCTATTTCATTAGTTCTATTTTTTATTTATTTATTTTTTTTCTTTTCTTTTTTTCGGAGCTGGGGACCGAACCCAGGGCCTTGCGCTTCCTAGGCAAGCGCTCTTCCACTGAGCTAAATCCCCAGCCCCTTATTTTTCAATCTCTCGCTGCTCTGTCTCTCTGTCTCTCTTCATCTCTTCTTGTCCTCCACCCCATCTCATCTCGCACCATTCTTGCCTGGGACTTACTGGGTAGTCTAGGCTGGCCTCTAACTCTCCGACTCTCCTCGTATCTCATCTTCCTGGCGTTGGCCAAGCCCTGCCCTCAAAATATTTTCTAGCTTCACTTGTGGTGCCAGCTTTGGTTTAAGTGCTTTTCAGGGACACATCACTGGAGCCAGCCAGATGACTCAGTGGGTAAAGTATGGATCTGAAAAGTCCCAATGCTGAGCTCGACCCCCAGAACTCATGTAATGCTGGAAGGAAGAATTGACCCCACAAAGTTGTCCTCGGACACCTAGACCTGCACCATGACTCACACACATTTTCAAGACATGTAATAATAACAACAACAACTATTATTATTATTATTATTATTATTATTATTATTATTATTATTTAAAATAATGCATTGCTTAGCTACAGATCTTTGGATTTTTTTTCCAGATAATTTGTCTATGTAAATCCTGCCCAGGCTGACCTCAAACTCAAAGAGATCCACCCGCTACTGTCTCCCAAATGCTGGGATTAAAGACATGTATCCCACCGTTGGCTGAATTGCTAAGTTTTGTTTTGTGGCCCAGAATGTGCATTGCTGTGGCGAGAGATCCATGTGCTGTTGAAGATGTACTTTCCGCCACTGTTGGGCGGCACAGAAGTGGCTAGAAAGGGGTCAAGGATAAAGCTCACTTGTAGAGTGCTTGCCTAATTTGTAGAGTGCTTGCCTAATGTGTACCAAGCCCTGGATTTGGTTCCTAGCTCAGCATAAAACCAGGCACACTGGCACACATTTGCAATCCTGATGTTCTAAAGAAGAGGCAGAAAGACTAGATTAGATTATGGTCAGTCTTGGTTTCACAGTGAGTTCAAAACCACCTTGGGGTATGTAAAATCCTAGGTTTTTTTAGTTTAATTTTTTTTTTTTCCGGAGCTGGGGACCGAACCCAGGGCCTTGTGCTTGCTAGGCAAGCGCTCTACCACTGAGCTAAATCCCCAACCCCTAAGATCCTAGTTTTTAAAAAACAAAACAAGGGGTTGGGGATTTAGCTCAGTGGTAGAGCGCTTGCCTAGCAAGTGCAAGGCCCTGGGTTTGGTCCCCAGCTCTGAAAAAAAGAAAAGAAAAACAAAACAAAACAAAACAAAACAAAACAAAACAGCTTGTTTTGAGTGACCGTAAAGCTGTGTTGAAGCACAGACCTATAAACTCAGCCACAGAGAGACGAAGGTGGGAAGACCATGAGCCTGAGGTCAGTATATTCTGTATACATAATGAGACCCTGCTTCAAAGAGCTATTTCTTCTTTCTGTTCCATCTGTTTTAGATGTTTGATACTGTATTTAAAAATCATGGGGCTGGAGAGATGGCTCAGTGGTTAAGAGCACCGACAGCTCTTCCAAAGATATGGAGTTTAATTCCCAGCAACCACATGGTGACTCACAACCATTTGTAATGGAATCTCATGCCCTCTTCTGGTGTGTCTGAAGACAGTGACGGTGTCCTCATATACATAAAATAAATAAACATTTTTTAAAAAGTCATGTATGCTAGCCCAATGTGATGGAACAAGCTTTTATTCCCAGTACTCCTGAAGCAGAGGCAGGCAGATGTCTGAGTTTGAGGCTAGCCTGGTCTACTGAGTGAGTCCCAGGACAGCCAGGGATATACAGAGAAACTATGTCTCGAAAAAACAACAAACAAACAAATCACATATGTTAAACTAGGTATGGTAGCTCACACCATACCTGTAATCACTGGAGGTAGAAGCAGGAAGATCCTGAGTTCAAGGTCATCTTTAGTTACGTATGGAATTTGTACAGTAAAATGTCTAAACCCAATTCTGCGTTTAAAACCCTACCCAGGGGGTTGGGGATTTAGCTCAGTGGTAGAGCACTTGCCTAGCAACCGCAAGGCCCTGGGTTCAGTCCCCAGCTCCGAAAAAAAGAAAAAAGAAAAAAAACAAAAAACAAAACAAAACAAAACAAAAAAAACCCTACCCAGGACTGGAGAGATGGCTCAGTGGTTAAGAGCACCTGACTACTCTTCCCCAGAGGTCCTGAGTTCAATTCCCAGCAACCAAATGGTGATTCACAACCATCTGTAAAGAGATCTGATGCCCTCTTCTGGTGTGTTTGAAGACAGCTACAGTGTACTTATATATAATAAATGAATAAATCTTTAAAAAAAAAAAAAAAGAGCACTGACTGCTCTTCCAGAGGTCCTGAGTTCAATTCCCAGCAACCACATGGTGGTTCACAACCATCTGTAATGGGATCTGATGCCCTCTTCTGGTGTGTCTGAAGATAGCAACAGTGTCCTCATATAAATAAAATAAATTAATTAAAAAAAAAAAAACTAGGGGTGGGGATTTAGCTCAGTGGTAGAGCGCTTGCCTAGCAAGCGGAAGGCCCTGGGTTCGGTGCCCAGCTCCGGAAAAAAAAAAAACAAAACAACTACCCAGACCCACACACCCCCAGGCTTGGCTTGAAATCTCACCAATCCCCTGGAAATCTCCACCCTGGAGAACAACCCCTGCACCACAAACCTTATATACTGCCTGCTTCTTGCTAAGTTCTGTACAGCTTCTCACCCCAGCAGAGGTATCTCTTTGTGTCTCTCCCAAAAAATCTCTTGCTTAAGGTTTGTTGTGCGGAGTGACTTTGTCATGTTCCTTGGAACCTGACTGCCAGGATACCTTTCCCTTCAGAGTTGTATGGCTTGCAATTGGGGAAACCTTCCCCTAGGGGTTGTAACACTTTCATTGGGGAAAACCCAGCTGTAACAGGTGCACCAGGAGAGCCTTTCTTCTCAGAACTGTAACACTTACAGAATTCTCAGTCAGCGGGGCTACAGGAGACCCTGTCTCTAAATAAGTAAACAAACATTAAAAAGTCCGTAGGCTCCATTAAAATAGATACAAATTATAACGTTCATGTAACTAAACTTGAAGGGCTATACCCTCAACTACTAATTGACCTTCCCACTGCACGCTCTTAGGTTTTTACATTAAATCCACAATAGATGTTAAGTGTTTTGCAAGATACACATAAAAGGTTTGAAATCTTTAGAGCTTTAAGGAAAAGAACAATGGGCACATGACCTCGCCCCCTAATCGGCCAGGAACTCTTTGGTCTGGTTTGGAATGCTACTCACTCCTGCGGAGCTCCCACCAAGCCTGCAGCTCCACCGGCTACATCGATGGCTCACCAGCCCTCCCTTCCTTCCTCACCTCCTGTCAGCTGGCTGCGGGCCCAGGGACTTGAGAATGAGACAACGTTCTGAGGTCACCATGTGGACTGCCAGCCCAGCAGGCTTTCCATGATGTCACTTGACTTTGCTGAACAAATGTCTCCATTTTTTTTTTTTTTAAATGTTCCAGATGCTTCTCCGATGAAGTCTGGCTCTCTGTTCTTTTTGTTTGATTGCACTTTATTTTGAGACAGGACATCAAACAGCACAGACTGGCCTGAGGCTCACTGTGTAGCAGAGGAAGACCTTGAATATCTGATCCTCTTGCCTCTACCTCCCAGGTGTGAGCCACCAGGTCTGGTTTGTATGTGGTGCAGGGGACTGGACTCTAGGCTTTGTGCTTGGGAGGCAAGGACTCTACCGACTAAGCCACATAAGCCACATGCCTAGTCTCTGGGGTGGTTTTTTTTTTTTTTTTTTTGAGATTTTTTTTTTTTTTTTTTTTTTTTTTGTAGCCTAGGCTAGCCTTAAATTTGCCACATGGCTAAAGATAACTTTGAACGGGTCCTGCCACATGCTGGTTTGCGACCTTAACATCACGAATGCTCTTTCCAGACTTACTGCAGATTTTCCACATCCATCCTGACATGTACAACTCTTACAAGTCCCTCAAAGGATGGGCTAAATGTCGCTGCTGCCAGAGCCTGGCCTAGTGCTAGCCTTCTGCACCATTTCCTCTCTGCACAGAGTACTTCTCCCTTGTGTGGAATACCTGGCACCAAGCTCCTCATAGGTGTGAGGGCCTGCCTCGCTTGTCTGCCTCTGCAATGGGCTCACTAATGTTTAGAGATTCCCAGTTTGTCTCCTGCATGGAGCGCCTAAAGGGAATCACTTTGCACAAGGCATTCCGCAGATCAAGAATCTATAATGAGGGCTGGAGAGATGGCTCAGCGGTTAAGAGCACTGACTGCTCTTCCAGAGGTCCTGAGTTCAATTCCCAGCAACCACATGCTGGCTCACATCCATCTGTAATGGGCTCTGATGCCCTCTTCTGGTGTGTCTGAAGACAGTTACAGTGTACTCGTATAAATAATTTTTTTAAAAAAAGAGTCTGTAATGAAGGCTCAGTAGTAAAATGCTTGTCTGGTGTTCTCAAGGGCCTGGGTTTGATTGTGAGAAGAAGGGTAGAAAAGGCCTGCAAATGACTTCCTAGTACCTCACAGTCAAGCCTAAACTCTTCCTCTTGATACTCTTTTTCCGTCTGTAAAGACTTCTTTTAAATTTAAATGTACACGTGCCTTCCGTTTGCCTTTGTCTGTGCATCAGTGCATGCAGTGCCTGAGGAGGCCAGAAGAGGGCGTTGGATTCCCTAAAACTCAAGTTGCACATTGTTGTGAGCTGCCACGTGGGTTCTGAGGACTGAACACAGGTCCTCTAGAAGAGTGGCCAGGGTTCCTAACCCCGGAGCCGTCTCTCCAGCCCCTTTCCTCATTCCTGACGTTCCAGTTTCCTCAAACCTGACCTGATTTCCTATGACTTATATTAACTCCTATATAAATTAATTCCAGATATAAATGTAAACAGTGAATTAATCTGGTGGCTGTATTTGTTTACCTTATGCTAATCCCCAATAACTTCAAAGAGAAGTCAAGATTTATTTAAACCTGCACCTCAATAGCTGGGCTGTTAAATGCTGTACCTTAAACTTCTGTGCTAACCTGGCTCCCTCCCATGCCCACCCCTGATACCTGCATATTATTACTGATCTGGCTCTTCAGATCCCTTCCTCATGGCCCCAAATCCTCTAACCTCCTTACTATCAGAATCTCCCTCTCTCCCCTTCTCCTTCTTTTCACTGGAGGATGTCCCATCAGACTTTGTTCCGCTCAACCATTGGATGATCAGCATTTATTGACAAGGCAGAGGATAAATGGTAAGAATCATTTTCACAAACTTGAAACTGGAGACTCTTGGTATAAGCATTACAGGGCTGTGTCCAGATTGAAACGAGATAGGAGGGCAGAGAAATGAGTATTTGAATAACCCAGGGGTAAACTTTGCACTGTGTACTATTGTTGGGAATCAGTGTTCCACAATAAAGCCATGTAAAAGATACACAACCCAGATATTTTATTTATAAGCCAAATGCCTGGATTGGATAGATCTGGGGCTATTCTAACCCATTCACCCTGGTTATTTGTTTTGTTTCTCCTGGACACACAGTTCCGGTCCATGGCAGCTCCCTCCTCCCTGTCTGTCCTCTTTCTCCACCTACAACCTCTTCTCCAACCTTCAGTCCCACTTTTCTCCCTCCACTGCCCAATCGCAGGCTCTAGCCTTTTTTTTTTTAAGATTTATTTATTCATTTATTATATATAAGTACACTGTAGCTGTCTTCAGATACACCGGAAGAGGGAATGGGATCTCTTTACAGATGAGCCACCATGTGGTTGCTGGGAATTGAACTCAGGACCTCTGGAAGAGCAGTTGGGTGCTCTTAACTGCTGACATCTCTCCAGCCCAGGCTCTAGCCTTTTATTGACCAGTTAAACTGGGGAGAAGGTTCACACGGCATCACTCGAGTGTGTGAGCATCAGTTCTTTGAGGACAACCACATCTTGAGAAACCAGTTTTAGCTATGGGATACAAGCAGCATTGGACCTACCCACTACAGCATACAAAACATTATGCCTACACTTCTACAAGAAAGACTTGCTTCTCCACTCAAATCTTTCCTGCGCTTTCCACTTTCCTGCCCCTTGCCGAACCATTTTTCCTTTGTACCTGGCCAGGGAACCCACCCTCTGCTCTCTCCCGTCCTCAAGACCAGACACTTTGTATCTCTTCTCCAGTTTCTGAACCTCATGCTCTTGAAGGGTGTCTTGGTCCATAACTAAGACAAAACTGTCCCTGTGTGAAACTCCTGGCAGAGGCAACTTAAAAGAGAAAGAATTTATTTCACTAAGTATTTCCCCAGGGTCTCATCTGTGGCTGCTTGGACCCATGGTCTAAGGTGGGCCCTCATGGTGGTGGGACCGTACAGCCAAGGGGCTCATCCATTATAGGACAGACAGGAAGCAGATACAGAGCAGTGACCAGGGGGACCCAGTGTAACCTTCAAAGCCCTCCTCCCTGCCATAGACTTACTTCCTACAGCGGGAGGTCAGCTGCCAACATTTTCCTAATCGTTTAAGATAGTGCCACCAAGTGTTCAAACAGCTGGTGGGTTGAGACCCGTTTAAGGGGTCAAAGGACCCATTTATGGAAGTCATATGTAGCTGGTCTTTGCTACTTTGTGGGGTCTTCTTTTTCCCACCCTAGCCTCTCGGGTTTCATCCCCTCACACTAGATCTGAGAGAAACAAGTGTCAGGGGGAGAGAGGGATTAGGAAAATTCCTGAATCTAATTTCTTTCCTTTTGATTCTTCTGTGACCACCCACTACTCTTTCAGGGCCCTAGCACTTATATACCCTCTGAAAAGTTCCCAGAATTCCAGACATCGCACAATCATAGAAATTATCTGCAGCTGGCAAAGCCATGCTTCTGCCAGAGCCCGAGGAGAATGATGGTCAGGTGCTGCCAACAGCCCAGAGCAGCCCCGCATCCCTACACCTGGGACTAAATTGAAAGCAGGGGTTGGGGATTTAGCTCAGTGGTAGAGCGCTTGCCTAGCATGCGCAAGGCCCTGAGTTCGGTCCCCAGCTCTGGGGGAAAAAAAAAAAAAATGAAAGCAAACTCTTACTAAAGTATTTCTGTGGCTTTTTAAGAAGCCTAAATTCCACATTTCTCACTACAGTCATCTATCAAATATCCTGCATATCAGATACTTTCATAACAATATCATTACAATTCATAACAGCAGTAAAGTTTACATTATGACTCATAACATTAGAAAAATAATAAAGTAGCAAGAAGAACAATGTTATGGTTGAGGGTCATCACAACACAAGGAGCTATATTAAAGGGTCATGACCTTAAGAAGGTTGAGAACCACTGGTCTAATTGGCAGAGAAGACTAAAGAATTTATTTAGTGAGGCCCTGTCTCAAAGCGATGATGTTGTTGTTGATGATGATGATAAGGAGGAGGAGGAGGAGGAGAGGCAAGGGCAGGGGGAGGAGAGGTAAGGGGAAGGGGAGGAGAGGGAGGAGGAGAAAAATAGGAGGGCATTCCTCAAGGTCACGAACTACAGATTTTCTTGTGGGAGAGGAGTATGCAGAGTCTGGGGGTGGGGGGATAGGAGAGTTGGGGGTGGGTGGGAATGTTAACTCCATTGGCTGCTGACAGAGCAATAGGACTGGTTTTAAAGTTGAGCTGAATGAGAAGACCTGACGGCCAGACGGAGTGGCACAAGTCTGAAAGACAGCCTGTGAGACACACAAACCTGTGATCCCAGTACTCTGGAGTCTGAGACTGGAGGGGTACTGTGGTTGAGAGGCCAATCTGAGGGTACAAAGTGAGAACCGGCTCAAACCACCAAACAGAAGCCATGCTTAGGAGTGCTGTTCAGTGGGAGAGCACTCTGGAGGCCCTTGGTTAGATCCCCAGCTCAGCTTCAGAGAACAAAACCACACAGGAGTGTTCGTAAGCACTTGTGTGCTACGCCAGACACTCCAGATACATTGTGTCACTGTGACCCTCCCTGGCCCCGTGAGGTGAAGCTTATTACCTCTCCTTTGCAGAGGCATTAGCTGAGCTCAGAGAGAGGCTGTGTGTTCCAGCTCCCATTGAGTCTCCAGGCACAGGACAAGATTGCGCCTGCCTGCTCTGACGGGGACGTCCTCGTTATTATGCCTTGACAACCTGCCTGGTGGTCCACTTTCCTGATGTGGGCTGATTCTCTGTAATCTACTAACTGCTGTTTCTGAGCCTCAGGTCTCTTTCAGATTCTTTGCTTCCGTAGCTAGCTCTGTATAAAGCAGCTTTAGGCCAAGAGCTTTTTTCAAGTGTTATTTGGCACCGTTATCCCCTTCCCAGGTGGAGTTATTTTGTGCTCCTGCCTCATTACTACAGCTCGTTCACATTGAGGCAGTGTTTATGAATGGCCTGAGAGGGTCAGCGGAACTGAGAACCAAGGTAATGGGCTGGGAACAGCTCAGGCGTAGAGCATTTGTCTGGCATGGACAAGGGCCTGAGCCCTATCCTCAGCACTGCAAAATAAACCACACAGGAGAGCTAAGGTATGTAAGGAGGTGAGACTCTGAGGGATGGGTCTGTGGTCAAGAGCACTGGCTACTCTTCTAGAAGACGGGGTTTGGTCCCCAGTGTTTTTGTCTGGCTGCTCACAACTGCCTGTGATTCCAGTTCAACGGGATCTGACAACCTCTGGCAGCTTCCATGAGCTTCTGTACACACATATGCACACAGACACATCCATAGGCAAAAAATAAGAATACAATCTTTAATTAAAAAAAAAGGAAAAGAGTGAGTCATGTTGGTGCACACCCTTTAATCTCAGCACTCGTGAAGCAGAGGCAGATCTCTGTGAGTTCCAGGACAGCCAGGGCTACAGAGAAACCCTGTCAAGAAAGACAAAACAAGGGGCTGGGGATTTAGCTCAGTGGTAGAGCGCTTACCTAGGAAGCGCAAGGCCCTGGGTTCGGTCCCCAGCTCCGGAAAAAAAAAAAAAAAAAAGAACCAAAAAAAAAAAAAAAAGAAAGACAAAACAAAATAAAAGGAGGAGAAAGAGGAGGAAGAAGAGGAAGAAGAAGAGGAAGAAGAGGAAGAAGAGGGGGAGGAGAGAAAAAAGAAAAAAGGCCCGGGGAGATACCTGAACTGGTAAAATGCTTACGGAGAAGCGTAAGGACCTAAGTTCAAGGCCCAGCACCCACATAAAAATCTGGGTGTGGTGGCACCTGCCCCAGGTTTGTAATCCCAGCATGCACTGGGGCAGGGAGAGGCAGAGGTAGGTAGATCCCTGAAGCTCCCTGACTAATCAGAACTGGTGAGTTCTGGGTCCCAGAGAGAGACTCTGACGCCATAAAGAAGTTGCAGAGCTAGGGAGACCACTGAGCACAGGGACTTGTGTTCAAATATGCAACACACACATTAAAAACCTGGACACCAAGGTTGGGGACAGAGACAGGAGGATCCCAGGGGCTTCCCGGCCAGCTGAGTCAGAATGGTGAACTTTAGGCTGAGGGAGAGATTCCTCCTTAAAGAATAAGGCAGAGGGCAATAGAGGAAGACACTCGATATTCTCCCTGTGTGTGTACCCGTACACGGACAGACAGACACACAGACACACAGACCGGATACCTTCGCCCCAGACACATCAAAAACAAAGAACAAGAATGAGGAGGGGCTGGGGATTTAGCTCAGTGGTAGAGCGCTTACCTAGGAAGCGCAAGGCCCTGGGTTCGGTCCCCAGCTCCAAAAAAAAAAAAAAAAAAAAAAAAAAAAAAGAATGAGGTGATAACGTGTCTTAGGGGGAGGCAGTCCACGTACATGAATTTTTTTTTTAACCTTTTTTTTTTTTTTTTCCTCCAGAGCTGGGGACCGAACCCAGGGCCTTGTGCTTCCTAGGCAAGCGCTCTACCACTGAGCTAAATCCCCAACCCCGAATTTTTTTTTTTAAAAAAAAGCTTGCTTTAATTAAATTATCTGCTTTAATTAGTGTGGCTTCTCCACCAGGAGCAGCACCCATGGCTTCCACCTGTACACTGTGCACACTCGCACCCACACCAACACACACGACTGGACAAGCACACACAGACAAGGAAAAAAAATAAAGGAAAGAAATAAAGGAAAATGGCATCGATTTTTCTGAGAAAGGGAATGGGTGGGTGGGGCAGGGTAGGGCAGGTATGTGGGAGAGGCAGGAAATGAGAGTCCACAGGCCCTTAGGGCTGTAGCAGCCTGAGTCAGTCTCAGGTGTCTAGTGGCTTTCTAGATTTCCCAGGGCTGGCTAGATGGCTCGGTGGGTAAAGGTGATTGCCACCAAGCCTGAGGACCTGAGTTCAATGCCCAGAAACCACAGAGCTAACTCCCATGGGCTGCTCATGGACTTCCACTTGTTCTCGAACCTGCAGACCACGATGGCCCTTGCTCAATGACTGCTCTGCCCTCAGTTCTGGCCACGATAAATACACGGGATATTGTTTTTGAGATGGTGTCTCACTCTGTAAGCCAGTCTGGCCTTGAACTCAGAGATCTGACTGCTTCTGTCTTTTGAATGAACAAGAAGGGCTGGAGAGATGGCTCATCGGCTAAGAGGACAGGGTTCAATCCCCGGCATTCACATGGCAACTCACAGATGTCTATAAGATCTGAAACCCTCACTGACATATACGTGCAGGCAAAACACCGACACACATACATACATACATACATACATACATACATACATACTTACATACATACATGGAAGAAAAATATTTTCAGGGGTTAGGGATTTAGCTCAGTGGTAGAGCACTTGCCTAGCAAGCGCAAGGCCCTGGGTTCGGTCCTCAGCTCTGAAAAAAAAAAAAAAAGATTTTCAGCTGAGCGTGGTGACTCATATCTTTAATCTCAGCAATTAGGAGGCAGCAGCAAGCAGATCTCTGTGAGTTCAAGGCCAGGCTGATAGACAAAAGGAGCCCAGGACAACCAGGACTACACACTCTGTCTTGAAAAACAAACACCCCAAAAAGGTTTTCTAATATCAGATCATGTGTGAGGTTCGAGGCAGAAAGGAGACTAGACTGGCTGTGACCCAGCATCTTCCAGTCTGGTAACACACTCCATTTACAAACACCCCATCCACTTTGAAGAAGGATGGGTAAGAACCATAAATCCCCAGGATGCTCACTGAGACGCCACACTCCCACCCTCCTGTAGTTTTCCCTTATTTAAAAAAGTTAAATGTTGGGCTGGAGAGGTGGCTCAGCGATTAAGAGCACTGACTGCTTTTCCTAAAGGTCCTGAGTTCAATTCCCAGCAACCACACGATGGCTCACAACCATCTGTAATGGGACCCGATGCCCTCTTTGGGTGTGTCTGAGGACAGCAACTGTGTACTCAAACCTCATATCCATAAAATAAATACATAAATCTTTTTTTTTTGGTTCTTTTTTTTTTCTTTTTTTTTTTTTCGGAGCTGGGGACCGAACCCAGGGCCTTGTGCTTCCTAGGTAAGCGCTCTACCACTGAGCTAAATCCCCAGCCCCCCATAAATCTTAAAAGGTAAACGTTTCGGGCTGGAGAGATGGCTCAGTGGTTAAGAGCACTGACTGCTCTAACAGAGGTCCTGAGTTCAATTCCCAGCATCTACACGGTGGCTCACAACCATCTGCAACAGGGATCTGGTGCCTTCTTCTGGTGTGTCTGAAGATGGCAACAGTGTACTCATATAAATACATACATACACACATACATACATACATACATCTTTTTTTTTTTTTCAGAGCTGGGGACCGAACCCAGGGCCTTGCGCTTGCTAGGCAAGCACTCTACCACTGAGCTAAATCCCCAACCCCATACATACATCTTTAAAAAAAAAAAAAAAAAAGGGAAATGTTTCCTCTGGGTCAGACCCACGAATAACCAGGAATCTGGCTGCAAAGTAGGGACGGACTTGCCAGTTGTGGGGCTTGAATCCAATCCTGTGAGGAGTGGTGTGGGTCTCAGCCTCCCTCACCCCCAATGTTAGTCTCACAAGAGAGACTAAAAGTTGGAGAGAGTGATGTTAATCCCACAGATGGGAGGAGAAAGACCACTGGCCCGAATCATCACGGCCAAATTAATTAAAGCAGATAATTTAATTAAAGCAAGCTCTTTTATTCACCTCCTTGGACTGCCTCCCCTAAGGTGAAGCTTGAGAGTCAACTCAGGGACAGGGGCTTCCCGAATGGGGCATTTGGTGGGCAAAATAAGTAACGTTACAGGAGCAGAGCATAAGTTAGTCCCTCCTCAAGCAAAGATGTGGTTGCCAGGTGGGCAGAGCGGAGTGGTCACTGGCAGCCCAATAACCTTTTGAAGCAAAGGTAGGGTTGCAAAGTGGTTATAAACAACTTTCTGAAACAAAGGCATGATCTCCATTCCTGGAGCAGGCAGAACAGAACCATGGGAAAGGTTCTGGTCAAGGTTGCGGGTGGGGCATAGCCCAATCCTTGAGAACTAGAACCATGAAAAGGAGCCTACTTTGTCTTTACCATGACGGCTTTTAAGCCTAAAATGGAGGCAGGCTGGTTCTTCCAGTGGCTAGGTGGGGTAGTGCACACCTTTAATCCCTGCACTTGGGAGACAGGCATGTGGATCTCTGTGTGTGGTGTTGTATAAAAAGAAAGAAGGGGTATGTTTGTGGAGGCGAGGTATGGTGCGGGGCAGGGGGTTGGGTGTGGAGGAGAAGGGGGTGCCCATGCTGAGGCATCCCTTCCCCCTGAGGTACAAGCCACACAACGGTATAGTATTGTATAGTATAGTATAGTATAGTATAGTATAGTATAGTATAGAGTTTATTTAGGGCATGGGGAGGGGAGTTGAGTGGGGGAGGACAGAGAGAGAGAGAGAGAGAGAGAGAGAGAGAGAGAGAGAGAGAGGAGGAGACCGACCTTGAACATGGGGGTGGGGGTGGGGGGGTGGGGGGTGGGGAGAGGAATGGGGAGAGAAAGGACAGTAGGGGAAGAGAGGAAAAGAGCAAAAGAAGAGAGAGAGGAGGGGGTAAAAGCAGTCCCTTTTATAGTGAGGCAGGCATACCTGGCTGTTGCCAGGTAACTGGGGCAGAACCTAGAAGAAATGCTAACACTGACTCTGAGGCCAGACTGAACTATAAAGCAAGTTCCAGAAACAGCCAGGTTTGCTACACAGAGAAACCTGTTTCAAACAAACATACAAATTGGAGAGGGCTGTTCCCAAACCATGACAAAAAAAAATGTGAAAGCCAGTCGTGGTGAGACTCATCTATCTAGGATCCCAGTGTTCAGAAGCAGTGGGAACCGGAAGTTCAAGGCCAGCTTGGACGATAAGAGACCCAATCTCAAAAGCTAAATGTAGGTGGGCGTAAAGTTTGAAAGGCAGGAACTTCTCCAAGTCAAGGCAGCAGTTGTTTCTTAAATCTGGTTGGCTCCTCCCTGAGGAGTGTGGAAGGATGTATAAGAATAGGCCCAGCGGGAAATCCAGGCCCTGAGAGCTGCTGGTAGCCTAGGGCTGCACAGTGGCGCTCCTGTGAAAGGGGCTGGGAACAGGCTGGGCCTCAGACCTCTCCAGGCCTGTCTCAGTCTCAGAGACTAGCTGTGGGGGTGAAGATAATATAAGCCCGGGGGCAGGCCTAATCCTGTGATGATTGTGCAGCTGTAGCGAATGGGAAGCAGGCCTTGAGACAGCTCTCCTTCCGGCCCAGTTAGCACCCAGGCCTTTTGTTCCAGCCTGGGAGACGGGTCAGCTCAGGGTAGTCAGGTCGTAGATATAGACCCAGGGAAAGAAGTGGAGATGCTGACCTCTATCTGAAGGCTCGGGAATGTGAGGAAAGTCTATGTTGGGTCTTCCTTTCCGGGGTGGGTAACACCCTGGCCTAAGAGTACCTTTAGAACTGCAGGAAGCAGCTGGGGTGGGGGCAGCGACTTGAAAAGGGATCAGAGTGAGGGTAAATGGAAGGCTGGTTAAGAGAGGCTGGTCTGAGGTAAGAGAGGAAGAGAGGCTGCTCTCATGAATGGCATCCTGAAAGCTGACTTCCTCTCTTGGCCTTGGTGTCTGTCTGAGATTGCTTTCAAAGGCTCCAGGATCTAGGATGCAGAGCTGGTGGCTTTAAAGAGATTTGGGGAGGGGCTGGGCCGGAGCTAAGAGTGCAGAGGGTCAGGTCTCTTGACAACTCCTTCCCCTACCCCTGCAGTACTCAGCAGGGGAAGGTTGTATAGAATTTGACTTCATCACCCACCCTAGGGGAACTGGCAGGCCTCATGCATAGACTCAGGACCATGCGCCCCCTCCCATGGTCACAGCCCTACATGGGTTCCCCCTAATACCATCATGTCCACCTGGACTGGTTAAGACCCCCCCCCCCAGGAAAGGACTTCAAGCAAGGCACCCCTTTAACACAGACACATTTATTGGCAAAACCTATTCCCAAGCACGGCGGTGGGGAAGGGCGCTGGAGAGTGGGCAGCAGGATCCCCACTCTCTTTGGTAATGTTCAAGGAGTAGGAAAGGCAGGAGAGGATAGGGGTGTGCCCAGCGGCGTGGTCACATCAGCAACTCCCCACAAGGAAGGCTGTGTGCTCTGCAAATGCTTTTCTTATACGGTGTCGGTCAATCCTTCCAACTCCCTACAAGGTAGGTGCATCCTTGTCCCTATTTCTATGATGAGGGAACAAGAGTCTGTGGTGAGGCAGTCCTGGGAGGCAAACATGGGCTCTCAAATCCCCCCCCCCCAGCATCTTCCACTGGAAGCCCCCTGCTGCCTGATCACTCAGATCTTCTGTTTCTTCTCTCAAGTTCTGGTTCTTTCAACTTTTTTTTTTTTTAAAAAATATATTGCTTTGTCAAAAATAAAAATAGTTGTTTATCCATATTTTGAACAAGCTACTGTCTCCTACTCCAATGGGTCAAAACTTGGGTTTCGCTCCCCCAAGACTCAGTTTAGCTGGGGTTGGACACAGCAAGTCTCTCATGAGGGCTGAGTGTGTGGGCAAAACCAAGGCACGGAAGAAGCACTCAGAAAATACACAGTTAATAAATTACAACCCTCCCATCCTCCCGCTATCCCCATCCATGTCCAGAGCAGACTTATGTATTGGCCTCACCCCGCAAAAGAAGCTTGAACCAGCCCCTCTGTGTCCACTAGGTCTAGGGCCTTTAGTAGATGGCTATGGAATGTATGAATGAATGAATGAATGAATGAATGAATGAACACCTGGTGAGAGAGAGCAAGTACTTAGGAATACGAGCCTCAGTCCCTCACCTGTATCTTACTCTCATCAGAATATCTCTCTAGATGCAGAGAAGGGAGACTTGGGGTGGGGGTGGGACAGAAAATGGAAGACATTAGGGGTATTTCTGGGCATGACTGGGAAGACGGAGGACAGAGCTGTAGCCTCCAGGTCAGGAGGCTCAGGTCCCTGCTGTGTGGCCCCGGGTGGGGGGGAGGGGGCTGTGTGATCTGGGCAGGCTCTGAGAACAATGAAGACTGTAATAGTTCTTAGACATTTGCTCTTGGTCCTCAGCAGCCGGTAACATGGGTATTATTACCAATGCATACATTCTATAGAGTAGGGGGCAGAGGCCAGAGAGGTCAAGGGACTTACTTAAGGCCACACAGCCAGCAGGAACTTGAAAAGTGTCTCCCCTTTGCTATTTATAACTATGCCACATGGGACCCGTACAGTCGCAAGAGACTGTGACCCCAATTCCCTGATATAACTTCTGGTCGTCTCCAGCCAGAAAATCCCGTATACCTTATGTAGAGAGTTTCCTAGACAACCTCTCCTTCCCCACCCACAGCCATGACATGCCCATGAATGGTCTTCCCAGGAGGGTGGGAAAGTGGAGTGGTTGGGGGCCTGGGCCTGCCCCTCACACAGGCATGGGCACTTCGTCATACTCATCCAGCCCTTCCGCCTCGTCAAAGGTCACTTTGGCATCATCACCATCCAGCTGGAGGGGTGGGAGGGAAGAAGAGTGAGAGACCAGGACAGGATGAGCCCCCCCCCCTTTTTTTTTTCTTTCCTTTTTTTCGGAGCTGGGGACCGAACCCAGGGCCTTGCGCTTGCTAGGCAAGTGCTCTACCACTGAGCTAAATCCCCAACCCCAGGATGAGCCCTTTTGGGACTTAAGAGGTGCCTCTAGAGGTAAGAACCAGCCTAGATAAACCCCGTGCTGTCCCTAGAGCACAGGGTTGGTCGAGGTGAGTGGTTGGTTTATGAAGAGGAGGTGGGAAGGAGTTCTGGTGAGGAGAGCCTGCAAAAGGTCAGCGGGGGCTCCCCTCACCATGGCAGCCCCACACCGAATGCACCGAATAACTCGGCCGATGATACAACTAATGGCCCAGCAGCTCGGGTAGGACATGCCCTCTATGCCGTGGAAGGCTTTCAGCCTGTCATGATTCCTCACTGCACTGGGGAGGGAAATGAGGTCGCTTGCTCCAGATCATATGCTAGGACACAGCAGACCAAGACGGACACAAAGGACCTGGATTTTTTTTTTCCTTCTTCTTAAGAAGGGGTCTTATGTAAATTCAGGCTGGCTTTGAACCACGTGGCCAAGGATGACCTAGAATTTCTTATTCCCTCACCTCTACCTCCCTAGCGCTGGGATTATAAGCATGCACCTCTATATACAATCTATGGGGTGCTGGGAATTGAACCCAGGATCCTGTGCACTGGAAGCAAGCATTCTACCAACTGAACTACATCTATTCCTAAACCCACGCCTACCCGCCTCACTTGGACATCTCCCCAGCTCCGAGACACTCGATTCCTATTACGGGTCCTTCTCCCATCCGGGGCCCCCTACTACTCACACACTGGAGTTCTAGCTCTCTGAAGATGAGCGGCAGGAGGAGACGACGCAGGGGCACGGTGAGGATGAGGACAAAGGGCAGGGCCAGCGAGGCTGGCGTGGACTTCACCACCCACAGCACAGCCAGGCAGATGATCTGGATGCCCGTGAAGAGGTGCATACGCCAGGTCTTCACCTGTGGGGAAGCCGAGGTCAGTGTCTGCCCTGTTCTGACCCCACCCTTACCCCACCCTAGCTGGACAGCTACAGAGCCAAGTACCCTCTTGACAAAGGGCACATCTGGGTGGTACTTGGGTGGCTTGAACAGGAGCAAGATGCGGTCAAAGAGCTGGATGCCACTGAGGGATGTGATCCCCATGTACAGGAAGATGCCAAACAGTACAGCCAGGGGGATGCGGGACAGGATGGGTTCCATGAGAATGGACAGTCCTGTGAGGAGGGACACACTCTTAGTTCGGGTCACCCAGGGATCAGCACCAATGGGGCTTCGCTCCTACTTGGGACCAAGCTTGAGACCACAAATGCCATGTGACCCTTTCCTGCAGTATCCTTTTATAGGCTTGGAGAGGAAATAACCTCGAAGGCTATCTTCCCAAGGAGTCCAACTTCTCCCTGCTTTATATCCACTCCCTGAACCTAGTTAGGGCAGTCACAGTGCTCAGAGGAACCTGCCTTTCTCCTCACCCCATTATCCTTTATGGAAAGGAAGAGAAGCAGAGAGAAGGAAGGAGGGGGAGACTTTAGATTGCTCCATCAGTGACTATAACCCTGCTCACACAGCTGGACTCAGCTTCTTGAGAACCCTACAGAACCCAGGGATGCTCTACCACCCCTCAGACCAAGGCATGCTATCACCCTTAGAACAACTGACCTGGAAGAGAATCTCAGAGATTTAACAAATCCTCTAACTGTGCAGATAGAGAAACCGAGGCCCGGAGGCTAGGAATGGTACCCAGCCAGAAGCAGGGCAGGGCAAACACCACAGTTTCTTACATTCCTCTTAGCTAAGCAGGCGGGAGGTAGGCTCTGACTTGTACAGAGAGCAGCAGTGCAGCCCTCCCGCCCTGCACAAATGTCTATCACAGTGTCCCAGGGCCCTGTGCTTCCTCACTTCTGCTAGATCCCCTCCTGGGAGGAATTAGTGTTAGGAAAGCTTGAGCAACTGGTGTACAGGGACCAGGACGGAGTATATATAGATGGGATGGGAGCCTCTTTCGCCAACCCCAAGGGGAAGAATCAAAGTTAGATAGGGGAGATAGCAGAGGTAGGAAGAACCCCCATCCCAAGAACGAGGGCCAGAAAGGAGTGGAGCAGGACGGAGGGGCATGGCTAGCCCCACTTACCCACGAGCACAGAGACCAGGAGCCCACTGATCCGCTGTTCCTTGACCTCTTGGATCTGGGCTGCAGCCCCTGGACCACTGGCCTTCCCCATGACTGTGAGGGCGTTGGCATGGGTAACAGAACGCACAGTGGTGGCGCTGAGCCAAGGCATCCCAAAGAGGGCGGCCACCCCGCCCATGCCAACAACCAGCAGCAAGTCCAGGTGGAAGCCGGAGCCCTTGATCATCTTCCGCTCAGGTTTACTGACAATCAGCCTGAGGGTGGAGGGAAGCCAGGTGAGCTGGGCCCTCCCCTCAGGCTCTTCTTTCTTTCCTCACACTGGTCCCTCTGGGTCCATTTTTGCTTTCTGTTCCCATTTTCCTCAGAGTTCTCGGCTCCCTCCCTCTGGCCGTTTGAGAATTCAGACTCTGAGGGATAGAAGTCTCCAGAACACCCTCAGGCATTTTTGCCTAAATCCTGGAACTTCAGCTTCAAGGAGCCTTGACTGTTCAGCACCCCTCACCCCACTCCACCCCAACCCCATTGTTCAGGCCCCTCCCACCATCCAGCCGTGAAGCCCATAGCTCCCTGCTTACATGGTCTTCAAATGATGCCACCCCAGGGGCCACAAAACTCAGACCCTCCTCTGACCCTCTATCACTCCCATCTGCTCCCAGACAGCCAAGGGCCAGTCTCCTCCTGGCCCAGAGCCTGCTTCCCTCCCTCCCTCCAGCCGCCCCACCCCCCACCCCACCCCATCCCACCCCCGCCAAACCTCTCTCCTTGCTCTTACGTGGTGATCTGAGACTCAAGGAATATAAGGATGAAGACAAGCAGAGCGGGTAGAACAGAAGCAAACATCATCCACTTGGGGAAATGGTTATACAGACCCAGGGGATGGATGACCCAGCCCCGGGCGGAGGAGTTGGACACTTTAAGGCCATCAGGCACCGAGAGTTTCTGTGAGAAGAGACAGATGGTGAGAACCTGGGACCAAATGGCTCGGGAGACATGGGGTCAGGGAAGCCAGGGGTCCTAGGGCAGGGAATTTGGGTCAAAGTGCTCAAGGACCTGCTACTTCGGACATTTGCTTTGCTCCTACCTACTTCTCTAAGTCCCCTGTATGTGTCCTCTCATTCCTGACGTTGTAGGCAAACAAGCAAGATCAGAGAGGTTGTATAGCTTGCCCCACGTTGCACGCCTATCTGGTGGCTGAGCTGAGGTTTACCTGAATCTGCCTAGCTCAATGCACACCCTACAGCCCTGGGGTAAAGAGATAAAAAGAGCAAGGTGGTCCAGGCTCTTGCTTGAGTGGAGGGGCCTTGAGAGAATATTGGAAGACCAAGGATGGGGAAAGAGTTCTAGCTGGCTTCTAGTTAGGAAAAGCCATTCTGGCAGGGTACGAGGAGAGGAAGGAAGTGAAGGCTATGGCAGGATGTCAGAGAAGGAGGAGGACTCACCTGCGTGTAGGTGTTCTTGATGAAGGTATCCACCAGGACCATTATCAGGATGGAGATGGGGACCCCAAAGTCCCCAATGACTCTGCGTAGCTGTAAGCAGACAAAACCAGTTGTACCCATGTTCCTCCTCCCACTCGCCTCCCTCCCTATCTTACATTTACCGGGGGCTCTGAGAGGTCCATCAAGGACCAATGACTGACATTACTCCAGCTATTTCTGCCTTCCTTCTTCCTCTGACTCCTCCCAGCCTGGCCCTACCCTTCTCCCTCTCCCAAGAGCTGTCTATCCCTGGTTCCCTGCTGGATCCTGGTGCTGAGCTGAGATGGTTCTGTAGGTTTGTATACAACATGGTCCTTGGAAATGGGAACTGGGGTAGGAAGGGGAGTAGAGGGTCCTGGAGAAGCTAGGGTTGGTGAAGGTAAGGGTAGGGTGTACTGACCTTGCCGGGGAAGTAGGTGCTGTTCTTGAACTTTCGTAGCATCATGGCAAGTAGGAAGGTACCAACCATAAGCACAAGGGAGAGGAGGGCTGTGTTGGGCACGGGGCCCTGAGGTTTGGGCTTCATCACAACAGGGGCATAGCTCTCTTGTAGCGGGTAGTCCTGGAAAATCTGTAACCGACAAAACACTGTGTTCCCTCCCAAGCCTCGGCTTGAGCTAGACAGCATCAGAGAAGTTGACTGGGCACTATCAACCCGCTGTTTGTACATCCATCTATCCATACGTACTCCCAAACATCCATCTACCCATCTACTGCCCATACAACCATCACCATCACCCGTCCAGTCCACCTTCTTTCTCATCTGACTTATTAACCTGCTTGGCTTGTTTGTTTGTTTGTTTGTTTGTTTGTTTGTTTTTAGGACCAAGATCAAGTTAGCTCGTGTGGGAAGTGTCCGAGAGGCAGTGAGACTGCACGCGCAGGTATATGCTTCCAGACGTTGTGTGGAAGGTGAGAATTCTGGAGACAGCAGTAAGTAATAAGGTTTATAAAAAGGGCTTAAGGAGTTGGTGACAGGGACAGCATTTACCCAGCATGCAAGAAGCTTGAACCCCAGCACAATAAATAAGGAAATAAGTAAAATCTCCTTAAAAGATCTACAGAAGGGTTGGGGATTTAGCTCAGTGGTAGAGCGCTTGCCTAGCAAGCCCAAGGCCCTGGGTTCGGTGCCCAGCTCCAAAAAAAAGAAAAAAAAAAAAAGATCTACAGAAGATAAAAGAGCCCGTCAGTCAACAGAGTCAGGACACGCACAGGTCACCCTTCTTTCATACACAGTGCAGATGTGGAGGTGGGAGGAGCTCTTGGGGGGAGGAGGCAAGCTATGGAGGCAGAGGCCCTATGGGGTTCTGGAGGGGAAATGCAGAAAAGGAAAGACCTAGGGTTGGGGGCTGGAGTGATGGCTCAGAGGTTAAGAGCACTGACTGCTCTTCCAGAGGTCCTGAGTTCAATTCCCAGCAACCACATGGTGGCTCACAACCATCTGTAATGGGATCTGATGCCCTCTTCTGGTGTGTCTGAAGACAGTGACAGTGTGCTCACATAAAGTAAAAAGAAAGAAAGAAAAGGCCCAGGGCTTCCAAGCATCTCCTCCCTCTCTGCGCATGACTTCCTGGCCATCCCACAGAGAGTGCCCACTAGTCACGTGATGTGTGGTCATAAATATGAAAAAGCGTAGATAGAGGTGACCTCCCTTATACAGTCAGGACATGAGCACTGAGTCTCAAGCGGTCCCAAGAAACCCAACTGCAGAATCCTAGATGAACGCCAACACATACGTGTGCCCACATTCAGAACCGCGCACACAGGTGGTGGAAACATGGCCACAGTCACGCTCTACAGACACGTAGCACACTCTCGCAGACATGCGATGATGCATGAGTGTTAGCATCCTCTCTGGCCCCACCTTGATCAGCTTAGAGAAAGTCTCATAGATGAAGATGAGGGAGATGAGGAAGGAGAAGATCTCCTGAGTGTAGCGGGAGATGTATTGGACCAGGAAGCTGCCTTCAAAGGCCACCACCAACACCACCAGCAGGATAAGCCAGAAGCCGATCCACGCGCGGCCCACGATGTACTCCAGGTTATTGCTTTCACAGAACTGCAGTCGTGGTGAGACAAATGCAGGATTAGTGACTTCGTGGACACCAGGCAGGTGCGCTAGGGTAAACTACAGGGTTGGGGGTCAGAGCGGGGCTGAGACAATGTTACCGAGTAGAAGGCTTCTTCAAACACCAGCAGGGGTCCTGAGAAGCCGAGCACAAGCAGGGGCTGTGCCCCCAGGAGAGCAAAGAGAATTCCTTGCACTGCTGTGGAGATGAGCAGCTCTGACACCCCCATCAGGTTCCGGGTCTTTTCTCCTGTGGGGAAAAAAGCCATACAAGGATCAAGAGAGAGATTATTTTCCGGGAGCGAGAGTAAGTTATGGGGTATCGAGGTACCAGTACAGAGCATCAGATTGGGTCAGAGGTGAGGAGACAGAGGTCAGAGGGTTAGAGGTGAATGTTCCGGGGATGGGGGAAGGGAGGAGAACAGTAATTGTCACTGACCCAGGAGACCGCCGAAGGTGACCGCAGGTGACAAGGCAGCAAAGTAGATGAAGATGACAGCAGCCAGCACCTGGGGACTGAGCGCATCGGTGATGTCACTCAGGTAGTAAGGATACCGGCGCCGGATATCACGGATCAGGCCTCCAAAGATCCGGCCGGTGCGCCTTAGAGGGTCGTCTTCGTCACCGGGGCCCTCCTTTCCCCCGTCTGCTGTAGAGGATAGGAAAAGGGTCAGAGGGGCTTACCCACACGGACAAATGTCTGAGAGGAAGGAAGCAGTGCATTGCGGGTCCAGGGGCCCGTGGGGGACCGGGAAACCTTGTCTGTGTACCTAATGCCTCGTACAAGTTGGGGTCTGGCTTGGCAGGTCTGGGCAAGTACCGCTTCCTAAGCAACTCCTTCTGCACGGGCACCAGGTTGAGCAGAGCTTTCTCTGAAGGGGCCTCTGTGGGCGGCAGCACCAGGCTACAGTCCAGAAAGCTATCCAGGGAGCTCAGCAGCTCCCCTCGGCTCTGCGCCAGGGAGGCGGTAACGCGGAACACCTACGGACAGGAGAAAGGTCAGAACACTTAAGACTGTAGCCAAAAGGTCCCAGGGGAGCAGGGCAGCCTAGTGGTACCTGCCTGTAGTCTTAGCACTGAGGAGATAGGAGGACAGCCTTAAGTTTGAGGCTATCCTGGGCTACGTAGAGAGTTCCAGGTCACCCAGAGGTACATGCTAAGACTTTATCTAAAAATCTTGAAGGTGGGGTGTAGTTGGGGGAGACCTGGACATGTGTAACTAGGGACCAACCACCAAAACCAGGGCTGTCGTTATAAAGTCTGGTTCTTTCTGTTTCCTCTGCCCTCTAAGGACCAGCTTTGGGAAAACAGGCACCCTGGGTTGGGTAAAAGGAGCTAAAGTGTCCCTGGTGGGCTAGGCCTACCACACAGCAGATTGGGCCAGGTAGAACCAGGTCAGAGTGGACCAGGCTGGACCAGCCAGTCCAATCTAAGCTAGGGTAAGACTGGACTGGCCAGGAACAGGTGGAATTCAACCCAATGGATCCAAATAGTGAGTTTAAAGCAGTCAGTGCAGGAGGGGGGGCCCAAGGGGGGGTCTGACCTCTTCTGCCCTCCCACAAGCTCCCTGGCAAACCAGCCACATGGCCCCTGCTCACTCTTTCTGTCATGAGAGTTGCTGCAGCCCTGCCCAGCTGGGTGTAGTCGATGTGCGGAGCCTCAGGTCCGAGAAGAACTAGAAGGAAGCTCACAGGCTCCGGCAACACCAGGTCCTCCAGCGGCACAGCTTCCTTCAGTCTCACGAAGCCCAGCACAGGCTTCACCAGGAAACTAGCCCGGCCTGTGAGAGACACCAGGTAGTTTATGAATCCAAGAGAGGTGGCTACCCAGGGCCAAAGTAGAATGCACGTGCGGTGGGCAGGGGGCTCTTACCCACTAGCACCAATGTGGTTTCTGAATTGGGGGGGATCTTCAGAATCCCAGATGGCGAGGGTTCTTCTGAGCCCCCCTCTGCCTGTGGAAAGGAAGGTGAGTCTCACATCACAGTAAACCTAGGAGACCCGAGCCTCTAGCATTTCTTCTCCCAATCCTTCTCACCTCCAACCTTATCCTAACCTCACCTGTGCACAGTACAGCTTGGTCTCCAGCGATGGCTGGTGAGGAAGAAGAGGTTCAGAAGGGGCCCCAGAGCGGGTCAGGACGGCAGGCTTCACTCCCTCCAGATCCTTTAGGTCCTCAGCGTGGCTGTGGAGCACACAAGGGACAGGAGCCAAGTCAGCTGTTTCCCATGAAAGAGAAACTGGCCGGAGGGGACAAAGGAGAGCACTAAGTGGGACTTCAGTGACTAAGCTAGAGAGACCCGGGAGAAGGGAAATCAGTCTCCTCTCAAAGGACAATGTGGATGGAAGACAGGTGGCCCCTGTCTAGGATGCTTAGGTGGGAGAAAGGAAAAAGGATAGAAGATCTGGAAGTGTGAACCTGAAGTCCCTGGCTCCATTTGGGGATGTCAGACAGATATGGGAACTGGGAACTCTGGTGGAGGAAGGGTAGTTCTCTTGCCTGATGGGTGGGGTCCACTTGGAGCTGAGGGAGGGTAGGGAGACCTTGGGGCAGGGGAACTAGGGAGGGAACCATAGGATGTGAGGCCCAGGTCCTGGCAGGCAAAAGCACCTGCGTTTGAGTAGCAGAGCCCGGAGCAGCTCATCTCGGTCTTGAGGCCGAATTTGATCCTCATAGATGAAACTGTCTAGAAGTTTATTGGCCACCCCAGCCAGGGATGTCTCTGCCAGATCCAGAAGGAAGGTGCCTGTGGGCAGTGAAGTGGTGAGCTGAGTAGCTGCCCCAGAAAGCCACCCGTGCGGCAGCCACAGGGTTGTCCAGGAGGACTCACCTTTTGAGAAGACCTTCTGCAGTTCTAGAAGGCTCCAGAAGGTGAGGTAAGAGAGATGTGGACGACCCCACACACCATCCTCTCGAAGGTTTTCCTCCAGCCCTATCCAGTGTGCCGCCTCCACCCACTGTAGTTCCTGGTTCCTCTGGTCCATCATCAGTTCCTGCAGCTCTACATAGACCTGAGGCCCGTGGCCCGAGTTAGTCCCTCAAGCCGTGGGCAAGCCCGTGGGAGCCTGGATCCTGAGGCACTCAGCTCTAAGCTAGGTTTGGAAAAGGCCCTGGGCTCTGGAAGGCTCAGGGCAGACATCCTGCTCAGAGAGTGGGGAGATATGCAGGTTCCTGTGGGTCTGGCCCGCTCCCCTGACTCTATCCACCCTCCTCAGCAGACAGTTATCAGTGTTTCAGAAGAGGCATGGACCTCTGGACCATGAGGGGCCTTGAGCAGCCACTTGGCCAGAAAACTGGGGCCTGGTTACTAAGGCTGAAAGGACTTGGGAAGCCATTGGATCAATCTCCCATCTCCAAGACTATTGAGGGACATGGGACTCTGGGCCAGGTGGATTCTCTTGGTGTCTCAGCTCAGGGACCCAATCCCCTAACTAGCTGGGAAGTCTGGTGGGGACTTGGATCTTGGGAGAGGGGAGTGCGTACTTGATTCTCTATGTGCCTAGAGAGTATATAGCTCAGCCAGGCCTGAAGGCCCTGGCTTAGTCCTCAGCAGAATCTGTCTGGCAAACTCAGCAAGGGCCTGTTTCTCCGTTAGTGAGCATGCCCCTTTTCTTCCACTGATGTCCTAGAATGTCCCCTCTCTCTGCTGGTCTGTGTGTGGGCCTCTCCTCCAGCTTGAGTCTCTCTTTATCTCTTCCTATGTTACAAAATTAATCTCAGGGCAGCTCGGGAAAGAGGCTGGGTCGGAGTCCTCACCTGACTGGAGCTTGGGTGCGATGTGGAGGTACTGGTGGGGATGTAGTCTGTGGCTGTTTGCTCTGTGGGAAGAGCTGAAAACCCAAGAGCCAATTAGTATCACCTGGGATGTGGCCCTCTGCTCAGGCCCTACCGTACTACTTTCAGGGAGCCTCAGGAAGCCAGACCCACTCCTTCCACATCCCCTGGGCTGGGACCTCTTCCCAGTTCCACAGCCGTGCCTATTCTGGGCCTAACATGAGTCTGCTGCCACTCTCCACGTGAATTTTACTGGTGAACCTGGAATTTATTGTGGTGATCTGAGCCCCCAGCCAGACCCCTCCTCTGAGATGAGGAGAGAGAGCCCCAAGTCACAGTGTTCGAAACCATTCTAGCATCCCTCCTTTCCCTGCTGTATCTCCTCTCTTCTCCCCACCCGCTTAGCCAAGCCGCCAGCCTCTTACCATACACCAGTCAGATGGGGTGAGTCCCTTATATCCCGCAACCCCAACCCCTCCTTCCCCAAGGGGACCTCTTACCTTCAAATCTAATCACTAACACTTAAGCCCTGTTGACAGTAAACAGGTCCCCACCTCAGGCTCCCCATCTAAGACCTTGGGCAGGCCAAGGAAGGTGGTATGGACTCCTGGGGTCTCTGCTTCAGGGGTCCCCACAGCTTTCTCTCCTTTCTCTGCATCTTCAGCCGTCTAGACTGAATGACGTTCAGCCAACAGGCCTACTGCTTGGCCTCAATACTGATATGGGACAGACAGGCTAACAGCTGGGTCTGTGCCCTTGTCCCAGACATACCTGACTGCCCTGTCACATGTGAAAGGGACCCAGCCTCCTTCCCCTCTCCCGCCCCCCAATCACCTCCTGTGATCATTTCAAACAAAACACTGTTTATCCTTCAATCAGCCAAGATTGTGGGGAGAACTGGCCCCAGGGCTGGGACCGGAGCTGTGGAGAGGGGAAGGCCTGGGTCCCTTCTGTCCCTATGGGGACCCAGCAGCTCTTCTGGCGGAGGCAGGAGGCCTGGGGTGGGTCTCACCTTCTGACTCCTGCATTTCTGTCACAGGGATGTCTAGGTCTCTGTATGCTATCTGTTCTATTACATGTTCCAGTTCCTCTTCACTGTCACGGTCTGGGATCTCCAGCACTTTCTCGTGGTCCTGTGGGGAAAGGTTGGATTAAGTGGCTTCCCAAGTATCCTAAGGAGAAGCCCAGGGTGGCACCCAGAGCCTGAGGCAGGAGCCCTGCATGGATCAGGGGACACTTACCTGCATGTCCCCCATGATGCTGTCCTCGGTGTCCAGTTGTCCTCTGCTCTCTGAGCCCCCAGCATAACCTGCACCTCAGGTCCCTGGAAGAGAGGTGCAGGCTGAATGAAGGACAGTCATGTTATCTACCTCAGTTGGCCTCCTGTTGCTTCTGGGTCCCCCTAAAGGAGCTGACTTTTAGAGCCAGAAGGGCCCTGGGGATGTGAGGTGGATCAGATGGAGGCAGTGGCCATGGAGGAAGAAACAGAGTTTGTAGGCGGATAGGCAGGGGCTGAGGGGCAGGAGACATCAGCGTGGCTGAGTTTTCCTTAGTATGTTTGGGGTGAGTGGTCAATGGCGTCTAACTCCATTCTTTATCCTCCAGGCCTTAACTAACTTCTCTTCCTGAGCCCCGAAGGCTCAGTCAACTACCAGGGCAGGACATGGCTCCCCCTGAGAGTCTCCATAACACACTCTCTTCTCCTAGAAATGGCTGCTTCTGCCTGGGCAACAGCCTGCAGGGTCCTTGGGAGTGGATCGCAGACCCTGAAGAACTTGGGCCTGTGTTCTCCTCTCCATTCCATCCCTACCTCTCTGGCTTGCTTTCTCCTTGCTCTATTGGCTTCTGCCCAGTTCCTAGAACTCACCAAGACCTTGCGGACTCCAGGGCCTTTGCAGGTTCAGTGTCTCCTCCTGGGCACACCTTCTGTCAACAGGTCAGCCCTTCTCCCACCTCAGTTCCAATATCACCCTTTCACAGGCCCTCCTTAACCACCCTGGCAGTGGCTGACCTAGTCCAGCATGGTTCCTTTTCTTTTTTTTTATTTTGAAGATTTATCCATTTATTATATATAAATACACTGTAGCTGTCTTCAGACACACCAGAAGAAGGCATCAGATCCCATTACAGATGGTTGTGAGCCACCGTGTGGTTGCTGGGAATTGAACTCAGGACCTCTGGAAGAGCAGTCAGTGCTCTTAACCGCTGAGCCATCCCTCCAGCCCCCAGCATGTTTTCCTAATTGATTTGTGTGCAGTTGTCAGACATGTCCTTTGGAAAGGAAGACACTTGGATGTAAGTCCCTGCACATTTCGGTCCTCATAGGGTCCCCACACCGAGCAGTCATCCTGACTCTACATCACAAACTTGAAATGACCAAGATCCATTTGGAGCCCACAAAACCTCAGCCTTCATTTCCCCAAGACAAAGGTGTATCCATGCTAGGATGTGTAGACCACTCATCTAGTGCTCCAGTCTGGATGTGGAGGGGCTGACTTTGCCCTGTCATTGCTACATGGAACCTTGGGGTGACAAGCTTTGGGTAGGGTCATCAAACTTGGCTGAGTGCGACAGACTGAACTGAGCTGAGCATGTCCTTATTCTTTTTTTTTTTTAAGATTTATTCATTTATTATATATAAGTACACTGTAGCTGTCTTCAGGCACACCAGAAGAGGGCATCGGGTCTCTCTACAGATGGTTGTGAGCCACCATGTGGTTGCTGGGAATTGAACTCATGACCTCTGGAAGAGCAGCCGGGTGCTCTTAACCGCTGAGCCATCTCTCCAGCCCGCATGTCCTTATTCTTAAGGTGACTTAAGTGGCTCCTACGTGGATGGAATTTAGGAGTTTACTTGTGCTGGATACTGCAGAGAGGAAAAATAGGACACAGGTACAGGACACGGTGGGCGTAGCATGGGTCTCAAGACCTAGGTAAAAAGGACCAGCCTAGGCATGGGGAGTAGACGAGGACAGAGGTGGAGGTGAGGAGGACAGAGGAGCAGGGACCCGAGAGTGGAAGGCAGGGGACAAGACACAGAGAGCAGAAGACAAAGGACAGAGGAGAGGAGGCCAAGGCTAGGGGATGGTCAGAGGCAGAGGGATAGGTGACAGACAGAGGCGTGGACGAAGAACCGCACAGTCATGCGAGGGGCCATGTAAAAATCTAGAGCAGAAGATACATTTGGAGAGACCCATACAGAGAGTCCTGGGGTTTTGAGAGGGGGAGACACCGTCAAGTCCTTGGGAGTGACAAGTGATAGTCACAGCTATGTTTCTGAGTCTGAGGATGGGACAATCCTCTTGGGCTTTGCCCTTGGCAGCCCTGGGTGTCATTCATTTTTCCCCGTCTCTGCTCTCTGTCTTCCTTTCCCAAAGGTTCCCACCCAGTTCCTTTACCCTATCTTTATTTTTTCTTCTTTCCTCCTCTGGACCCGTTCACAATGCTTTCTGACTGGGCCTCAGCTCTTGAGGTCCCAAATCCCACTGTGGGGCTGGGACTGGTACCTTGAGTCTTCTGAGGGACAGTATGGTGTACCCAGGAATCCAGAGTCCTTGGCTGCGTCCCTGACTGGGACCCATGACCTTGGGAAGCTCTCAGGGGTTCAACTCTGTCACCCGTCTGTCAGATGACAACCCCTGGGAACTCAGTCAGAGAGTAAAATGATCAGAAGGGACCTGGAGTCCAGCTGAGCCTTGGAGGGTGCTCCAGGCCCAGGTTGTTGCCTGCTGGTCCTGAACTCTAGCTCTGCCCCACTCTGCCTGGGACTGATAAGAGCCCAGACCCCTGAGACTTCAGTGCTCTGAATTGGAAACACCCCAAACACCTGGAGGGCCAGCTGCCAGCCAGAACAGATAAGGGGTGAGTGGGCCATCTGGAGCCCAGGAGGTGGAGCTCAGCTGGAAAGACACAGCGGGGAAGGGGGACAGATGACAGAGACAGCTCCCTGGTGGCACAATACTACCTTTTTGCCATCAACCCATCACCTCACAAGCAGCTGTGGTACCCCCTCTCTCCCAGTCCCCAGACCACTGAAGCCAGTAAATGTCATTGGTGACATTTGACAAAGCCAAGATTCAGAAGAGTTCCCTACTTCAGGGGTGCCGGATGGATCAGAGGCAGGATTAAACCTCTGGCTTACAACTCCACAAACCTCTCTACCCACTGCACTGAACTACCTCCCAGAGAAGAAAATAGTTCTTAGCTGATTGGGAGTTAGAAGTTCAGACATGGCCTCTGCAGTCAGACTCCCTGTGTTTATTTAATCCTGACCCTCTCCTTTTACTAAGTTTGTGGGCTAAGGAAGGGGATGGAATACCTAAGCCTCAGGGTTTTGTTTTTTTTTTCCATCTGTAAAATAGAATGGTTCCTACATGATAGACCCACTGTGCAGATGAAGTTCAGGCAGAGAACACATGGCCGGTGCCTGGCATATAGTCTGTCATCATGCATGCCTGCTACTGAAGACCAGATCAGTCAGGCTTGGGATCTTCATCCTTCCCCAGTAGAATTAGCCCGAGTTACATGATCAACCCTCAGTAGACTTGCACTTCTCTTTTCCCTTCCAATGGTCTACAGGCTTGGGGACATTGCAAGCCCCCAAGTAAACCCCTAGAAATGTCTCACAGAGGAATCAATGTCGGCTGACATATGGTCTCCCAGGTGAGAGGCAGGGTAGCCTCTGGATGCCCCACGTCTTGAAGAAATGAGGCCCAAGCCCATGGGGCTCATGGGGCTAGGAGATAGAGAGTAGGTGGGACCTACACCCAGTGGAAGGGCTCAACTTTCCTCCCAACATACACTCCAGCTATACACACCTCGTCTGTGAGAACTGCCCCCTCATCCTGCCACAGGTGCACCGAGGGACGACACGCACATGGACACAACACCATCCCACCCTCCTGGAGGTCAGAGATCATACCCCTCGGACACAGATTTAGGCTGACCACCTTCATAAACCCTCAGACAGATGCCAAAGGACCACCCAGCCACCCCCTTGCCCTGCCCACCTGCTCAGGAATCTCGGGGGTCCTTTGTGAAGTCCCGCCTGCTGCCGCCGGTGCCCTCTGAGACTGGCCGAGCTCCCAACTGCTCTAACAGCACCGGCAGGTGCCCTGGGGGAGGCTCCCAAACCCCTGACTCATGCCCTTGCCTCCTAATCTGCCCGTCCCACAGCCGGGAGCCCCTTCCCACCCCACCCCCTTGGCCCGCTCCGACCGGGTGCCCCATAAACAGAGTTATCTCTCACCCACATCTGGACAGCTGTGCATCAGGCCCACCCCACCCAACCTGGCCAGTCCCTGAGACCTTTGGGCCTTTCTGGCCCTAGAGAGTCCTCTGGCTCTGCCTCTGTGGACTGAGGCTTGACTACTGAGTTCTTAGAATTTCCAGATCTCTGGCAGGAGGGTGCTGGCTCGTGGACACGTCGTCTACCTGGCCTCTGTCCATTCCACTCTGTCCGGGTCTTCTCTGGCTCCAAGTTTCAAGACATCTTCTCTCTCCTGCCCTTGTTTTCCCTTAAGACTGGCTTTTTCTAGGCAGCCTTCCAGGGGCCCTGCCTGGTGCACATGGGACCCCATCAGTCCTCTCTACTTCTTGACCCTGACTAGAGGACTTCCATTCTCTTCTCCCAAAGACCCTGCTGGCTCCTGAGAGTTGGCCTCTAGGGTCTAGGACACTGACAGTCAACCTGAAACAATGTCAGGTCAAGAAAACAACTGTCCCCACACAAGCCTCTTCTCACAAAGCACCAATGTCTGGGCACACTGGCTCCTCTGTGGCAGCCCAGCCCAGGCCCCTAGGCAGAGAGTGCCTGCATTCTTGGCCCCCGCATGCCCCTCCCCTGACACCTCCAACAGGACTGTTCTCTCCTCTTGGGGGGGTGCCCTGGCTAGGGCGCCTATCTCTGACTGACAGATGAGTTCCCCTGGGTGGGAATGGAATGGTTTAGAGCAGACCAAGTTGGGTGCTGCGGCCCTGGAGGGATGAGAAGGCTCTGCCTGGCCTGGTACTGCTATGGGACCAGGGCAACCTCCTGGTCTCTGGGAGCTTTGGTTTCCTCTTCTATCAGGAGAAAATTTCCAGGGCTGAGGATGTAGCTCAGTTGACAGAGTGTTGTCCAGCATGCGTGAAGCCCTCCTTTAATCCCCAGCAACACAAAAAACCGGGTGGGGTAATTCACATGTAATTCTATCACTTAGGAGGTGTTATCCTTGGGCTCAAAAGGTAGAGACAGGAGGATCAGAAGTTCAAGGTCGTCCTCCGATACATACTTAGGGAGTTCAAAGCCAGCCTGGGATACTTGAGGAGAGAGGAAGAGAGTATGAAAGACAGTGAGTGAGGTTGGGGATTTAGCTCAGTGGTAGAGCGCTTGCCTAGCAAGTGCAAGGCCCTGGGTTTGGTCCTCAGCTCTGAAAAAAAGAAAGACAGTGAGCACTCAAGCATCCCCCACCCTCCCCCCACTAAGTTCAGGCTCCAATGATAGAAAGATTCAGAGATGGACAAACAGAACACATTGACTGGTCTTCCTCATTCACTCATGAGTCCCAGCAAAGCTAAAGGGACAGTGGCTGAGGGCAGAGTCCGCTAGGGTAGAAGGCCTTGGTTGCAAAGCCTGTGCTGGCTGTTCAGCTGGTGCCAAGTTCAATTTCCCAAGCCCCGCTCTGCTCCCCACGCAGAGGAAGCACTTAAAGTGACAGAGGTGATGTGCTTTCCCTAAGTGAAATGACCAGGGGATAGTAACTCTTCATGCTGGACTTCAAGTCTCTTTGAGCTCATGACGCCCTCAGGATGAGCACCAGTGTCCAGCTTTTGGTTGGTTTCTCTCTCTCTCTCTCTCTCTCTCTCTCTCTCTCTCTCTCTCTCTCCTTTCTTCTTCTTATTTATTTTTAACAATTTTCTCCCAGGTGTGGTGGCACATGCTTTTAATCTCAGCACTTGAGAGGCAGGGGCAGGTGGACTTCTGTGAGTTCAAAACTGCCTGGTCTACATACTGAGTTCCGGGAGAGCCACTGTAGAAAGACCCTGTCACCAAAGAGAGAGAGAGAGAGAGAGAGAGAGAGAGAGAGAGAGAGAGAGAGAGAGAGAGAGAGAGAGAGAGAAAGGGAGAGAGAGAGAGAAACTGCCAGGTGGCACATGCCTTAATGCTAGCACTTGGGAGACAGAGGCAGGTGGATCTCTGTGAGTTTGAGGCCGGCCTGGTCTATAGAGTGAGTTCCAGGACACCCAGGGCTTCATAGAGAAACAGGAACTGACTTGCTATGAAGCTGAGGATGACCTTGAACTCCTGGCCCTGAGTTCTGAGCTAACCGGTGTGCAGCACCATGCCCACTTTATACAGTGTTAAGGATCGAACCCAGGGCTTTGGGAATTTTAGTTAACACCCTGCCAACTGTGCCACATTCTTCAGCCCACTGTCGCCTCTCACAGGAAGCCCCAGCTCAGACCTCCCTTTCTGTATGGCCAGATGGGACAGGGATTTGGTGGCAGTTAGGTGAGCTGAATCTTGTAGTGGGGTGAGGAGGAGGAGTCGGGTGTTGGCATGGGGCTGTGGCCACTGAAGATGGAATCCCTTAACAATGTCACATCCACTCCTTCCTTTGTGCCATGCTGCCCCAAATCCTCAGTCCAGCCATCCTGCCCCAAGGGACTGTCTCACCTGCTCCACAGGGATGAAGGGAAGTCTGAAGGAAAGAAGGGCTTGGTTTGAAATGGTAGCCAAAGCAAGCAAGTGCTCTAATAAAGCAAGCTGGAGCCAGGGCTGTAGTTGGGTGGGGGCAAGATATGTATAGGGTGGCCTGGGAGAACCACTGACTTCCTGTGGAAGTCATAACCCCACAGACTGGGGATCCAGATTCCCAAGAATTTAATTCAAGGGAATATCCCATAACCCAGCTTCACTGAATTGCTGGGACAGGAAGTTCTACCACTTTGCAGTGTGACCATGGTCACAGAGAGGTCATCCCTTTCCTTTCTGAACCGTTAGGACTGAATGGAGGGATGGATGGGCGGGAGCTTGGAATCACAGTCCCCTTTGGATGCAGAACGAGGCTGGGTTGAGACATTACTGAGGGTGGAAGCTCTCCTGGGAAGATGGATGCCTGAGCTGGAGTCCTCAAATCACCCGTCCTTAGGAGCTGGTGTCTATCAGGGTAGATGATACCATTCCACAATAACCACAGAGTGTGGCAACAAGAAATGTGGTAAATAAAGAGTGGCGAGGAACTAGAGAGATAAGTCACTGGGGAGGTACTAGTTGTCCCCAGGGAGTAATCTGAGCCCAGCTCTGAAGAACTTCCTTAGGGGGAAAAAGGAGCTAGAAATCCGGGTATGTGTATGGGGTTGGGGGGACCCAGACAGGGAGCAGAAGGACACAAAACAGGACAGATGGGACAGAAAGGGACACGGATGGGACACAGGATGAGAAGGGGGAACTTGGACAGGATGACAATGACACTTGGGAGGGACACAGATGGAGAGGGAGTGGAATAACAACACACACACACACACACACACACACACACACACACACACACACACACACGACCAGAGGTAAAGGACTAACAAGACAGAGTCTCAGGGGATGATGACAGAAGCTGACAGGAGATGCACACACTCTCATGGCTCCTCCTCTCCTGAGGGAACAAGGTGAGGAGTTGGGAGTGGCCAAGGGACCAGAAAGGCCACTCTTTCTATTCCTTCAGAGCTCTGGGTCCCCTCATCTGCCTGGCCAGCACCTTCAGCTGGGTCTTGGACCTGAGAAGAAAGAGGAGGAATCTAGGCGGGGCAGCGGGGCCAGGTCCGTGCAGATAGGTAGTTCTGGCCTCTTCAGAACAAACACAAGTTGGGTTGCTCTTCAGGGTCCAGTGAGCTGTGGGGGCAGGGGTGGGGAGCTACTGCTTTCCTAAGGGGACAGGAGAGGGCTTGGCTGGCTCAGGCTGGCTCAGAGAACATAGGATCTGCTTGAGGAACCCCAGACCCAGTTCTAGGCTCTCTTCATTGGATACATGCCCTTCCGGGAACATTCTCTGTTCTCTTGATCTCTGGACTTTTCACGTTCCTCTGCTTGTCCCGAGCTACCCTTCATCCCCAGTCCCAAACCAACTGAACTGAAGCTGTGACCTTCAAGGATCAACACATGTGCTCCTGGCTCTGACCCAGGATAGAGGGAGGGAGGAGCTCAGCCCAGATGTGCTAGGTGCCCTCACCCCTCTGTGGTGTGCAGGTGACTCTCTGCTCCAGGGACCATGAGTCTTGAGGACAGAGACCGTGGTTTTCAGCCCTCCGCTTTGGCCTAGACTGCCGATTTGTTAGTGGTTTCTGAGACAGGGTCTCACTCCATAAGCTTCGTGCTCTTTATCCCCTGTCCTGGGCCTCCAAGACACTGGGTCTCCAGAATCCATGTCTTTGTGGACTTGAATGGGATCTGGGCAGAACTGGGTCCCCTGTCACACTGACAAAGCATATTTGAGACAACAGTGTTTAAGAAAGGTCATCTGAATGTCATAGTGGCAGTCTCACTTACTTCCAACCATTTCTTAAGCCATGGAGAAGACACCCTGGGCCTCCTCCAGCCCCCTCCATCCTCACCCCCTCCCCAATAGCTGTTTCTCTGACTGTTTCCTCTCCTTGCCTCCACACCGCTCCTCAGCCCATTCCTCCTTGCCTCTCTAGTGCTACTAGTCTTCCCTAAGCTCTCATATTTCCAATCAGTCAAGGGGTCTCCCAAGTGTCCTTATACTTCCCCAGCTCCTACAGTTTGGCTGCCAGAAGCCAAGTCAAATGACCTTTTAGAAATGCCAATCATGGGGTTGGGGATTTAGTTCAGTGGTAGAGCGCTTGCCTAGCAAGTACAAGACCCTTGGTTCTGTTCTCAGCTCCAGGGGTGGGGTGGGGGAGACAAAATAACAAGAAATGCCTGCCAATCATGATACTGCTCCTGTGTCAAACACCGGCTCTGACTCACCATTCAGGCCTCAGTTCACCGGAACCCTCCTTTTTTTTGACTACTCAGCTGGACACAACCCCGTGCCAGTCTGTCATTGTTTCAAGGAAATTCAAAATGGGTTGAAAATGAGCAAATCCTGAAAATCTTTGTGGCTTAAACAAAATAGAAGTTTATTTCTCTCTAATACAGAAGTCTGGAGATAGGCCGTCCCAGAATGCAATGGTGCTCTGCAGGACTTCCTGTCACTCATGATTGTTAGCAAGTAGCTTCTCCCACTTGGTCCTGTGTGGCTGCTTGGGCTTCACTTGTCCCTTCTGCATGCCTGCTGACAGGGGTAAAGAAAACATGCACCCTCTTTCTAAGGATGTTTTCTGAGATCAAGACTTAGTTACATGGCTGTAGTTAGCGTGAAGGGAGGCTGGATGGTGGAGTCTCCTTTCTTGGAAGTGTTGTGTCCAGGGTTCTGTGCCCCAATACACACACTAAACCACTGGACCAGTGGACCATTTTCTTGTTTAATAACTTGTTTACTATTATCTTTTGCCAGTAAAACAGAGGTCTGGGCTGGGGAGATGGCTCAGGACCTGAGTTCAGGCCATCAGCAGCATGCACGAGGCAGGGGGATTCCCCAAACTTGAAGGCCCGAAAGCCTAGCCAACGGGCGAGTACCGGTTCAATGAGACCCTGTCAGCATTAGGTGAAGAGGTTGGCAAGATGGCTCAGGGGGTAAAGACAAACCTGGGACCTGAGTTCAATCCCTGGAACTCACATAGAGGTGCAAGGAGAAAACAAACTCCACAAAATTGTCCTCTGACCACCATGCACATTCCATGGCATGGCACCCCCAACTCCTTCAACAATAATAAATAAAAATTTAAAAATAAGCCATGTGTGATAGAATATACCTTTAACCCCAGCATTTGGGAGGCAGAATGGGAAGATCTTCATGTTCAAGACCAGCCTGACCTATGTAGTGAGTTCTTTTTTTTTTTTTTTTTTTTGGTTCTTTTTTTCGGAGCTGGGGACTGAACCCAGGGCCTTGCGCTTCCTAAGCAATCGCTCTACCACTGAGCTAAATCCCCAACCCCTGTAGTGAGTTCTTGATCAGCAGAGCTGCATAATAAGCCCCTGTGTCAAAAACTTAAAAAAAAAAAAGAGTAGAGAGCAATTGAGAAGATATACATGAGTGTATGCTCCCCCATGCACACACACACATATACCACACACACAAATACTGTACACTTACACATACTATACACATCTACACACTATACATACACACATACTACAAACATGCTATATACACAGATGTTACAAATACACGCTTTACATATACACACTATACATACACACACATACTATACAAACATACGTACACATATTACACACACTGCTCATATATACATACTACACACACACACACACACACACACACACACACACACACACACACTGTATACATGCACAGAAAACCAAACCAAACTATCAGCTCCATGAATACAGGCCTTTTGGGCTTTTCTATCACTGGGTGTACTGGCTGGTTCTGTGTGTCAACTTGACACAAGCTGGAGTCATCATAGAGAAAGGAACCTCCCTTGGAGAAAATGCCTCCATGAGATCCAGCTGTAAGGCATTTTCTCAACTAGTGATCCCTAAGGGAGGGTCCTTGTGGGTGGTGCCATCCCTGGGCTGGTAGTCCTGGGTTCTATAAGAGAGCAAGCTGAACAAGCCAGGGGAAGCAAGCCAATAAGTAACATCCCTCCATGAACTCTGCATCAGCTTCTGCTTCCTGACCTGCTTCAGTTCCAGTCCTGACTTCCTTTGGTGATGAACAGCAATGTGGAAGTGTAAGCTGAATAAACCCTTTCCTCCCCAGCTTGCTTCTTGGTTATGATGTTTGTGTAGGAATAGAAACCCTGACTAAGACACTGGGTCTCCAGTTCCAGAAAAAAGTAGTCCTAACTATTTAGGAAGCTGATGCAGGAGGATGATAGAGGACAGGAGCCAGGACTGGAGGACAGCCTAGGGTCAGGACCTCTCAAAAAAAAAAAAAAGTTCTGAATTTTTATTGAATAATGATTGGCTTTCAGAAACTCTGGTCGAGAGCAAGTGGTTCTCAACCTTCCTAATACTCTGACCCTTTAACAACAGTCCCCATGCTGTAGTAACCCCAAACCATAAAATTATTTTGTTGTGACTTCATAGGTGCAGTTTAGCTACTGCTATGAACCACAGTGTAAATATCTGTGTTCTTAGACAACCCCCTTGAAAAGAGCATTTGACCCACAAAGGGGTCGAGACCTGCATGTTGAGAACCACTGGTCTAGAGCTATTCTTATTCCCACACAGCAAATGGGGACAGGGAGTTCAGAGAGTAATTTGTATCTACAGTGACCCGAGGTCACTTAGCTGAGGTCAGCCAGTTGGCAACTGGAGCCATATTCAGACTGATATAACTGCAAGTACTTCAGCCCTCTCCACCGTGCAGGCAGGCTGTGACACTCAGCTTTATCGGGACACAAGTTCAAGCCAGGGAGACAAGTTCACCTGCAGCCTGTTGGTGCCACTCCTGGAAAATTCCATTCCAAGCTCTCACTCATGCCGAGCCAGTAGCCTCTAACTGGATCAACATGACACGCGGTTGTTCTGGAAAGATTCAGTAGCCTTCAGACAGATCAGTGGGTGAGACGGAAGTCAGACGGAATCTATGAACTACCTTCTTCCCGGACCTAAGCCTTGGACAAGGTGCGAACTTCACGTGGACGGATAGGGTTTTTTACTTCTCAGCAAGAGAGAACTTTCGAACTCACCAGGATTTGCCTTAATCCCTGGGCTTCTAGGAAAGCTAGTGTGAATAAAACACCCACAGGCAGCTCCAGCCTCAGATCAGAACTGAAAGGAACAACGTGATGTCCTCAGGCCAGTAAGCAGATGGCTACAACAGGATGCCTGGGAAATCCCCAGAGACCCCAGGGCTTTAAGGTGCGAGTCTGGAAGCGGCTTCTGTCCCTTCATTTATTTAGTCGGTCAGCATATACTGCGTGTAGGGTCTTGTGGAAATGCGTTGAGTTCTTTGCTATCGTTCATAAGCCCAATATTCCCAATGCTTGAAAAACATTGGGCACAGGGAGGCACAGTAATTTCCTCGGGTCCAGCTGTTCACTAGCCGTGCGCTGGAACCGCATTGGCTCACAGGAAGCAGATGGCTAAAATTGGTCTGTGGGCAGGGAAGGAAAACCCTCCTGGAAGTCTTAGTTGGTAAAGCACGGGAAGGGGACAGGCTCCTGAGTCAGACTGGGGCGGGGCTGCAGGGGAGCAGAACCCGCTGCGGGATGCATGGAGGGTGACCCGGAACACCAGCGGGGAAGGGCTGGAATGAAACCTGGGCTGGCACCTGCGGCCAGTGCCTATAAGCCTATCTCTTCTGCCCACTTCTCAGAGTCTGGACACAAGGTCGGCTGTAGGGCAGCCCACCCCTGCAAGAACTCGCAGGTCAGGACGCCAATGATGAGGTGGGAAGAATGCTGCGGGGCCTATACCTTCCCTGCAGGTGGGCATCGCTGCGAGGGGTTCCCCTGTGAGCATCAAAGGTCCCACCACTCCCCACCACCCAGTCCTGCCAGACACTCCTAGGGGCTTCAACCACAGAGTTATCTCCGATTCTTCCTCCCAGGCTGGCCTCCTGGGAGGCCAGGTCCATTCTACAACCTTGAGATTTGATCCCAGTGCCTCTGTTCTAGATCCTCAGGCCGGTTGGTCTCACCCACCCTCCCTGGATGCAGTGGGAATGACACTAAGTGGTCAAGCAGGAACTGCATTCTCCTCTGGCCCCACCCCCCTTCCCGGAAATCATGGCGGCCCTCCAGAGAGAAGAGAAGGGTTGTCAGAGAAAGCATTCCGACCTGTAGGCAGGCAACTCTCCCAGTGTGACAGGAACCCTATGGTGAACGGGAGGCTCCTTACCACTTGCTGTATAGTTTATTTAAAACCAAAAACGTAGCTAGGGGGAACTGGAAAAGATGGCTTGCTGAGAAAGACAGACACCTCCCCACCCCCCACCTCCCCCACCCTGCTGCCAAACCTGTGACCTGAGTTTCTCTTTGATACCTGGGACCCAAATGGAGGGAACCTTCTCCCTAGGGTGGCACTTTAGCCTCTATATGTGTGCTCTGATGTGCGCGCGCGCGCGCGTGCGCGCGCGCACACACACGCGCGCACACAGAGTAAATAATAAATAAAATGTTTTTTTTAAAGAGCTGCTGTAGCTGTAGCCCAGTGTTTGTACAGCATGCACCACACACCCTGGGGTCCACCCTATGCACTGCATAAACATAGTGTGGTGGCCCACACCGGAGGAGCAGAAATTCAACTTCTGCCTTGGCTATGTAGAGAATATGAAGTCAGCCTATAATACAGGAGAATTTGTCTTTAAAAAAAAAAAAAAAAAAGGAAGCCAGGTATGGAAGGTAGTACATGCTTTTAATGCCAGCACTCAGTAGGTAAAGGCAGGCGCATCTCTGTGAGTTCAAGGCCAGCCTGGCCTACATAGAGTTTCAGAACAGGACTACCTAGTATCCTGCTTCAAAACAACAGAACTTACACTCCCTTGGTATTGAAACTCAATCACATGCACATACACACACTGAGAGAAAAAATATATATAGATGAGAGAAAAAGAAAACAAAATTAAACTGAAACAGCAGTTGGTATTGACGTCACTGGTAATTGGGCCTCGGAACCTGGAAAAGGATGTGCATGTGATACATCTGATTTCCTGGTGAACATCTGCTGGAGAGACAGATGCTGCTCACCTGAGGCCTTGTGTGGGCCTTGGAGGCTGGCAAAAGGATATATATCTGATATGGCTTACTTTCCGGTGAATATCTGTGAGAGGGGCAGTGCTGGACACCTGAGGGCCTGGGAAGGCTTATGTGAGCACCTCCTCTCTCTCCTGTCCCTGCCCTTCCCTGGAATCCCCTAAGTGTGTCCTGTCTGAGGCTGACCCAACCCTGTCTGTCCAGGCCTCCCCTCCCAGTCCATAAGACCCCTTCTTTGCTGAGAAAATTCTCTCCCTGCCTATCCTGGACAGAAAAACAGAGTTCTCCTAGAAAAGGGTCACACCCTAACAGGAGGGACAGCCCCTCCCTTCAGAATAGCTGCAGCCCCACTTGATCCCTCCTATCTGCTGAGCCAGATGTTTGAGGCCCTCAACCTGACAGCTGATGGCAGCATCTCAGAGCCCAAGCCGATGGGCGTGTTCCCTGTCATGTGTGTGTCTAGGGGAAAAATGCTTTAAACACTGCCTTTGAGCCAGCTTGCCTTTCCTCTAGCTGTGCAACCTAAACAGAGTTTCCAGAAGTCTCTGGAGGTTCAAGTTCAAGAGGTTGTGAGGTAGAAGGACGGGGTCCAGAGAAGCATGGTGGTGAACGGAGTGTCCTTTTAGGAGAAAACCACAGTTGTTGTTGGAGGTGGTGGGAAGTCCTACTGACCCTGAGACCAGGAGCTCTTTCTGACTTCATGATACTCACTAGCAGAGGGAGGTGGAGGTACGCTCAGGCCCAACAAAAACCTCTCCATTTTGAGCTGCTCCTGAGCCCAGGTAGCTTTCACTTTGTGGAGTGTCTCAAACAGGAGCCTTGAGCTGTGTCCATCTCAGTCCCAGCTGGTGGGTCACCCTGGAGAATCGTCTCAAGTCAAACTTCAACTCCAGTTCCTGCTTCAGTGTGCCTCAGTCTCTCTGCGTGTGAAGGGGAGATCAAACAGACAGGGCTCACAGTGACTCAGCTGTCCCTGGAAGGGCAAAGGGCGGAGAGAAAGGAGGCCTCCAGGTCCAAACTCTCCTCCCTTCGGCTCTCTCTCGGCTTGTTTGTTTTTGAACAGACCTCAGGGCAGCCAATCGGAACTGAGGTCTCAGGCTGTGCCTTCCTTGGCTGACTGAAACTCCTGGTTCCTGGCCAGTGAAGCTGGGGGAGGCAGGGTTACTGGGTGGGGAACAGGATAACGACCAGGGGGTGCTTCTCTTTGGGGTCCTAACCCTGTCAGCTACCCAGTCTCTTGAGGTGTCCGGTTTCAGAGGCAAAATGCTGAGTCTGATGACAGCCTGGCAGAAGACTTTCCAGCCTGTGCCTCACCTTAAGCTCTGGAAACAGGCTGAAGGTTTGTTTAGCTTCCACTCTGTGAAGAGAATTGGTTCCTTTATCTGTCCAGGTGTCAGTCTGCAACAAATGTTTACTTTACTCCTGCTGATAAGCGCTAGGAAGGACAAGGAGACACAAAAGCACAAAAACCAAGCTAAGGGCTGGGATCTTAGGGGTGGGAGGTGGGGGGAGAGCGGGGTAAACACGCAGAAGCCAGAGCCCCCTGGGGACCTCCTTCACACAAGAGTCCTACAACATTGTGGTGGCAAGCCCCAAGAGTGAACAGGGATTCCCTCCTGTGAATCGGCAGAGATGTAAACAGCTAACTAAGGAGCTCGCTCCTGCAACAGCCTGGCAGCTCCTGTTCCCATTGCAGATGGGAGAGCTCAGAGAACAGCTGCTGGTGACTACCGAGACCTTCTCGGTGCAGACAGACACCTTCACCTTCCACCTCCTCTGCCCAACCCAGCCTAGTCCTGGGGGAGTGGACCCCGACGGATGCCCACTCACCCAGGGATCTTCCCTGCTGGAGGTCATGGCTTCCACCAACTATGGCAGCACCCAGAGATGCTCTCTAACCCACACAGGGGAAAGGAAAGTGCCAGGGATGAGTAAATTCTATATCCCTGGAGAAAATGAAAGTCAGGATGGAGGGTGGAGAGATAGCTCAGTGGTTAAGAGCTCTGACACTCTTACACAGACATACATGCAGTTTCAGGGCAGCCAAGGCTACATAGAGAGAGACCCTGTCTCAAAGAAGAAAACAAAACAAAAACAAACAAACACACACATACACACAAAACACCCACTATGATTGTTAATTTATAAGATTATTAATAAAGTGGACAAGAAATCAAGTTCAAAGGAGTCAAATTAAGAGGTTCTGTCTCCTTTCAAATTCGTAATAGAAAATATTGATGCTAATAAATGCTTTCCCCTCCCCTAACCTTGAAAACCGCTTGGTAATTACACCTCCTGGACTCCAGGGGGCTCATGCTGTTTACTGCCCTTAAAGAAGCCCACAAAGAAGGTCCAGTCTATTCCATGGAAACAATGGTCTGTTACGCTCATAGCCCAGCACCTCATAGACACTCTGAGTTTGCTTGCTTCTGATGAAGCCTGCTTTGCCCTTTTCTCCCCACACAATGTATAACCTACTCACCACCAGGACCTGCACACACTGCTCAGCTCCTCATTCTTTCACCACACATAGGGAATGCTCAATTAGTGTTTGTAGAGTGTTCTGCAAAGAAATGACACAGAACAGTGGCTCAGTCTGTAAAGAGTTTGTCTTGTGAACACGAGGACCCGAGTTCGAGACCCAGAATCCATGTTTCTCAAAAAGCTGGGATGTGTAATCCTAGTATGTGGAGATAGAGAGAGGCAGATTCATGGGCTTTCTTGGCATCCTACCAGACTTCTTGGCAAGTTCTAGGTCAGTGAAAAACCCTGTTTCCTCCAAGGGGAAAAAAATGGCCAGAGCATGAAGAATGGCACTGAGGGCATCTAGGAGATCAGAAAAACAGACAAGGCAGTTCTTAGTAGCTATAATGAGAGAGGGCTGAACAATAAAATTGAAGATAAAATTACAAAAAAAAAAATGTAGCAATCACAATTGTTGTTATTTTCTTTCCCAGCTCCAGGCAACACTTCATCCCACAAATAGAAATAATGTAGCAGGCAGCACAGAGGGAGGGGTTTTGTAGATGAGAGACTGAAGAAAGTTAAAGCAAAAAGAAAAGCATTTTGGCTACTTGTAAGTGACTGTCCTTGTAAGGAAACAGAACAAAGGAAAGTGACAGATAACAGGTATTTGCGTAAGAACCCCTCCTCCCCCATAGGCTGGTATGTTTGAATACTTGGTCTCCAGTTAGTAGAACTGTTTGAAGAGAATTAGGGGTGAGACCATATTGAAGGAGATTTGTCACAGGGGGTAGGGTGGGGCAGTGGGGATGGGGGCCATGAGGCTTTAAAAGTCTGACACCACTCCGAGCATCTGTCTCTCTAACTTGTAATTGTGTCTGAGTTCTCAGCTGTCTCTGTGGCCATGCCTTTTTCTGTTGTCATGGACTTTAACCCTTTGAAACGATAAGTTTA